>NW_026087742.1:97002800-97547822 GCF_022539395.1 Myiozetetes cayanensis | reverse complement strand
CTATAAACCAATGATTGCAATAACCTTTAGACAGCTTAAGGATTACAATTTTTATTGGATTTTTCCATTAGTAAAAGGGATTTTTCTAGAATTTTGACTAAAATTAGATAGTAGCTGTGCACTTTTGCTACTTGTAGTGATTATCAGATGTTATGTATGTGTGGGAACCCTGCATGGTACCAATAATGTGAGAGGTGGATGAGTGACTGTAAACTCCTCAGTAGCTTGGAAATGCTGGTTATGTGCAGCATTAAAAGCTTGTGTAAGTGAAACCTCAAATCAACTTGTCTATTTTTGTTTTACCTTATTGGTATGCTTATTATTTTTACAGGTATTTGAAATCATAATGGCTTGTTGCATTGGTTTGCTTAGGTGGAAAGGCGGGTCAATCAGAGAATTGGTCTAGTCTTCTGGAGCTCTTGTTGATAAAATTTTATTGCCTACTAGGCGTCTGGATGCAATGACAGTTAGGCTAATTAAAATTATCTTTGCAAATATAGTTTCTCACACTTCCATGTTTGGAGCCTGATTTGACATTCCTTATCTATTTTGTCTTAAATTAAATTCATTGAAAAATCAAAGTACAGAAAGAAGAGAAAACAGAACCTTTTGAGAGCAGTGCTTCCCTAATAGAAAAAAAAAAAAAAACAACCAACCAAACCAAACCAAACCAAAAAACAAACAAACAAAAAAACCCATACAATTACATTACATACAATATTTCTCTGAAATCTGAGAGATTCTGATGTTAGACTTCATCTATAAGGTAATGCATAATCACATTCAATTGGAAAACACAGTCTCTGTAGAACAACATCACAGTTTTCTCAAGTGAATTTAACATAAATTTGCTGGTCTCATTATCACACTAAGTGTCCTTCCTAAACCCCCATGTGGAATAGGAACTCCTGTTCACAGCAGAAAACAAAATTAGGAAATATAACAAAGCAGTGAAAGAAATGGAGGTTATGTTCATACAGCGTAAGACAGAGACTAAGAAGTACCCTGGCACAATCTAATGAGCTTTTGTCTGGATTTGCCTTCCTTTTCTTGATCTGTGATAGGGAAGAAGCTTAGCACAGTATAAAAGATATATAAGTCTTCCCTACACACTTTACTTTCTATAACTTGTCTCATCCAAACTTAGCCTGAAATGCTCTATACAGTTCAAACATACAGGTGGATGCAAGTGACTGTTGAGATCTGTAGAAATCAGTACTAAAGAAACATTATTTGATTTAAAGAAATGGAGAAATGAATCACAGAAGCGAAGGAAAATTTACACATTTTCATAAGGAAGAAAGATGAAAGGAAAAACATGAATGAAAGAGAAGTCCTGAAATCAAACCCTCATGTCTGGAGTCCTTTAAGATTACTCATGAGTTCAGAAGGAATATGATTTTGTCCATGATTTGATAGAAGAGTGGAGTCTGATTTAAACTGCAGAAATCAAGTGAAGAACATGCTAGGTGATAACAGTGGTGAAAAGGAGTGACAGGCACAGAAATGTGCAGGGCAGACCTACAAGAAGGATAGGAAGGGAGAAGGTTCTGCAAGGTCATCCACAGTTGGTCTTTAGAGAACTATTTTGAAATAGGACAGTCAACAGAGTTCCAGAACAAGAGGGAAAAACAGGATGAGGAGGCTCTAGCAGGCAATAGCTCTGAGAAGCTGTGCTTGAGAAAGCTGTGATATTGTTCTACAGAGACTGTGTTTTCCAGGTAAATGTCATTAAGCCTGGAAGTACTACTTTACTTTAGATGAAGTTTAACATCAGAATCTCTCATATTTCAGAGAAAGATTGTATGTAAAAAAGACAAGACATAATATTTACAGCAAATTATTTAATTTGAATGGATACATGTGTAACACTGGCATTGTTAACCGAAATTAGGAGTGACACAACTGTACACTTCTACAGGTGAAAAGAAGCATGGGCTAGGTTTTGCAATCTTATGGCATATAAACAGAAAATACTGAAAGTTCTTCCTGAAATAATTTAAAATATGCAGTTTATGGTTTAGTCACTTAGGGAAGAGAGGTATTTCTTTTTTAGAAAGTAAAATGTCATGACGCTGTTATTACCCAAGAATGCAGGGCTCACACTGAATTTATGCTTTTGATCAATGTGTGTCTGTAGAAGTTGTTTTACTGGTAGATTTCCATGGCAAGTCCCATGCCCATATCTGTTATTTTCTCCAAACACAAATAAGATCAACACAAGTGTTTAAAAAGGGCAAATGTCACCCTCTTCTCTGCTAGCAGGAGAGGACTTCAACGCTGTGGGTCAAAAAAGGACATAGCAGACAGGCAATCTGTGGAGCTCTAAAATCCTTGTTTTCCTTCACACTGGTATGACTGCTGTTTTGGGGTCCCTTACTGGAGTGCCATATAAGCTTAACTGGAAGTAACTTATTGCCCAGGAAAGGGACAGTAAGCTGGCTCTGCATGTTTCCTCCAGTGACACTGCCCTAGGATTTGTACAAGCTACTGTCAGCTTAACTACATCAGAGACAGTACATTACTAATTACAGTCAGGTAAATGCAACTAGAATGATCTGAAGGAAACAATGAAAGGATATCTAAGAGTGCTTTGTGGTTTTTTTTTGTTTTGTGGTGGGTTTTTTTGTTTAGGTTTTTGGGTTTTTTTTAGATAATCTCAATATAAGATCTATTTATCATAAAATAGTTACTTTGGCAGATCTGAAAATATTATTTTAAAAGGCTGACTAGACTTAATGTTGGCTTGGGCTGTCATTTCCTTTTTATTACTGCAAGGGTATTTTTCTGCCTTTATTAAACTAGCTTAATTGAGAATCCAAACAGCACCCTTGAGACAACCATAGGGGCTGATAGCAACTGCATATTAGAGTCAAAATCATTCTGTTATCAAAAATAAATCATGATCTTTCTCATTCACAGGGTTTCTTTCCAATTTTTTTCTCTTGGGGTTTTTTTTTAATGATTTTTCTTCTGTATGAAGACTTGAAAACGGACAATGAAAATCATTTATAGTTCAGATTGCCTGGAGAATGAGCGGGAGACAAAGCTGACTGCATTTTAGGAATTCAGTATTTGGGAGACTATCATGATCAAATACTTGTATCAAATGCACACTGTACAAAAGGATCGTTTTTAGAAAAAAGAAGTGGGAAACTTTTAAGGACCTTTTGTTGATGGTTATGTCTGATGTGCAAAAGGTGGTGCCAGTTCAGTACAGCTTTTGTATAAAACAATAGATCACTACTCTTGTGATCAGTAAAAGTACTGAAACATTCATAAAAAGTTAAATGTCACTGTGAAGCTGAGACTTCTCTTTTTCAAAGCAGAAGGAACTGATCTTATAGAAATATTCTCTTTCAATTTTCTTAAATGGCAGTGTTGTGCTGTAAGGTGAGAAAATTACTCTCGGAGATAATTTATTGCTGAAGTGGGAGGTTTTTTCCAGCTCAAACTGTTCATTACAAGTAGTATTATGAGTGTCATTTCTAATACACCAGACAATGCCTAGTTTTGTAAATGAAAATAAAAAATGAACCAACATCAAGACCAGCATGCTAAATGTGGAGAGCCTATTTTTTGCACTTGTAAGGGCTGTGATTAACAGTTATGGGTTATTAGGCCAAATATTGCCATTCTCTGTGCAGTACAAAAGAGAGGAAAACCACTCAGGAGGAGAAAACAGCAGGTGGGAGGAGATGCCCACGTGGTCACTGTGTCTCCGTGTTGGTGTTACCTAACAGTCACCCTACCTTCAACAGGTTGTGTCTCAGTGGAGATGTGCTCTGTCTTGACCGTATGGAATCATAGAATCATATAATCAGATGGGTTGGAAAGGACCTCTGAGATCATCAAGTCCAACCCTTGATCCACTACCACTACAGTTACTAGACTATGGCACTAAGTGCCACATCCAGTCTCTTCCAAAATACCTCCAGGGACGGAGAATCCACCACCTCCCTGAGCAGCCCATTCCAATGCCTGATTACCCTCTCTGTAAAGAATTTCTTCCTAATATCCAACCTAAACCTCTTCTGGCAGAGCTTGAAACCATGCCTTCTTGTCTTACTGAGAGCAGGCTGGGAAAAGAGACCAACTCCCACCTGGCTACAACCTCCTCTCAGGGAGTTGTAGAGAGTGATGAGGTCTCCCCGAGCCTTCTCTTCTCCAGGCTAAAACAACCCCAGCTCCCTCAGCCTCTTCTCACAGGGCTTGTGTTATGCTCCTGGAGGTCCTCTACCCTTTTGGCACATAAGTGGGCATATATACTGTACATCCACCAGCATCATATGTAAAGCAGCTCTGAGATGTGGTAGGTAAGAGGGGAGGGCAAGCAGTGCTATGTGGAAGGATATTTGCACTTTGGATGGCATCAGGTTTGGAGAGCTGGAATTGGTTTCCTCACACAGGCCTTTGATTTCTGTGTTCCCTCTTGCTCCTTCATGTGGCTGCTGTCTTCCTCTTCTCTTCTCACTGGATCAGGATGAAACAGAATGGGATTCTGTTTTATTTCTTCTTCTTCCACCCTGCCACACCCCCACGTTAGATGTGGGACTTCCCATTAGCATCATTTAATCCCACCCTAAAGTTTTCAAGGCATGGAGAAAATGTGCCCATCACCGAGATACTGTTTGCAGAGAAGTGGGGAGCCTTCTGTGTCCCCCAGCGACACAACCACTCTCTGGAAGATATGCCCTCTGACATGACAGTCCTAGAAAGTTTGATTGTTTCTGTTTTAAGCAGGAGGTTGGTTTAGATGACCTTTTTACCTAAATGCATCTTATGCTATGCAATTCCATAGTGGCTATTGGGAGGAGGGGGTGGGGAACCCACCAAACCCACAAAACAACGAGACAAAGATACATGAAAGACAAGGACTTATAATTTGCAGCTGTTTAATATTAGTATGCTGAGGCAAGGATTACTGTTGCTGTACTTTTCTGGTGAATGAAAACACAGCACTCCTGGGTGAAGCCTGCACTGAGAACCATTTTCAGCATGTTACACAATACTCCTGAGACATGGATGATTTAGTCATTCTCACAACTTCAGCCACACAACATTTCTTAATTAAATAGTATAAATACACATGCTTTATCTGTGCACACCATTTGGGGAGGCTTTTTCAAAGCAGCTGGCACTTGAAGTGGGAACTTTGTCAGTGTGAATTCTAAACATGAACTGGGAAAAAGGTTACATTTTTGAAACATCTGTAATCATTTGTGTGCCATATAAGTTAATTGGCTGTGTATGGATTTTAAGCAGTTCACTCCTCTTCTGTTATGTTCTGACACTGTATGCTTTGCATTCTTGAAACATTTAGTTTTCCTAAAGTTTCTAGAAACTAAAACTGAAATCCAACTACATTATTTTCAAAATTCAATAACTTAGCTATTATCTGCCCACTTTCTATTATTTTTAACTATGCCTCTGGTGAAACGAGAAAAAAGGTATCAATATGGGTTAACACCTAACTGTATGACTCTTAGGTAATGTTATAATAATGAAGAAGAAAATTAGTGGAAAAGCATCCTTCGTTTTCCTGCATGGGAAACAAAATTGTGCATAGAAGTATGTAGTCCAGTCTGAGAAGTAGAGCATCTATTCTTGCTATAAATTGGCTGTCAAGCTCGAAGTCAAATTAAGCAAAATAAAAACCTTGTTACTCAATCAAGAGTGTTTATAAAAGGTGTTTTCCATGCTTAAACTGGAATTATTTTGCAAATAATTTGCATCAAAAATACAGATTTTGGTAAGTAAGAACAGTATCTCTGTAGACAAGCAAATACTTTTTTTTAGTTAGTATTATTTTTATCCTTTCTGTTGATTTATGTTCATTAGTAATAGTTATCTTTTGTTTTGTTTTGTTTTCCAGGAGTTAAAATACTTTCTTATTCCATGCGGGTTTTCTTTTTTGCTCTGCCTGTAATCCAGTGCTGGCTACAGTGAAAGATGATGTCCTCAGTTGTGCCACTTGAGTTCTCTTAAATCCTTCTTTTCCTTGAGAAGTAAGGTGATTGATTGCTTCTCCTAAAATGTAAACCTCACACTTGTCACTAGTACATCTACAGGCATTTAAAATAGAATAATATGTATCCTACCTTGGTGCAATCTGCTCTCCTTCCTGGACCTCTTCTTATATTTGTGTTTTAATTGGTAGTAATATGAAACTAAACCATCACTTAGGCATAGTGGGAGTATGGGATTGTGTACACATGGGCTTACATGGATTCTGTGAACTCAGTTGTATTCAACATCAAACTGTAAGATACTGAGAGCAAAAATAACCCTGACAATTAGGTGCCACATAGCATGTCAAGAAACAAAGCCTTTCATTGTAAACTTCCCCGTTCCTATCGAAGTAGATTGACAACACTAATAAACTGATTCCCGCTTGGTGTCTCATGCAATATGTAGTTATTAACATTTTGCACCATTGTTGTTGCCTTTGGCAAGCTCTCAAGAAGGCTAAGGGTGTCATGGAAAGGAAAAGGCAATGAGCTGAGGTGCTTACTCGTCCTTAGCTGGGTCTTGAGCATGGAGGCTGCAAGCCTGTGCTGTTGCTTGTCAGACTAGGATGGTTTTTAATTTTAAGTTTTGAATATGAGTAAATTTCATAGGTGTCTAAGGGAATGACAAACTGACTCAATAGCTCTTCACTGCATGAATTTGGGGTTTTGATTAGGCCCCTGTTGGTCTCTCCATCAGTTTTTGCTCTGTATGAAATCAGATTCTACCCGACACTCAGAATAGGAATGTATTTGTCAAAATTTTTTATTGTGAGCTTTCTTGAATGTTTTTAGTTATCTTGTTGGGTTTTTCTAATGAAGTTTTCAATGCATCATACATAAGGATGATGACTAGCTGAAATCTTAATATGCTCTAAGTCCCATCTGCTGGTGAATAACTGAAATGATGAGCAGCTGAGCCAGGTCCTCTTGCTGCCTGGTAATTGATCAGCAATATTGTATCTGCCATGAAGTGCTTGTATTCTCTGTAGCGCCTGATGACTTTGTGTCTGGTTAAAGGACAAAATCAACCATCCAACACATTTCAAACTATCAGCTAGAATTAATGATTAGCCTACACAAGAGCCTAGCAATAAATCTGCTCTATTCCTCTTTGGTCTTTGTGACAGCTAGTGACAGAGAGACTCTAAATGTAATTGTTATGACTACTGCATGCCCCTGCCTTTTCTCCCTGATACTTTTTCATTACAGATTAGTACTTTCTTTCACTGAGACTGCTGCTTTCTGTATCTTACTGTTTGTCTTTCTCATGTTAGTGCTTAAAACTTTCACGCTCTGTTCCCATTATTAGCTTTGCTTAGAGTGTATTCTCAGGTAATCCTTCTAATTCAGGAAGGAATTCCTATTACTTTCAGTTATAATATTGAAATTCAAGATTAGGAAAACAAAATTTAAGAGTAAGCAACATCTGAGTTTGCTCTGGACTCTCAAAGAAATGGGCATCAGCAAGAGCTGGAAATAATTTCTCAGTTCTCTATCCTGTCCAATACTTCCTCTCAGATGTTGTAGCTTTTAGATCCCCATAAGAACACGGGATTCAAAGCATTAACATTTTCTTGCTAGTTTTTCAGTACTGGTCATATTTCTGAACTTTGTTTTACTCGAATGATGAGTCACATGTAAAATGAGTTGCCTGTGCCTCCTCTGCACTGTGGTTTGAGCTGCTTCACATGTGCTGCTCATCGGTCCTGCACATGTGAGAATCATCCGCAACTGGAAATGTTTCGTACTACTTGTGCTCTTTGCAGAATATGCCTACCTGAGGCTCTGAGGTGTCTGGACCAAGAGGGTTCTCCTTTTTTTGTCTCTGTTTTCACACTTGTAAACTAAGAGGGCGGATGGGAATGCTCTGGGAAGCACCCCAAGAGCTGTGGAGGAAATGCTGTGAGCTCCATGGTGAGGCTTTTGTAGGTGTGGCTGAGCAATGCTTCAGGGCCTCCCAGGGTTTTTCTTTTTGTCGGTGCGATTTACTGGGCTTTTGTGTCCTCTCCCCTTGGGAGCAAGGAGAATGCTATAACTATGGGTCTGCTTGTGCTTCAAATGAGGTAGTTGCTATTATTAACTCAAATAGGATGACTAAAACATATTTGTATATTCTTAACATTTTTCTAAAGTATGAACCCCTACCAAATGTATACACCTATGAACACTTCTGCAGAAAGCAACAATTTTTTGAAAAGAAAAAGAAAATACTTACTAAACACTTTCTACAGTGTGAATAAAGTTAATTAATTGCCTATTTTTATAATTAGTCTTTCAAAAATTACATGGTACTGAAGTGAGAAGTTTTGTTGGGTGGTTTTTTTGTTGGCTTTTTTTGGGTTTTTTTGTTTGGTTGGTTGGTTGGGGTTTTTTTGTTTTGTTTTCTGTTGGTGTTTTGTTTGTTTGTTTTGGTTTTAGCTTAGACTAGTTACAGAGATCAGATATATCGGTAGAAAACAACACTCTGGCTTTCAGAGGTCGGAAGTAACCATACGTGGTGTTCTGCACTATATATCCTAGGCAAAAGGACAGGGTAAATGACAACAGATTGAAAACAGATTTTATTTGTTTCAGTTTTCAAGCTGTTTAGCACTTGTAAGAATTCCAGGACATAAAGTTCCATTAGTGATACAGTGTCAATAAATCTTTATCATTTGTTATGAAGAGCTATTATATAAATCAATAGAAAATCAGAAAAATGCTTTCATTCTATGGTATGAGAATACAAGTCTAATCTTTTAGTAGGAAGCCTGTAGCTCAATAGCATCTTGTGCAGATTCCAGTAGTTTTTTCAGATTATTGTACTAGAAGTATTCTTTAAAGTCTAATTGTGGAAAATGAAAAATTCAAGACCACAAATCAAAGAGCCTCTGTGAAACTGAGTTTACAGAGCCAGAAACTGGAGCAACTTTTTCACTGGAACAGGTGTTGGCCCTCAGCCTCCTTGGAAAACCTTCCACATGCAATCCATAACAGGAAGGTCGAAGTGGCTTCAATTTGTGCAACATTTACAAGGACTTGCAACCTGCTCAGGAAAGGTTTTTCAAAATATAGATCTTTATTACAAAGAATGCATGTTATGAATGTAATGTGGTTGTGTGCAGCATGTTTAATTCTCAAAGGTGTGTTTTCCTTGGTCTACATTATTTAAGCAGTTGTTTTCCTTTAAACTCTCAATGACTACAGTAAGGTTAAGAAAACCATGCTGCTCTTAACTCAAAAACCCCAAATGAACCCCAAGCCTTATGTCAGGCATTTACATCTGTTGGAACGAACATGTAGTTTTTTCATAATTAAATGATTACTTAAATGTAAAATAACAGATGCTTTCTATAGCATATCTCTTTAGCACTATGAAAAACATTACCAGAAGAGAGATAATGTGGGGATGGTTCATCACAATAGTGCAGTGTCATTTATAGAGCTTATTTGATGCATGCAATGATCTGCCCTTTTCAGAAGTGGTAACTGATTGGTGACAGAAATGGAAGCTCAAGACATAGGCTCTTACTTTAGTACCTGGACTTACACTGGACTTAGATTTATCTAGGAATATACTTATACATAGAGTTATAAATGTATTTATATTTAGTACCTTTTGAAGAGAGATGGACATTTTAAAAGGAAATGGAGGTTTCAGAATGACTACAGTGGAGTCAGAACTATGATTATTGCTCTTACAAAGATAGCTTTTGGAGGACTATCATTCATAATTAATTTATTCATAAGCAAAATCTGTTCTGTTTAAAATGCACAAACCCATACATACACATCCGTGTGCTGATTTTGTTGATTATATGTAAGTATTTGTACATTTAATGTAGAAATTCTATTGACTTATTAAATCGCTTAAAGACTTTATGGATATAAGGCAGATGTGGATTTTTAGCAGCATCTTATAACCATAATGCATTTTAATGTTCTGATTGAATATTCTTGAAAATTAAATACATGGTTCATTGCTTTTTTCATTATGAGTTTGGTGTTTGAATACAGAAGGTTTCTGCCTTTCTGCACCTTTTTTCTATCTTGATTGTGGACACTGATCCAAATTATAGCCATTCATTTTATAACAAAGGTTATTTGTTTTCTGAAGTCTATTTAGTTAGACTTGGAGTGAAAAAAAAAGATACTAGAATTAAACAGGTTGAAAATTCTGCTTTCTTTGGTTTAGAATATTAGAAGGAAACTTTACAATTAAATTAATGTTTTCAGGAATGCAGGGGGGGAATAATCTCATCTAATTTTGGGTGAATATGCAGAATTTTTCTTTAGTTCACATCTATAACTCCCATTCTTTTTATCAGTAATTAAACACACACATTAAGAGAAGAATATCACAGTGTTTTATTTCTTTGAGAATTTAGGCATGAGAATAGAGTGCACGTTCATGACAGCTGGGTACGTTACTGACCACAATAGCTGCAAAGAAACAATTACACTTTATTTGTTCAATAATTTTGCTAATAGGCAAATATTAATTGTAGCTCTGTGGATGAATAACATGCAGCAGATTCACAGCTTCATGGGAACATCAGTATTCACATCAGTTAACATCTAGGAACAAGAACTTCACTCTCTGGACACTCTATTCTGGAAAAAGACATCAGCATGGGGTAGAGCAGTGCTGGGAAAAGACTCTCTGCATAGGCATTGTGCAAGACAGCTTTAAAGTTACCTTTTCAGTGTGATGTTCCAAGGGAAAAAGGTGTAAGTAGCCTGGTTTAGTTTTTTTTCTGTAAGCAACCTACCTAAGTTAAGTTGCACAAATTTAATGAATAAATGTAAGTAACAGGGTGTACATCTGTGCCCTGAATTTTGGTAACCCCGTGTGTTACCTAAGCCAGGTTCAGATTTGACAGGACAAGGGGTAAAGGATTTAAATTAAAAGAGAGTAGATTCAGAGTAGATACGGAGAAGAAGACTTTTACAATGAGGATGGTGAGGTTCTGGAACAGATTTCCCAGAGAGGTGGTGGATACCCTATTCCTGGAAATACTCAAAGTCAGGCTGGGTGGGTCTCTGAGCAACCTGATCTAGTTGAAGATGTCCTTGCTCATTACAGGGGGACTGGACTAGATGGCCTTTAAAGGTCCTTTTCAACTCCAACTTTTCTGTCATTATGACAGTATGTGTGCAATCAATTTTATTTAATTATAGACATGTACATCTTTGGTATCTGGTTTCAGCTAGTCATGTATTGGCCTTTTGTAGCCAGTGGATAGAGACACTGAGAGCATGCCAAGTCTAGTTACAGACGTTAATGCTTGAACAGGAACAACTTATTGAGGATGACTGGTTATTGCTCACAGCTCCTGGACTGCCTGCTCTTCTGCATGTTCAGACAGATTAAAATTTTGAAGAAGAAGAAAGTGATTGAGAGAGAGAATGAATACTTTACTTAAGGAAAAAAACCGTATACAAAGTATTTCAGAGCAAAGAGCTGCAGGAGCAGTGACACCCAATCTCCATATAATATTTTTGAGATGACTGCAGCATTTTGGTGAAACTTTTAAGTCAGTGACTAATATAATTTTTTTTCTTTACTTTTTATTGGGTTTTGTAATCTGTATCTGGCAAATGTTGAAATAGCTTGCCTTTTTGATGCTTCCAGGACTAAGTATTGCCTTGCATTCAGGGTGAAGTCCAAAGTTGGCTTTTACTAAACAGGACTCTGCCAGGACTCTGCCAGTTAAAAGTTTGTTGTAGACAAGGGATGGTATTCTATCATTTGAACATTATATACAATGCTTTTAGTTCTGTAATTCTCAGGCTGACTCCTTTCTTCTGCATACTTCAATGCCATGGAAGTTTATATTGCTAATCATAAGATAAGGACTACTATAAGCAGATTAGTAACAGAGATGTGACATGTAATCAAACTCATCATTTAGTAATTTAGAAGCACATGAAGAAATAATAAATTCAAAAGGTTTTAGTCCTCAGGACTTTTCATGTGTTGGTTTTGGTGTGAGTTATTTTTTTTATTTAGACATTTCCACACTTTGACTTACAATGAGGGGCCTCCTCCACTATTATTATGGTATTTTACCCTCAGTAAATGACAGGCGTTATTAGTACATAGAGATACATTACACATTCTCTCACTGGAAAGCCTTCATTGCATGCCATTAGATAACAGCATGTGTTCAGTAGCTGTGGTCTCTTAGCAACTAAGTCTGTCTCTTTCTTTTGAATTCTCCTTTTGTGACCCAGAGTCAGGTCTTTACACATAAACCTTAGCCCACTTTTCTATTTCCAAGACAGTGAAAACTGGAATGTTTTGGGGTGCTCACATAAAGTCCATATAATGGTATTATGTTCTTGTAAATCTATTGCATGTATTGAAAATGGAGATAAATTTGTATTTCATAATTTAATAATAAATATATTATTAAAATTCTACCATCTTGTTGGTAGTGGCATGCCAGTATATTTTAATATGAAATGTGGCTTTAAGAAAACACCCAATTAAAATCTGAAGATTTGGCAGTATTACATTTATGTAAAAACTGTGTAACCTTTTTCACTGATGTAGATTTTAATTTATGTGTGTTAGGGGTGGTGTTTTGTTGATTTGGGGTTTCTTTTTGGTTTTTGGGGTTTTTTTGCTGTTACATATCTGTATTTGAAACAAGGATGCACAAAGAAGAACATTCCTTCTAGGCAGGAGATTAGAGGCTATGCTTTCAAAACAGAGATTTAAATTCAGATCTTTGTGTGTATGCTCCCAAAGCTCCTATTGGATGTTTTTCTTATTGGAGATTTTACTTGCCTTTCAATGACAATGTATACTGGAAAACCCTTTAATTCCTACAGAAAACCCTGAGATCAAGAAATATTTTATTAACCAAAATCTTCTATTCATTCAATTAAAGTACATAAGAGTTGCTATAGTGTGGTGGTGAATTGGTGTAATGAATAATGGTCCTTCTAAACCTCAGATATATTTTTATATCTAGATAGGTCTTCTGTGAGAAAATATGATTATAACAGAATGTGTTAAAATGCACTGAAGAGATTTTTAAATAATAAGCACTTTTTTTTTTTTTTTAATCAAGGCATGTATACTGTTTAGAAATCTTTCTGAAGTGACAATTCTGGTCAATTCTTCTATGTTAAGCTGATTAACTGTTTCTGACCTTTCAAAGTCTGTCATATATAATCCTAGCAGACCACCAGAGTTGAAACTATTCTGTTAGTTTTGACATTCCCATCAGGCTTTATGTCTCTTTCACAAGCAACCTTAATTCACTTGTTTTTAGTTAATTTGACAGGTCATTGTTAACATCATTACTAATAGCAAACTGCTACAAGTTACACATGTTTTGACAAGAGAAGTCTTCAAGACATGGGGATACCCACTAATTAGAAGAGAAGGAAAGTGCTTATTTCTTTTGTCCAAAAGCTGGATATTATCTTCATATTTTAGGACTAGAGGGGGAAAGGGATCATGTTTACTTCAGGAAAAAATTTATTTCTGCGTGGCTGAAACCAAGCAAAAACCAAGATAGAAACTATCCTGACACTGTACAGTGCACATTGTCACATTTGGAAAGTTTCTCTCTCTAGTAGATATTTGTCAAGTAGATTTGGAGTGAAACACCATTTCTCTTATTAGAGCTGCTGCTACTTTATCTAGCATGTTTTGACCAACGTTTTTTTCTGTATGTGTAACCAATTTTATCATTGAATGTGAAAGAAGAGCCAGTCTGCTGAGCTTCTTCCCTTCCTCAGAGGAAAAAAGCTGAGAATATATAGATCCTTATCCAGTGAACGTAACCCCAAATGCAAACCCTTTAGGAGAGACATTCAAAGGCCATACATGAAAAGTCTGCGAGATGAAGCACAGTTTAAGGAATCATGCAAATGAATAAATGTTTCATCACTGAGAAAGACTGAAATTCATAGAGTTGTGCTGGTTGTGGCTGAGGTAGAGTTACCTTTCTTCACAGTGGCTGGTATGGGGCTGTGTTCTGGTCTTGTGTTGAACACAAGGTTGATCATATAGAGATGTTTTTGTTATTGCTGAGCAGTGCTTACAGAGAGACCAGGCCTTGTTTGCTTTTTGTGCTGCCATGCTGCTGAGGAATTTGGGGGTGCATGGGAAGCTGGGAGGAGGCACAGCAGGGACAGGTGACCTAAACTGACCAAAGGGATATTCCAGACCACATGATATCATGCTCAGTATATGGACCTGTGGGGAAGAAGGAGGAAGAAGGGGGTGTTTGGAGTGATGGTGTTTGCCTTCCCAAGTCATCGTTACATGTGATGGGGCCTGGCTGTCCTGGAGATGGCTGAACATCCACCTGCCCATGGGAAGCAGTGAATTAATTATTTGCATTTCTTTGTGTGTGGGGCTTTTTCTTTCCCTATTAAACTGTCTTTTTCTCAACGCGTGAGTTTTCCAGCTTTCACCCTTCCAATTCTCTCCCTGCTCCTGCTGGTGGGGGAATGAGCTGGCTGTGGGAAGCTTGGTTGCTGGCTGGGGTCAAATCACAACACCAGTAAAGAAAAATATGAGGGTGATATTATGTTGGTTTTTAGTGGGAGCAAATTTCAACATGGAAGAAGAAATACAGTACAGAAGTTTTGGAGAGAAGCTTGCACAGGCATTTCGTTCTACTTTTATTCACTAATCAACAAAGAATGCAAAACCTAGACTAACCTGAAGCCTTAAAATCCAATATCTGATTAGTAAAAATGGTCAGATACCGTTTCAGTTTCTTATTTTGGTATAAAACTTACAAACTATACATGAAGAACAGTTTGTCTTTAAAACAGGGATGGAGCAAACCTTCAGGAGGAACAAATTCAGTTTGGTACTATACTTGGAACAAATACCTATATCAGTCAGTCTTAAAGTATCTTTCTGCAAGGCACTGAATCAAAGGCACGTCCCATATAACGTTCATCCATTTCTGATTAGACAAAAACATCTGGAGAAGTTTTGTGTCACTGTATCCCCTTTGTGTCACATTAATGATCAGATCCCAGTGCTGTACTTTCAGGTCTGAATTGTGCTGGTGATGTGGGCCTGGGGAGTGTACAGCACCTCCCTCCATGCCTAAGTGCCTGGCTTGCTTTCCACTGGAAATCTTTACATGGGTGGGAAAGAGAACTGGTGTCTGTCTAGGAGCTACACACAAACTCAAATGCCACTTTTCTGTTTATCAGAAGTGATTTGCACCAATGTTAATGATGCCTCCTGAGCCTGACTGCCTGTGGGAACTTGATAGAAATGGGGATCCTGACATAAATGTAATGATGGAACTGGTGTGGAAAGCACCTGGGATGGGAATTTGAGGTAGTGAGACCTGACATACCTACCTATGGGCCTTACTTCTCTCTACCCTGGGAAAAGAAAGAGCATATATTGGAGGTTGCAGCTGTTTTGTTTGAAAGGTTCAGTAACAAAATTTTTGTGGGAAGTGCTTTCAGACTCTAGGAAAAAAAGAGCAAGCTGATAACTTCAGAACTATGTGCTTCCGTTCTTTGCAAGAAAATTATCCTTCTAAATCACTCCTGGTATAGGTAATAATAGTGGTTTATTTTTCTATGTGCTAGACCATGTCATTTCCTTGACACAAGCTAGAGAGAGCTCTAGCTTATTCTATTTTCCTCCCAAAACCTACTTTTTTTTTACTTCTGTGATAGCTTTCTAGTCTTTTATGTTTTAATGTCTTATTTTTTGTTATTCTTTTATTATTTTCAACAAAAGTTATGTTAAATTATACATCTTGATAATGGCACTTATTATGCCCATAAAAGTATACACATACTATTATCCTGTAAAATTTTTCTTTTAAAAAAGAGAAAATGAACAAATCAGGGTGATGATAAAGCAACTAAGAAGGGGGACAAACTTGAATAGAAGCCTAGGACCAGAGAGTGTGCTGTAGTTTGGCTTTTAAAGAAAAGAATGACTCTAAAGATCCTTTCTTCAGGCAGCAAAGAAAATGCCAGCACAGCAATTTCTCTAATCACATGGATTGACATTTACTTTGAGATTGAGCCTGTCTGTTTGTTAATTAGCATGGTGGAGTCACATTGCACTCAGTCCTGCATCTCAGCAGGTCCCCATTGCAAGATTTACGTTTCACAGGGAAGAAACTGTCTTGATAATGAAATGATGCTTTGCATGGATATGTGCAGGGAAGCATAGCTAGATAATGTAAATAGAATTTATCCAAAGCTGCAGTGTGTGAGTCTTGTTACGCAGATGCTGATCTATAACTCACTGATGGCTCTTGTGATTTCACATATGTGTGCTTGGTGATTGGTATTAACTTTTTAGATCATTTATTTTTATGTGTGCCATAAAAGGCTTACATCAAAGTTAATATATATCCCCTGCATTTCCCCAATAGCATTTTGCGATGTTTATCTTCTCTGTCTTCGAAAATGTCACCTAGAACTGATGACAAAAGAGGAAGATTCCTACTGAATGCATCCCATTTAACACCAAAATTAAGTTAGAGATGCTCAGGAACTGAAGTATAATGTGCAGTACCTACTTGCTCTGCTACAGTGCCTGTGTCCTCCTTTCATATTGCAAAACTTCTTACATTTTTCTGATTATCTGAAAAAAAGCAGAAGGATGGGAAGAGGAATTTTACAGAAAGTTGTGTTGGTACCACTGCAGTAGTTGAAGTTTTGAGCAGGTTGCAAAGTGCTAGGGAGCCATAGCCTTTGTTGGGATTTGCTCCTAACTCATTTGGTCCACGTTGAATTCTTTTGGCTTCCCGTTACCCAGGAAAATGAGGACTCATGGCTTTGTGCTTGCCAAAGTCAGGGCAAGGTCTGGGTCGTCCATTGTTTTCTCTTTCTACCCTTCCATTCTTGGGATCATCAGATGTTTTCAGCCTGGTTCCATCTTTATAGTACTATGTGCCTGATCATGCTCTTTGCCATTTTCCCTGTGTTAGTATCAGAATCTGATGTCCTTCTTCAACCAGGCAGACCTCTAAGGGTTGAATTTCTATGGAATTTGTAAGAGGAATGCACTGGGCAGAGGAGCGGGACACATGTCACTCCCCCAGCCAGCTGCTGCCCCTTCTGCCTTTGCAACTCCCAGCAGGCTCTGGCAGGGCGATCCCTTCCCTGCCTGAGGCAGCAGCAGGGAGACACAGCGGGGCAGGGGCTAACATGTGTGCCTGCCTGTATGGAGCGACAAAAATGAAATCCCTGAGAAATCATCTACAGTCAGTAGCTTTTTAATTGCTGACAAAACATAATGCTCTTCCAAGGAAACCCTGCTTGCTCTTAACCTGAAAATTAATGTATTAATGTGAATAATGTCTCTGTTCCATTAAAGTAATCTGAAGGGAGAAATAAGAGAATCGAAACCCCCTTTTTTACTCTCATCACTTTGGAGAATTTCCTGAAAGTGATTGAATCCTGAAGTTCAAACAGAGAGGAAAAACATGCTGACAGCATGTTGATTTTATTCTCCTTTGCCAAGTAAGAAGATTTGAGTATCTAAAATCCCCATTGTATTTTAGGAATGCAAGATAGGGTCAGGAACTGTAGAAAACAGAAGTTGCCATTGTTAGTTGTTGACCTAGGATCCTGTTCTGCTGATTTTTGAACAAGTGGGCAGGCAATGACAAGTCATTGAAAGGAGAAATCTGCAGATGGTTGGAGAACTGTGGCCAGAGGTAGAGAAAGCAGAAAGCTAATGAGGCTTGTAAATATGTAAAAACACCCTACAAAATCAAAATATATATTTAACTGATACATATGTGTGTATTTCTATAGTTGAAAAACTATAGTCTGCATAGAGTCATTTTAAATAAAATGGTTTATAAACATTACAGGCTTTGGTCTCTACCTTGTTTAAAAAGTATAATAAAGAAGGATGGATTTCAGCTTCTTCTGCTCATCAAATATGTAAAAATCTTCAGGTTTTAATATTCAACTCCCATAGGAAAAAAATGCACTGGAGAGTGAAAATTTTGAGCTAGAATAGTGTAACAGGACTATAGAAATGTATTTTAAAAAAAATTACTCAGACCAGAATAAAATCTCATAAATCCAACTTCACAAATGATAACAGGAGAGGTAAACAAAGGTTTGGGATTATCTGTGCAGTGCTTAGAGGGCCAGAGGTCCCAGATATCCTCAGGACATCTATGAAATTACAAACTGGTTCTGTGGGGAATCCCTGTTTGTGTTTTTTTCAAAAGTACTGCTAAGTAGGCAAATTAGGTGCTTATCACTTTTCTTTGAAGCTGAAACATTTTTCAGTTTGAAATTCTTTTCTTTGAGAAAAACTCAACTCAGCAAGTGCTTCAGTGGTTGGCTCCTCATCTGAAAATGCCAATAGAGCTAAACTGCAATGATGTTTTAGTGGACTGAAGCACTGGACTCAACAGGGAAAGGCTTATGATACTGTAAATTCCACTTAAAACTCAAAGAAAATTGCTTATACTGTGTATTGACTATAGGATAACAGGAATTAATTCTGCTTTCCCTTCTTTTCCTTAAATTTGAATATCATACAGTTCATCCTCTTTGCTTTGTAGGAGACCGTGAAAGAATTGCTGGATTTCTTGCTACATTTTTCACATGCTTTTATGGAGGATCAGCTGCACTCATGCATAACTATTCATAGGTTTTCTCATTCTTCCCATCTTGCTTTCCTCTTGGAAGAGCAAAGTAACTGAAAAATTAGACTTAAAGATAAGATTAGACCTAAAAATAAAAATAATCCTTGCCCAGTGGCAAAGGTCTGCACTTTTTTTATTCATATGGAATAATGCAGTGCTCAACCAGGCAGACTTAGATTTGCTATTCCTGATGCTCTTATTTTTCCCCCACTACTAAAGGGCTGGTATTTCACAGCTGGTGCCAATGACAGTAACTGTTCTACCACACATCTCTTTCCTTCAGTATATCTGTCTGGTTTTTCTCTTTTATTTCAGTTTCTGGCTGTATTTCCTGCTAGCACTTGATACAGTTGACAGTATTAGTGTTCAACTATTGGGCATATGTTAATATGCAAAGATTAATGGCATATAAAATTATTCCTGACTGATTCATACTAATATGAATCAGTGGGTACTTGAGATTATTACAGCAGAATGTGTTGCCAACAATATAATTCTGTGTTTTTATTTTCTGCATATATGTTTATCTTGAGGGGGCTTGCCTCTTTTTAATACACAGAAGAACTGTGAATACTGGTAATAATATTCATATATAAGGTATTTGTTAGATGGATCCTCAGGTGCTTTTGTTGCCATTTCTCCACTGAAATTATTCCTGCTCCCTCTTGTATTGACTCAAGGTATAGCCTGTGACTCTGGACTAAAGCAAGTTGCCTAATGCCACACTGACAGTCTGTGGCAGAGGGAGGAACTGATCCCATCTGCATACCTTTCCTACTGAACTATAATTTCCCTGTTTTCCTACTACATTTTATTGTGTATACACTTTCAAAATAATGTGATGTTATGAATAAGCTAAAATAAGCAAATCTGATACATATGATTAATTGTCCTTGGCACTACTTAAAGAAAGCCTTTAGTATGCATATCACAGGCTCTTTCCAGCTGCCACTGAAGTTTCTGTTAAGATTTCTCATTACTTCATCATGAGAGCAGGCTTCAAGACTGAAAGTGTATCCTGTCCATTTGGAATAGCATTCAAGTTTAACTCAAGTAGATAGATGATAGATGTACAGGTTTTAAACAATGGCAGGAGAGAAAAAAAAACAACCAAAGTAATTACAAGACAAAATTATCATAGAATCATAGAATTAACTGGGTTGAAAGAGACCTCCAAGATCATCAAGTCCAACCCTTGATCCAACCTCACTGTGATTCCTAGATCATGGCACTCAGTGCCACATCCAGCCTCATCTTAAAATCCTCCAGGGATGGTGAATCCACCACCTCCCTGAGCAGGCCATTCCAATGCCTGATCACTCTCTCTGTAAAGAACTTCTTTCTAATATCCAACCTAAACCTCCCCTGGCAGAGCTTAAGCCTGTGCCCTCTTGTCCTATTGCTGGTTGCCTGGGAGAAGAGACCACCTCCACCTGGCTACAACCTCCTCTCAGGTAGTTGTAGAGAGTGATGAGGTCACCCCTGAGCCTCCTCTTCTCCAGGCTCAACAACCCCAGCTCCTTTAGCCTCTCCTCATAGCACTTGTGCTCAAGTCCCTTCACCAGCCTGGTTGCTCTTCTCTGGACCCACTCCAGCACCTCAATATCCTTCCTGAACTGAGGGGCCCAGAGCTGAACACAATAATCAAGGTGTGGCCTCACCAATGCAGAGTACAGGGGAAGGATCACTTCCCTGCTCCTGCTGGCCACACTGTTCTTGATGCAGGCCAGGATGCCATTGGCCTTCTTGGCCACCTGGGCACACTGCTGGCTCATGTTCAGCCTCCTGTCAATCAGCACCCCCAGATCCCTTTCCACCTATTTGACAAAATACCCACTGGTGATTAGTTTACAGTGTGGAAACAGCTGTTGGCTCAGAAAAATAGTAAATAACATGTAAAGCCACAGGACAGATGTTTAAAAAAATCTTTCCGTTTGATGTCTATATTTCCTCCACAGCAAACCCCAAAATATTAATTAGCCGATCAGGGATTTTTCACAAGAAAGAATTCAGCTGAGTGTGAGTGCATGAAATTCTAGAAATTTTTAACATCTGTGACAGTTTGCTGTGTGCTTTGAAATAGTAATCAATACTAAACAAGAAACATTCAGTTGACACACATCCCTCAAGTCACAAGAATTTCAGCTAAAACCATCGTAATCCAGACATCAAAAACTGACAGATAGTCCGTTTTAAAGCCCTGTTTGCATTTGACCAAATCTTAGTTTTATTTTTGATCCCATGAAAATGGATGATAAAACTCTTGTTCCTGTCACTGTGAGACAGCTGGGCCCTGCTATGAGGTTCACAACTGAAATTCTGCCAAGAGTATGTGGGCAATGCTTCCTGTCAGGAAAGAATTGAGGATAATATTGAACACACTGATTTATCTTTGCATCTGCATTATGAAGCACCAAAAATTTCTATCTAAATGATTTGTAGCAGTGGCTGAAAACCATGATACTTCTGTTTGGCACAGCTGGTGCACTGAAACATCAAGTCTGTGATTATAGATGGGAAAGTATCTGGCACCTCAAACAGTGAAAAATGTTTACATTATTTTATAAGATAGTAAACAATGTATAGAAAGAAAATACATTTAAGCAGGTACACTAGTTTTTCCTTGATATAGGGACTAGCTGGTAAAATATAAGATGACGCTGCATACCAGCCAAACTGCTTCTATACATTGTCAGCTTTAAACTGCTCAGGCCTGCATGCATTCTGTAGATTTGCAAGAGCTGAAGTCCAGCTTTCCACAGTCAACTTTAATGATCTCAGAAATGTTGCTAAAATGAAACTGCTGCCATTCTTTATGCATGCTTTTTTGTGAGTATTTTGTTCAAATATTCTTAAAAAGCATTTATTAACTGACAGTATAAAGAAAACCTTTTTTGAGAATTATCTGGGGAGTACAGAGGAAGAGTTGCTCTTTAAACTAGGTTTAAACCTTTGAAATTGTGAGCATTAAGTGGCCATAGATCTTTTACTAGCTCAGGGAGTTGCAGTTGGTTTCGTTCTGAAAAGGAAGTAAGTATTCAGGCTGGAAAAGGTTTTCAGAAGTACAGGCATCCAACATATTGCTAATAGCTGAGAGCAAAGTTCTCGCTCACAATAATATAAGAATATAATTTGAATTCTCAAGTATTGGTTATCAGTCTACTGCTAATAAGCAGAAGAGCTCAGCAGAAATTGTTATTGAATATGTTTGGGAAGTGCATACAGAGATACAGATGTGTTGTTTTTCCTCACTAGATTTGAAGAAAAAGTAAAATTTGAGGAATACTTTGTTTAATGCAAATGGTCATATGTCTTCCAGTTTTCAGATGCAATGTACACAAACACTACAGCTCTCATAAATCAACATCATTGGTGCCAGACATATATTCTGCTTCACTTGGTTTAAAGTGAAATGATGATCTGATGGATAACTCACCTATTTCATGTTTTAGTAAGCTTGCTTCTTTGAAGTATATGAAATACGAGCCTCAACCGATATGATACTCTGTTTGCTTATGGCTGGTTCAGTGGCACATATCTTTTAATCTGTAGTTATTCAGGATACAGAGAATATTTTCCTTTCTTTTTCTCCTAACCCTTTCTATGAGAGTTTTATGGAATTATTTTCTTTCTTACTTTATTCATTTCAGAGTATTACACACTCTGAACAAGAACAGCCCATGTGACAGAAGACTGCACTGGAAATTTAGCATTACAGCAATTTTTCCTCTCATTAAGTGCAGTGCTATATCTTCAGATATTTATAAATTTTTTTGAGGAAAATTGATCACTTTTCCATAATTTTTACTTTTAATTGTTTTCTCCTGGCCAAAGGAATCCTGCCCAGTAGGCATCTCTTTAACAACCACAAAAGACGTGCATTCTACTGAACTTTCAAAGTCTAATACACTCTAATATCACAGACCCTTCCTATTTATCTTCAGAGAAATGATGTTTGCTTGTATCTGTGTGCTGGCCTTGCAACAAAGCTGAACAGCTCATTGAAATTCAATCCTGAAAAATCAAGGATTACTTGTGCATATTTCATTTTTGTACAGGCAAGACTGCCATGTTCACTGTAGTTGTTTGATATCTAAAATGGAAAATAGTTATTAATTTATTTTACTGAAACCCGAGTTCATAAATGCTGTTGAATGCATTCCTTTGCAGATTTTTTTTCTGAAGTGGTTACAAAAGCAACTTTGGCTCTTGATTAAGATACAGTACTTATCCCTGTAATCCTAAACTTATTGTCCTGACAGCTGGAGAGCTGGAGAGGAGCAGCATTTTCTTGCTTTGTGTTTTTCTTTTTGGCAACTTTTACTGGTGCATGGTGGAAACACTGAACTGAGTATATCTTCCTAACAGCACTCTCAGCTCAGCCAAAAAACAGAAAGAGAGGAAATTCAGTAGATTAAAGGAAGAGAGTACTTATCATAACTCCAAATGGTTCCATTAGAATTTTAACAAAATTTAGTTTTTAAAGTTTCAATAAATTATAGTTAATAACTTCCAGCACTGCTTTCGAAATTAGGAAGATTTCTAAGATTAAGTGAATAAGGGGTCATCTAGCAGATGAGTAAAAGCTTTAGAAGATTTACTTTCACACTTGGGGTTTGACATCACATTTGGCACTAAATTTTTGTATTTTCTCCACAAGATGCAAGTTCATACAAACATGTGGTAACCCATTTAGTACTTAAACATTTTAAAAAAATTTCCTTTGTGAATAGTCTCGACTCTCCAGGAGTTCGGCTTTCATTTCATACCTGTTAACATCTGGAACATTTCCAAAGACAAGGAGTTTCAGTGGCAAATGCCTACTGGTGGAACTATATAATGCTAAAATGTTATTATTTTGAAAAAAAAAATTAGTTTGGAAAAACCAACACTGAAACAGGATTCGTGGTTAAAATTGGAGAGCAGCTTTCCCATAGAAGCTAGTCTTACACCTGGATTGCAGCAGATAGTTTGGAATCATTGCTATGCCTGATTTGCTGCATTGAGGTGTAAAATCAGATTATATCCTTAGTGTAAATCGTCATCCCTTAGTCAAATCATCCTTGATGATGAGAAAAAACAATTTTACGTATAATTTCAAGTACCTACTGCAACTGTTCACTTTTTCCCTTGTGTCTGCATATTTTCACCCTCCTATGTCTATGGTTTTGGGATACCTGTTAGATGTGTAGGGCCTTGTGGTACAAAGCCATCAAGTTCAGATGCTGTGGATTAGATGACAATAATGCAGAAAGCCACAGCTTACAGGGAACTAACTACTTTAACCAAGTATCCACAATGGTAGTTGGAGTACTAAAGAATTTAGATTGATGTAGCCAGTCATTTTCTTTTGGTTATCCTTCTTTTCCCATCATCATCCTTTTATTTTTTCTCATTTGTTTCTGCATTTACAGCTTTGGAGAGGCATTTTTGAGAGATGCAAAGAATCTGGCAGTTCTGGGAATAAAAGTCAGATTTCCTGGCAACAAATCATGTGCCTTGATCACAAATTTTTTCTTTCTCAGAAAATCCAATTATGTCCTGGCTTGCATCCTTGATTATTGCTCCTTCTCTCTGTCCTTCTCTCTCTTCAAATTTTGGGTTGGTTTGCACAGTGCCATATGACACTTCAGAATAATGTCACCAATGGACAATCTTTGTTAAGAGACAGTATTTTAAATGTCTTCACTTTTTTTTGTTTGGTTGGTTGGTTTTTTTAACAATGACTAAATACATATTTCACCATTGTCTGTTCAGGATGTGTCTGACAGCATGTCCAGAGAAGGGCAGCGTAGCTGGTGAAGGGTCTAGAGAGTCAGTCATATGATGAGTCACTGAGGGAGCTGGAGTTGTTTAAACTCGAGAAAAGCAGACTCGAGGTAGACCTTTCATTATTCTCTACAGCTACCTGAAAGGAGGTTGTAGTGAGGTGATGGTTAGCCTCTTTTCCCAGGCAAATAGTGACAGGACAAGAGAAAATGGACTCAAGATGCACCAGGGGAAGTTCAGGTTGGACATCAGGAGGAACTTCTTTGCTGAAAGGGTTTTTAAGCATTTGAATGGATTGCCCAGAGAGGTGGTGAAGTTACCATCCCTGGAGGTGTTCAAGAAATGACCGGACATGGAACTTGGTGCTATGTTTAGCTGACAAGATGGTGATTGGTCAAAGGTTGGACTCTATAATCTCATAGGTCTTCCAACCTGAATGATTCTGTGATCCCATAATAGGTCTTTCATTTTAATTCATAAGTATATGCATTTTTGAACAGTATGGAGGTATTTGACTATGACAAGAGGTCCTTCAGATACCAGCTATGATTTAGATTTTTAATGAGTCATTGTTCATGTAAGCAATGAAATCTCTGAAAGAGAGCTCAATAGGCCAAGTACGCTTTCAAATTTTTTGAGTTGTTCTGTTCTTGTATTTTTTAAATGTTTTAAAAAGTTTTTTGAAGTGCTTTGTTGTTTTTGTTTGTTTGGTTGGTTTTGGTTTTGGTTGGGGGGTTTTCCTTGTTTTGTTGGGTTTTTTTCCTTAGCTATTATTGTGTGTCTTTCAGCTCTCAGTGAAATACTAGCAGGAAAGTGCTTCAATACTGTCATCTTTCTGGATACTAACAGCTGTTTTACTGTTGAAGTTCTGAAAGTCCTAAATTACATGAAATATCTTGAATGCATAAATACTGTCCAAATCTTCAGAAGCAATTCTAGAGTCTACTTTCAAAGTACAGTTCATCTATGGAAAGTAAAATAGGAAATTAAAGGAACTGAGAGTCTTCCTTTGTACTTAAGCAAATTCAAATACTCAGGAGGGGTTTAAGAAATATGTAGATTCCCCTAGTTCTGCATTTCAGCACTGTTTTCAAGTCTTGCATGCTCTTTTTCTGGAATGCCATGCTCCATAAATACCTGGAATTTGCTGTAAAATTGGAGAAATAATAATGGTGCTTTGCTGTTCTGCAATATTCTATTGAAATGTTCTTCTGACACATAATTTGCTGATACTGTATATGCTGCTCTACAGAATATTGTAGGTAGGGTCACAAATCAAGACTGATAGGTATCTATTTTGAATGTCATAATCAGAGATGTAGTCCTTCTTCTGTGCTGCTATCATCTAAAACATCTTTTCCTTTCATTTCTATTGTGTCACTTACGTTCATGTGTGAAAAGCTTGCCTTGAAATGCAAACTTTAAAGGAATGCAATCTTTCATATATGAACATGTTTGAAGACCTGGCTCAATTTGTGAATGGTGTGGAGATGCAGATATTTAAAATTTCTAGTGCAGTCATTAAACAGTATATTTGAAGATATGTGTTATAAATACTAAGTACAGGATCACTGTTCTCCCAAATCCTAGGAAGTACATGAAAGATGGTTAGTGTGTTGGGGATAGAGAGAGAGATCACTGATACTTTGTACTAATAAAGATGTCCTAATCTGTTTGGAAAAATTAAACTTTCCTTCATTCCTTCTATGTTCATTATCATATTTTTAACTGTAATATATGTGCATGATATTATAGCACGGGGCAGGGATTCTGCTATCTGCACATATCTTAAGAATCAGCAAAATGTTGATTGTATTCTCACTGGAGCTTTTAGAGATGAATCCAACATATTTTTAAGTCATTAATATTGAGAATATAATCG
The DNA here is from genome assembly GCF_022539395.1 of Myiozetetes cayanensis. Taxonomy (NCBI): domain Eukaryota; kingdom Metazoa; phylum Chordata; class Aves; order Passeriformes; family Tyrannidae; genus Myiozetetes; species Myiozetetes cayanensis. Next base: position 97,521,549 of record NW_026087742.1, on the reverse strand, counting down.
GATCTCCTTCTGTCATATGCTTACTACTTTAGGCAGGTAAATGAAGTAATTAATTTAGCAGTAAAAAAAAATCCAATAATTAATAGAGTAGGAGGACTTGCAATACTCATAAACAGGGCGGTGTAACACGCATGCACTTTTAGTTTTACTTACTCATTCTCCAGAGAGCAATGAATTGTTTAATTATTTCCTGCAATATCCTCTAAAGTTACACAAAAATGCTGTTTAAAGTAAGGAGCTAAATGCAAAACATCAGATGTAATTTGTTATCATGCACAGATAAAAGTGATAAAAATAATTCCCCTTAAATAATACATGGTAGATGCATGTGGGATGTGGAAAATACACTGAATGTGCTTGCAGGGAAGTGACCTCCATAATTCATTGGAGCTGCACCTTTCATCCATTAAGAGCATATTTGTTGGAGATATCATTCAGTATCCCCGAACCTCCAGCATGCCTCAATATATCCTCCTAACTCTCTTTCTTTTTCTTGTTTTTCCTCATTCCTCTTTGTCTGGAGAAAGAAAGTATGAGGCAACAGAAAAGCAAGATATGTTTCGGGTAAGGTGTAGGAACGAAGTATAGGACTCATGATGGGAATTAGTGATTGTGCAGGGCAGTGCTTCAATAGATTCTCTGTGTCCTGTTTATGTTTTATTCAGCTTTTGTTGAATGCAAATCCTGGTGGATCTATAGTATCATGTTGTTTTATTATACAGATACACAAGAAGCAAACAAGGGCTGATATGATTCTGTTAACAATTTTTAATTCGTCTTTCTTCATACCTTACATTTTAACTGAGTGTAGGAGAGAAATTTTGAGAAGATAAGCTTGCATAAAGAAGCTGTAAGAACCCTCTATGACTGAAATATCCCTTTCTCGTTATTTCAGTGGTGTTTACTGTAAAACCTCTTCAGAAGGCTTTCTCTATAATGCTTGCAGACAAAAAGCTACTGCATTTTAGCTTCAGTCTTCATTATATGTCTTTATATAGACTTGGTTTATTCAAACAAGGAACTATTATTTCATAATTATAAAGCCTTTTCTTATTCAGCAGAAAGGTTTTGTGGCTATTGTTAGATTAATTTGTTAACTGCTATTCTTAGACATTAATTTTCCACCTTTAAGTGGAAACAAACATGTCTAGTCCAATCTCATAAAATCCTGCCTACTTTAGGAAATCTGTTCTGCAAGCTCATCCAAACCTGCAGGAATGTATCCTGATCACATATTCCCAAGTCTACAAATGGTTTTCCACCCCTCCTCCGATAACGTTAGTTTACAAACTTGGGATCACTGGGTGGTCTTTTGCTGTGGCAGAAGGAGTGGCTGTGAGGAGGCCATTGTAATAGTCCCGTGGGTCTCACCATCGGCACACCAGGCTCCTGCTGCTTGGGTGAGTTGTCCAATTATCTGGGAGCTGCAGCACTGAAGAGTGCTGTAGGGCTGTGTTACATTTTGGTGCTGTTGAAACTCTGCTTTTTCTTCTCCTTTTTTTTTTTTTTTTTTAATTACAAATAATCCTAGTAGTCAAATTACTATTTGACTAATTTTCAGAGGCTTTAAACTTAAAAAAGTCAGTTCATAGAATCATAGGACAGCTCAGATTGGAAGGAAGTCTAGAAGGTAATCTAGACTAACTGCTTCCTTAGCAAAAAGCTACTACCTACATGAAAAAACAGTTCTTTAAGTTGTTTTTTTCAATTTTAAGTTACATATTTTAGTTGGAACCTAACATGATATAAAACATATTATTTAACTGAGCTTACTAAACGTCTTCAGCTAACATAACTTTTCCCATGTCTATAAAATTTCAATTTATGTGTGTGTGACTTAGCAAAGCTGACAATTGCAAAGGTTTGTTATGTTTATTTTCTAAGTTTCATCCACTTCTTAATCTTTCATCTGATAACACCATCAGGGGAAAAAATAATAAAACATCACTTTGAAAATATTGTTCTATTATACAATGATGTGAAAACACTTATTCCAACCATTAACTTTAGTAATGTGGTAGGATGTATATACATTATACCTAAAGTAATAGATTTTAGAAGACAAAATGACTGAAGAGTAGGAATACATTTCCTATGAGTTTGAACCTGTAAATTTTTCTTTAGAATATGTGCTTTTTTTACATGTAATTATTGTCCACTGAATTGTGCTGCTAGTGTGAAGTGTTAGGCAATGTTCCTCCTAAAAGTAGCTTTACCGTAGAAACAGTAACTCAGTAGGACAGTTCAAGGATCTGCTGTGTTTTTTTGTATCTGAATATTTATCTCTAAAGACAGCAAAGCACAGGCCATTACACATTTATGTTAATTACAGCGTGATTAATTCATTCTTCAATTGGGTGTGTGATGTGCCATGTTCCCTGATAGTTTCAGAACTCTGCTAATGCCAGATGTCTGTCCTGGAGTCTCGAAGAACATTCTTTCCTGGTGCTTAGTGTATCTGGTGCATCCACAATCACATTTCATGGATCTACTAAGTGCAGTGATTGAATCCAGCTGTTTGCATTCTGTGTCCTGCTATCATTTGCCAGCCACTCACCATAAGAGCTGGGTAGGAAACAATTTTCTCATCCCATTAAAGTCCTCAGAGGGGAAAAAAAAAAAAAAAAAAAGAGGAAGAGTATTGTAAAGTTGCTCCCCAGAAGGGGAAAAACCCCCAAGATTCACCCATGAAATAGGTTGTCCTTATGACAGTCACTTCAGATGTGGAGATCCAGATTCAAAACCTTAAGCTAGGTATCTTCGTGGAATGTTTGTCTTTTTGGCTAAATCTTTTGGATCAATAATTCCCTGATGAAGAGCATTTCATGTCCCAAATTCCTGACTATTTCTATGTACAAGACCCACTATTTTCACATAGATGATCTGTCATAGTTGCAAAGGGTAATTTTTTTTCCACTTGAGTGACTGTCAAGACTTTGGGTAAAAGCAGACATTGCACACTAATTTCCCTTTCACCACCAGACATCATCCATGCTTCATGTAGCATCATTTGATACATCTGCTGAGAGTATGAATTGAATTTGCTGCCTCTTTTTTCTTTGTAGTCACTGTCAGTGACACAAATCTAATAGAAATAGTATATAGGTATACGTCTGTTCACAGAGTGCTTTTTTGCAAAAGGGAAGGATGTAAACCCATATCTTTATATTACCCACCTAAATGTCAATTATGGCTCTAACTTTAGCGCTTCATTTTATTATTCATAATATTATACTGCATTATTTGTGTATTATTTTGTACTTGAAAAGTACAATATTCTAGACACTGTACAATCATAGTAACAATCATACTCACACCTAAAACTGAGAATATGAAGATTTACAGACTTGCTTTATTTAACCCAAATTCATACTGCTGAGTATAGCCTAAAAGGGTCTACTCATTGGAAATTCTGACCTAACATGTGCTCTGTGGCCATAGAGGTGTTGGCTTTTAAGGGATGGTGGGAAAGGGTAAGAAAGGCAAAGAGTAGGCTCTTTATTTTTTTCCCCAAAATTGTGTATCCATTGGAGGTTGAAGGCTAAGAAGGCATAGAGCTTATTGCTGCGTGAATGAGAAATAGCAGCGTACTCATGCACCAGGTAACTAATGCTGCTTCAGGGCTTCCATGTGTGCAGCTTTGGTGAATGCAGTGTGTGCCCGCTTTGGCACAGAATACAGTGCTGCCCCCCCTTAAATGCAACAATAAGACTTCCAGTGGTTTTCCCACAGCTGAGGTTTAATCTGCTGATTCTCAGGGATGCACTCAATATCTGTTCAGTCCTTCTAGACTTTTCTTTGTAGTGCTACAAATGATGTGCAATGATGGTCTAAAAGCTGCAGTACTGGGCCAGTGTGTATGAAGAAACTGTACTGGCACATCTGGCTCTTGGGCATCCAGTGTACTGCGAAGTAGTGGTTTACTCTACCAGTGCAGCTCTTGGGTGTTCAACACATCACCTTTCTCTCTTTCTGAAGACAGTATGATTTGTTGAATGTGGTTTCAGTTTCTTACCAGTTGTAAGTGAATCCTTTAAAAATGGAACTCTGAGTAGGCAAAATGACTAGATAATTTCTACATACTATAAATCTGTCTTCTTCTTTATGGTTATTTCTATTCATTCTGTGAAAAGATCAGCAGTAAAAGGAACACAGTAATGAACAGCTTTTTTTGATGCTTTCCTGGACTACTGGTATATAAATAATTTCTGAAAGATACTATTAACTTCCCTGGTAGAACAATAAAAATGCTAAATAATTCTAAAGAGTGGAAACAACTCTACCCATGAATGTATTTCTTATAATACCAATAACAGGGCTGGTAGCTTCATGATCACTTTCTTTAAATAATTCAAATACAACAAAAACAACAAAATCAAGGTATATCTGTAAGATATAGACCTAGTAGGGTAATCTTCTCTCATATTATGTCTTTTATTTATAGACTCTAAGGCTTTTTTTATGATACTCTTGCACAGCATAGCTGGGTATCTCATAAAGTTTAACGGCTTTTTCTAACAATGGTTATCTTTTGAGGGAACAATATCTTCATTAGAAGGATAGGTAAGGAAAGAACAGGGACCTCAGTATTACAAAAGGTCACAGTGGAAGCACACAATAGCAATAGAGGTGGAGTGAAAACTTCAAAATGGTATGTTAATACCTAGTCTCTCTCTCCACAATAACCTTTCTACTGCCATACACTGTTCATTTATGAGGAGCATCATGTATTTTGTGATTTAGTTTTCTGTTAATGGCAAGGTGCCCACAATTATGTCTCCTTTTCCAATGGTCTTTGCAAATGTGTTCATCAGTACCCCGGATGTCTCCAGCGAGACATTCTTGTTGTCATAGCTGTTATTCAAATGATAGAAACATGCAGGAAAAAAAGATTCTCCTGTACGAAAGGATCCCTATGATGGAAGGTGACCTCCGTCTGTCAGACGCGTTGGGCTGGTTCGCTGCGTGATCCAGCATAAACACGGCTGACTTTCAGCCTCTGAGCACAATGCGTGGTGTGTGGGGTCATCCTGCAGCTCCTCTGCCCCCTGCTCCCAGGCCATGGGGCTGACCTCCTCCCTCGGGGAGCGTGACCCCTGCCAGCCCAGCTGAAACGGGCTCAGCGGACTCCCAGACAGAGTGCAAAGCTCAGATCACGGCTTCGGGCAACAGAAATGGTAATAGGAGAAAACATTTGTCTTTGGAGGCACCGCTACTGCCAAAGAGTATATTCACCTCCATTCTTATTTAAATAGGGTGCATATTCAAGACTTCACTTGTTCTAAAAGCTCTGTGAAATCTCAAGGAGAGAAAAATAGAAGAGTGCTGTCAAGCTGCTCTGGCAATTAAAAGAAAAATAAAGGGATGCTTTATCTGCTGTGGTTTCAAGTGTAATTTCAGTGATGTGTATGCACATATGTGATATGTGTGTGCATAATAAATCCATGTGTGCAGAGACAAAAAATTAACATTTTTGTAGCTCATCGTTAGAAAAAAAGGGCTATCTGAATTATTTAATAAAGGTTATTTGTGGAACTGGGAAGTTTCATGTGTGATAAATAGAGATTCACTCAAGTAACCTTGCTGCATGCAGTGGTCTGTTTGTGTGAATGAGAGATGCACATCTTGTCTTTAAGCTAGTCTCACCAAGTGGTTATTGTGTGGGTTGAAATGGTATACAACTGAAAACCAACAATACGTTTTGCATATTTTATATAAGACTTGCTTCAAGCACTTTCAGTATTGTTTCCATTGCTTCATGATGTGGAAAACAAGTCAAATAGTTGCATTATAGACATATTTCCACGATGTAATACTTACAGTGTTGTTATGTCTTACTGTTATAGTATGCAGGATGCTTAATGGTTCAAAGTGAATTTCACTCAGAGGAGATTTACAGTCTGAGGATTAGATTCATTTGTCCTCCACATCCTTGAATATTTTCCATATCTTCTTCAGCCTCCACTCACATGCAGAGACCTGGTAGATTATCTTTGTTTATCAAGAGGAGAAAGAGATGCAGCACCTTAGAGAAGAGATAGGGAAATGGTAAAGAAGATGAGGAATATTACGTGAATATTTTCATATCAGACTAGTGCAATTAGCTAGATTTATGCATTTATCTTATTCTTTATTTTAATAAAATTATAGCTTATACTCAGCCTTGAAGAATGCATTTTAAAATAATTTAATAGAGCAATGGCCGAGTAATTGGATGGAGATGGTATGAAAAATTGGTTTACATGCTACATGTGAAATATGAGATGCCCTGCCTCCTGCTGGCAATTACTTTTTAAAGTACATTCCTCTCAAGGAGTTTTTGATTTATTTTTTATGTTCTTTGAGGCTCAACTCTTGTTGAGACAATTCTTGTAACATATCTAGTCCCATTTAAGTAAATGTTCATAAAACCATGAAATAATGAGGATTTCTTATGTGTTTCAGTTCCTATCACTTTTTTTGTTCCTTACTCTAAGAATCACTGGATGGTTGAGTTTGGAAGGGACCTCTGGAGGTCACCTGGTCCAACCCCCCTAGTTAAGCAGGGTGAACTAGAACTGACTGTGACAGATTTTAAATTAGAAGATACAGATTCCACAACCTCTCTGGGCAACTTGCACCAGTGTTTGGTCACCCTTAGAGCGAAAAAGTGTTTCCAGCTCTTCAGAGAGAAACCCCTCACCCTGAGCTTTGGCTTGTGCCCATTGCCTCTAGTCTTGTTACTGGGCACCACTGAAATGAATCTGGCTCTGTCTTCTTTGAACCCTCCCTTCACGTATATGTATACATTAATAAGATACCCCTGAGTTTTCTCTTCTCCAGGTTGAACAATCTCAGTTCTCTCAGCCTTTCCTTGTAGCAGGTATGTTTCTGTCTCTTACTCATCTTTGTGGCCCTTCACTAGATCCTTTCCAGTAAAGTAGGAAGTCCCTCGTGTCTCTTGTAGCGAGCAGCCCAGAACTTGGACCCAGTTGTGGCCTCACTGCTCCAGCTGTGGCCTCACCAGTGGTGACTAGAGGACCATTCTCTTTTTGTACTTAGGGTTTGTTCAAGTTTGTCTGAAAATTTGCAGGAGTCCTGACTGATACAGACCCCAACATCCCAGCTGAATTTACAGAGCTCTGCCACAGTTTTCAAATGGGCCAACTTTTGAGACAGTGGCAGGCTGAGATAATATGGTTAAAAGGAGGCTGATATTACATGTACATCAGGTACTTCTATGAAGCTTTCTCTTCACATGGCAGCCCAGGTCCACGTCCTGATCCAATACCAGCTGACTACTGGTGAGCCAGGGAAGATACAGGACCAGCCCTTAAGCCACCCAGTCATGATTCAATTTAGTTGGCATGGAATTCATCTCATGCCATCTTTCTGGCTTCAGAGGGAGTTGGAATAGACCCTCAAAGCCCTCAGAAAATCTAATTACTGTTGGCATGTCAAAACTCAAATATGAAGTTTAGTTGAGAATTGAATATACGAAAATTAAAGTTGTCCTTTTTGTTTCTCGTAAAAACTGTAATGATTTGAACTCTGCAAAAAGGTGGTATGTAGGACAAATGGGATTTCTTACCACAGGTTGAGGTTGATTTTATATCCCCCTTTTCACTAATCTAATGTGCCTCAGAGAACTGGGTGTATGTCAGACTGCATTTTATTGTAGAGCTTAATTGCTGCAAAGGATGATCTATCTGCTAGAGTTTTTGTTCACATTAATAAACTCTCTTGGTAGTTATATAAACATTTACTGTAGTCCATTAATGAAAAGTATGCTAGTGCAGGTGCTGAGTGTACCACAATAAAATTCTAGCAGTCAAAAGGTTGTTTATTGTATTTTGTCACATATTCTGTTGTACTCTCAGGTATTGAGGCTGAAGTGGAACAAATGAAAAACCAAGATTAGAGCCTCTTAAAATGGGAAATAAATTAAAGGAAAACATTTTTAGCTGCTGTGTCTTTTTTTTTTTTGGTTGCAAAACAATGTATATTTAATTAAGAGGAATTAATATATTTTTTCCAAGAGACTATCCATGATATTTCTTTTTTTACATAATAAATACTGTTGCCTTAAAAACAACAGAAACCAAGAACTCCTGACAACTAATTTAGATCTGGTAGGTTGAATGTAAGCTGAGCTGCCCAGAGAGAGTTGGTGAAAGAGTTTACTTGATGTAATTGTAATAAAGGAAATTTAAAAACCACAAGCTGTTTCAAGTAAAAAACGAATAACTGAATATTGTCTTAAAACATTTTTCCCCTCTTCTTGGCATGTTTATGATCTTTAAGTGGCAAGTGGCAAGTGGCACTTTTGGACTCAGGATACAGGTGCTATTTCTTTTAGATAAGTAAAACTATGTTTCTGAACCCTTCAGCCTAGTAATTCAAAGTTTGTACTTTTAGAATCTGCTTTACAGTGTAAGAAATAGATCACAAGTTTCTGTTGGTATGCTTCATTTGGTAAACTTTACAAGCCTAATGGGTTTGAATTGATGTTAAATACATTGGTTATTCTGTGCAATATTATTTCATTATTCATTATTTTTCTCTCTCATATTTTTTTCCAGAAAGGTGGTCCTTCTCTGGCTGCCATACTATTTTAGCTATCAGAATATTACAAAACCATAAGGAAATATTTTAAAAAAATAATTATTGTGGGGAGGTGTATTTGTGGCTGGCATTAAGCTTTAATTAGAAAACTAAGATTAATGCCATTATTTTTATCGTTATTATTATAATTTCATTATATTATCCTTTTTGGTGTAACCAAAATGCTGATTTCTGGATTTTAGTTTCTAGGTGTCTTGCATGTGTAATAACGGGTTTTTAAAATAGTTTTCTTTCTTTTAAGTGACTTTCTGTCTGAAGCATCCATGCTCACCGTGGTGCTCGCAGTTTTGCACTGTTTAACCATAGGAGGGAGCCTCTCCTCTTTCAAAGTTAACTCGGGGAGTCGCAATCATGAGCCTTGCCAGGTATCTTCCTGCCGGTTTGCCTTTGCAAGTGTAAATGCTTCTTTTTTTCCTATGAGGCTGATCCACTGCAGTTTCACAGGCAGATTCATTTGCATGGGAATAAAGCCTGCTAGTTCCAGGAACAGCTATGCGGAAACTCTGAACCCCTGCTCCCAGCGGATTTTAAGAGTGCAAGATCATGCTTGCACACAAGTGGGATTCAGTCTTTTTTTGAAAATAGCTGTGTCACATAAGTATCTGCCAGTATCACTGCTTCATCCAGCTGCTGCAGGAAAGAATGCTGTTTACCTGATGCTGCAGAGGTTGTACTCTGGGCTTTTCCACGACATCTTTCTCTTCATTACAGGCAATAAATATTGGACAAGTCAGTATTTTGGTTGTTGTTCATTAATTCAAGTTAGGTTTGACCTTAGCAGAAAGTTTACATAGCTCATAATAAAAATTTAATGGAGTGCCTTAATGGAGTTCCTTAAGTGTGAGTATATTTAAATACGTTGATTACATCAAATTGGATCAATAAGCTTGTATAAGAGAAATTAATCTGTCAAATTAAAAAAAAGAAAATAAATACAGAGGGGAAATATAGAGAGTAAAAAAACCAGAGAATGGTTAGAGGATAAAACAGAGAATGGTTAGAGAAGCTTGAGCAAAGGAATAACATGAAGTGTTATTGGAGCTTAATACCCAAATTAAATTAAATTTTAGGCAATTCAACTTCATAAACCTATATAAGTGACATGCAAAGGAAGGTACTCCAAAATTTTTATTTGATCAGAAATTATTTCCCAGGTTACTTGTGCTTAGTGATTCAGCTTGAGGCTCCTCTTTGTGGTGAGCAGAGGTTTCTCTGATGTTTGATCATCAGGCCTGCCATCCTCTTCCTCATCATCTGAGCTGGGGCTCTGAGGCTTGAGTGACCTCTGGAAAAAGAGATGGTGATTGCTGCTGAGATGCCATAGAAACACCCAGTGCTTGCAGTGCCTGGAATGAGAGCTCACAGTGGACTCAGGAAAATGGGGTCTCACTTAGACTGGCCTATTTCTCCAGACTGTCAAAGCTGCTTTTTCAAATTTCTCCCCTTGTTGCTCCAGTACAGAGCCATATCATTGCTTTCTGAGTCCTCTGCTCATCAACATACACTCTGAGATCTGTCCTGGATAGCAACAGGTTTAGCTTACATTATTCTGCAGAAATAATAATAATAAAAAATCCCACATTTTCTCACAGCAAGAGCAGTGCATGGTATTAACTCAGGCATTTCTCACACCTAATATTCTACTACTTTTCTTGCATACATTATTGGATAATGTCCAGATAAAGTCATATGTTATTTTTTCTTGTCGTATGAATGTGATGATAACTCCTGGGAGGAATCTTTAATGAGGAAGTAAATCTGCAATACTGCTTTTGTTCCAGCTCAGTACTACAAATTCTTGTTCTCATAACTAGATTTCTTGTATGGAGTCTGATTAACTATAAGACATTGATGATGCTTGTGTTTACAGAAGTTTGCAAGGTGGTTCCCTGTAAGCTATTTATACCATATGTCAGTATGCTGCTATTCCTTACTTCTCCTCCCTCTTCCCAAATATATCCAAGTTAACTCTATTAATTTTTCTGTGTTTTGGGAAAATAGGCAAGAATGCCACTATGTAAATCATTGTGTATATGTTTTCATTGTAGTAATATTCAAAAGTTGGAATTCCAACTGTGCTGCAGGGAAAATGCATGTGTCTCCTCTGAAGGACCTAACAGTCTGAGGCTTCAAGCCTAGGATTTTTTATGCAGATGTTTGTCTTTAAATACTAAAAGGATTGCAGAAGTCTTGATGATTGGGCCTTCCAAGGCCTTGCAGTGTTCTCAATGCCTGTGTCTGTATGTCTGCTCCTGTCAGTCTGTCTGTAGCACAGTTGTGATGACAATACCTGATCTTTGAAAAATGTCAGAGAATATCCACAGTCTGGATGTCTCCTAACCCCAGGCTGCCCACTCATCCCCAGGCTGGTGCAGAGGACTGCAGAAGATGGGCTGGATTATAGGGATTATTCCTGGCTGCACAAGAGCTGTACCCTACTGTCCAAAATTACAGTGTTGACCAATCCTTCTCTGACCAGCATGCCATATATGACAAAGCCTTTTTTTTTTTTTTTTTTTTTTTTTGCCTTGCAGCTTACCACTGGAGGAGGAATGAAGATTTAGTGTTGTATAAACCACATGCTCTTCTTTCCATTTGCTGTTTTAATTTTGCTCTTCTATCCAGCATTAGGAAGACTGACATACTTACTGAAGTTTGCAGGCTAGATGTACCAGTGTTGGCTGATGTGCTTTGAAGTTCCAAGCTAGATATCCTCAGTTTTGCACATACACTCCTAAAGTAAACCCAGCTGCACTGCTGAATCCTTGCTTTCATCCAGCTCTGAAACAAAAGCATAGAGAGTGGGTTTAGACTGAACCCATGGAGATAAACCCCAGGGAAATGCTATTAGAAAACCCATTACAAAGTGAAACACTGACTTCAGTAATTCTTACTCAAGTGACCCTAATGATCTGAGGTTTTAATTTCTTTCCCTTTTACTCAACTATGTTTTTTTCACTTTGTTCTCTCACTGCTGACAGTCAGCCTGCCTTCTTGCCAAGTCATTCTTCTTCCAGTTCGCAGTTGCCACCACACTGCTTTCTCCAAAGAAAGATCCGGTCAAATAAGGAATATCCCTGAAATTCAACATACATATGTTGTAGAGTAACTGAATATAGACATTAAACAGCCTTAACATTGAATTGTAAAGAACTGTATTAACTGACTGTGTTAAGGAGCCCATTAAAAGTTGTGCTCTCTAGAGCATCTACTGACTATTTATGGAACTTACATTTCTCAATCAAATGCTTAAAAGTCAGATGGTGTAACCCTAAAATGTGCATTTCCTATTTATAAAGATATGCTGCCTCCAGATAATCTAGATGACCTCTAAGGTCCCTTCCAATCTAATTCTTTCTACAACTTCGTGATTCCACAATTCCATTTTCTACATTGCCTTTAGAAAGAATTACTGGGAGTTTCTTTTTAGGAGAAGGTAAGAAAAAAATAAATCAAAGAACCACAGTGGATTGCACTGATCAGTCACACCAGCGAGTCTCAAAGAGCTTAGTAATCTTTAAAGTTTAGTTTTGCTGGAATATTTTCCAGTGAAATTGCCTGCACCACTCTGCTTGTGCAAAAGATTCTTTGAAGTGCTCTTACAGTTGCTATTAAAAATGTATGGCTGTTGTCCAAATGCAAGCCTTATCCAACAGCCTTATGCTTTTTGTTAATCCGAAAAACACAGGAAGGAGTAAATGTTTTGCAAGAAAAGGCGTTATAGACAGATTACACAGATAAGAGGACATAGTTGTGAGCAAGTAGGGAAAAAAGTATGGAACAGAGTGTACAAACCTGCTGATATTTCCTAAAAGTTAGTCTTCCTTCAGATATTTATCGTGAGCCTGAAAGTTACGTTCTACTACAAGAACGAGAAAAATCAGATCTTCCAATTTTTTAGTGCATGTTCTTTTAGTCCTATTGTGAATTTTTTGTTCCTCTACGCAAACTCAATGTAAGTGGCTTCCAAGTACAAGGGTGGCTACACTTTTCATGCTTCATTCTTTCTTTTGATCGAAAGAGCTCTTCTCCTTTGTGCGTGTCATAGTTGACTACCTGCTGGATGGTATAAACTTTTTTATTTAGAGGGTGTTTATTTATATCAAGTGGTCTGTGAAGAGATCTTACTGTTTCTGAAACATTTAATGTACTTCCTGCTTTACAGTGGGAATGCTCTCAGATTGTTAGACAGAGATAAAGAAGCAGTGGGGGAAGTTTAGAAGCTTTAATTAGGAATAAGTGGCTCACAAGTACATCTCTTACTACTCCTTTTTAAAAGGTGAAATTCACACCACCTGACTTTCACTGTGCTAGGGTTACCTCTAAATGAGATGACCTAAAGTGACTGTGTAATTCTAAGATTATTCTTCGGGAAAAAAAATATAAAAAATTGGAATTGAATTGATGAAACAAGATAACTGCAAGTACTCCTCTATATAAATGTCAGATTTTGTTTTTATGGATATCAATCAATCTCTGTCTTCTGTTTGATTCTATTTCAGTATTATCATAAGTTGGCTACTACCTCACAGAAATACATAAATACTGCCATTTGAAAAAAAGGAAATATTTTCTGAAAGACAGTTGTACTTTTTGAAAAAATGAACTGGTAATAAATTTTTGCTACTGGAGTGACTTTGTGTATATTTTTGAACAGAATTATGAATAACAAATCCCAAACTGGAAAAAATTGTAACATAATTTGTATGATAACAAATACAGAACATACAAAACTTTATCTCAAACATAGAGTAGACTAGTCCCTGTCTTCAGAAACCATCTTTCAGAACATGAAGATCACTGGAGCTGGGGTGCACTAATGTGAAACTGCAGAGATTTGGCTTCCTGCCAGAAACTTCCTTGAGCCAGGCCATTTGGCCCCAGTATCTGTAAAACCAAGAATTTGACACCCTCCAGTATTATCATAATGAATCCATCTGATTAGATGAACAAGCAGAAGCAAAGACCTAAATATATTAGCAACCTATGCTCCTCTGTAAGAAAATTAGAGGCTGACTTCAGACATTAGGGTGTCTGTTAATGAGCTCAGCCTATGGAGTGTGGAGCCTTACATTTCAGAGTTCATTCACCACCTTCCTTTTTCAGCCATTTTTGTGGAAAGGCGATTTCTTTATGAGGAGTTCTTTGAAATCTGGCAGGGTTTTTTTTATGTCAAATATGTTAATCTTGTAAAAAGATTTTTGAGTTCATTTTAACAGAGAATATGCATTTGAATACTGAATTTGCAGACACCAATTTTAAGATATATGGATCCTCTTATATTTTATGATGTCTTCTAGGTAATTAAAAAAAGACATCACATTGCAATTGTTGGCTTCAGATTATTACAGTGACACCTTTGTCCACTAAGAATTGTTCAAGATTCATGGTTAAGTAATTGAATTAGCACATTTGAGAGACAGTTCAAAAGATTCACAGTCCAAGTGGTCATAAATGCAACAGACTGAATTCTTTCTTTCTTTCTTTTTTTCTCTGCTGATACCATTTTCTTAAACTAAAATACAATCTTAATAAACTATTGGGATTAATTCCTTGGAGCCTTTTCCTTATCCCCTTAAACCCCAACCTCAAGAAAAGTGGAAAGGGATTCCCCCAGTTTCACATTTTTGAGGTAGGAAAATATGTTCCAGGCATTTATTGCACACGTTTGGTTCATTTTCACAGTTAAAACGGCTCTGTATGGTGGAAGATTCTCCTCTGCTCCTACCTCCTCCTTCAGCTAAGCAATAATGGGGAGACAGGGCTGTGAAGTCACAACCCATATTGTGAAAAGAGATCACATCCATCAAACTGTCACCTCAGTTTTCTGTCCAGGGTCACAGAGGAACAAAGTCAGCTTGTGTCAGGTTGAAATAGCATTGGTAAGTGTTAGTGTGTGTGAAGCTGGTGGTTTGAAGTCTATTTATTTTGTTTGAAAGGCTCAAACAGCATGCTGCCAAGCAGAGGAACAAGCATGAGGAAGTCTCCTTATAAATTATTACTGGAAGGCTCACAGCCAACATTTAAGATGTGAAATTGTGCCATCTGCTTTTCTAGGTCTTTGATTTACTTTGTGGCAGCTGCCTGTTTCTGAGTTTTTGCATCTTGCAAAGAGGTAAAACTCGTGTTAAAAACTGACATAACAACAGCATTTATTTAACAAAGATTTAATGCTTTCTTGAAAAGCAGAGAATATGAAAGGGATCTTATATCAATATCATACTTTCAAGATAAATGATATGAAAAAAATGCTGTCTTTTTTTATAGACTGAGAATAAAGATTGAAACCTTTTCTCATTGTGAAAAATGCAATTGCTTGTTCTGATTTTAGCTATCAAAAGCATATCAGGGAGGCAACACTGTTTTTTAATATGGTGATTACTAATGTTATTGATTTTGTGTCTGTTGTGGAGGTTTTTCTTATACTTTTTCTTATTGATTTTCTGGGGGAACATCTTTGTTGTTGCTTTGTTTGAAATATTTAAGGTTGATTTACCTGTTCTTTGTTAGAAAGAAAAATCTTAGGCCCAGCAATGACTTTAGGAAGTCACGCAGCTAATTTTAAAAGAATAAAAAAGGCTACTTCAGTGCAGGCTAACTGAGATGCACGTGGGGATCTCTTGCAAGCATCCAGGGGTGTGTTCCAGGGGAAATTAGTGGCTGAGAGGGTGATGAATGGAGATGTGCACTTTTCCGTGTCTTGTGTTGACATGCTGTCTGTGTAAGGGGTGTACTGCCCAAGTGCCCGGCAAGCTTGTTTGGATACTCTCCCTGACGATGCTGTGCGGCGGCGGAAGAGGGGGGCTGAGTGGCAGCAGCATCTCTTCCCCCACCCCCCTGGAGAATCGCTTCTGCTGAAGTCATTTGGTGAGCGCTGCTTTTTCCTGTGCGAGGATTAGGGAGTAGAATGGCTTTGTGAGGAAGCTCGGAGAGTGGGAGCTGAAGAGAGGCTGAACAGAGGGGTCGAAAGACTTCAGCCTTTCATAGTTCTTTCAGTCAATTCATTCTGAGAGACCAATTGCATGTGATACGGCAGCTGGGGGTTTTGTTTTCCTTTCAACTATATACTGTAGGAGAAGCTGGTAAGGTTATTTTTTTTCCTTGTTCTACTGTTCCATGATGCTATTGTAATTGCTTTATCGAAGCGACTATTTGGTGAGGAAGGGAAGTTGATGCTGAGAGTCCCTTGCATTGTCTCTGCTTTGTGCAGCTGCAGTTTGGGGAGAGGCAGTGTTTACAGTAGAGGGGCTGGTTTCCGCTGAACAACTTTGCTGTTATTTTTCCAAAGTTGTTCCAACCTTTCTTTCTGCAAAGCTAGGAATGTAAGCAAATAAACAGACGTGGCTGTTTAGAAATGGGTAAATATAGAGAGGTTGCAATTTGTTGAAAAAGCAGTTCTGCCTAAATCCCAGTTTTCAGATATTCTTCCTTTGATGTTATCAGATTTGTTACTCTGCTGAATCAACTCCAGAACTGGGTTTTATGTGAGAACCTTACCTCTCAAATATTTTCATGTTTTCAGCAGGGGTAAGATAGGTCACTTAATCTGGTAGCAAGAGAAAACAAAACAAAACTGTATTTGTGGAAGGTGAAAATATTTGGGGAAAAGAAAAATGAAGAAGCATTAGTTCTTTGCAGTAATTTTTAGCAGAATCTCCTGATCAGCGTAATAAGAAGGCATGTGGTTAAGCAGAGAATATAAATACCCTTTCAGAAGATTCAAGATGCACAGGTGCATAACCTAACTCCATTCTTCTAAAGAAAGAGTTATCACATTTATCCTCTTTAAGAAAAAAAGAAAAAAAAAGAAAGAAAGTTAAACCAGAAGACCCTGGCTATCCTATTCCTTTTTGTGTTGTTTCTAGAATAGTGACTTGTGTTGGTCAGAATCTTTTATTTCCTTTCATATTATCGTGGGAAACTTTAGCTTGAATTGGTTGGACATACATGAGCGCAGCTTGGGGTATACCATGTCTATTCCACAATCAGGCTATGAAAATCCTGCCTGCAACTCAGATGAATTGTAAAGACCATCATTACCAACAAAAGTTTCTTTTGTGGCCATTCAAAAATCCCAAACAAGGTAAGAGGGAATGATTGACAACAGTTACACTACTGATTGACAGAGAACCAAAAACTTGGTCCGTGACTTACTCTGCTAGTTTTTCAAGAAGCGTTGACCTTTTTCACTATTAATCTATTCTTTCTGATGGACTATTCCCAATTCCTCTATTGAAGCTAGAATGTCTATCTAAAATGTGCCTTTGTAATTACTGCCTTTAGTCTGTACATCTCTTTACAATGATATGCTTATTTGTTGATGCGGAAACAAAATTGAGAGATGCATTACAATCAGACCTCCGTGAAAGAATGTGTATCTTTTATATGCCTCACATGCTTAGCTATTGATTTCAGCTACAGATTTCACTCTTATGAAGTAATGAAGTGCTCCATCCAAATCCTGCAAATTTATACTCACAGTTCTAGCTGTAAATAATGGAAGGCCCAAGGATATCAATGTGGTTACTCATGTGAGTAAAGATTTGGAGACTCATTTCCCATTCATGAATGAAATGGTTTAGGAAGTGCACAGTTACTATGGTTCTCCTTTGGCTTAAAAACAAAAATCTCCATTAAAATGACCACTAATGAGATTTGTTAGAGGGGCCCAAGGATAGAAAAATGCAGTGATTTAATATAGGAATGTGATAGACTCTTGACAGCGGTATTTTAAGAAGAATGATAAAAATGTTCTATCTCTCTCCAACTTAATAACAGCTTTAGAAGCAAGGGACATAATTCACCTCTTCGTATTGCATCACTAGATATGGCCATGACTCTTGAAATACCACCACAACTATGAGTTGCTCTTCCTCTTGAGAATAAACGCTAATTTAGGGTATTTATCACATACCCCTACTCCTAGTAATAACTGTCAGTCCTAGCAAATGACAATAAACTGATATTTCTGGTTAGGTTTCTCCTGGTTGTCTGTAGGCAAAGGTATCAGTATCTCCAGCATGCAATGTTTATTTCACATCCTTGGTTTCATTGCAAGCAAACAAGGCAGGATGTTTTCTCTGGTTGTTGATACACCAGTTAAGGCTCCTTAGTTCTCTAGTAGAAAAATTACTTTGGTTCACTGTTTCTAAACTGTTCAACAGTATCCTTTAGAGATAAACCAGACATATTTGCTTCTACTTCTTTTTTAGTTTTCATCAATTTTAAATTTCCAAATTGTATTTTGGAGAAAAAACAGGCATCTAACTCAACAGAACTCATAACTGATATTATATCTCTGCATGTGAATGGTAAAGGATCTATACTAAAATTGTTGTGCCAAAGAGCCCTAAAATTAACTGTCTGAAACAGAAAAGTGGCTATCCTAACAATTTTTATAAAGCACAGATACATATAGCTTTATATCGCCATTGCTGTTGGAAAAA
Organism: Myiozetetes cayanensis; assembly: GCF_022539395.1. Lineage (NCBI taxonomy): Eukaryota > Metazoa > Chordata > Aves > Passeriformes > Tyrannidae > Myiozetetes > Myiozetetes cayanensis. Next base: position 97,503,499 of record NW_026087742.1, on the reverse strand, counting down.
GGGCCTCTAATTTTAAATGAAAGATCACCACCAAAATGACATTTATGCATAAAGAAGTAAATCTTGGCTATAAATATCTTTTATTAAGTTAAGCAGAACAAAATTCCAAAGGTGGAGGGAAACATGTATAAATAAACTTGACATCAATTTACTCATAAAATTAGAGCAATCTAAACATATTCCAGCAGTCATTAGCTGTCAGCTGTTTGTCACAACTGAAAGATTTAGGCAGATCAAAATGGTAATATTGCTTCTCGAAACACATAAATCTGTAAAAGAAATTGTAAAGCTGAGTTTGTGCTGGAATTTGGTGATTTTTGTGAGCGCTTTCACATTTCTCAGTCAAAATGTCACACAAAGACCATGTAGCAAAAAAAAAAAGTCTTCTATACTATATGCATACATACTTATATATGTAAATATTATGTTAATATATAAAAATTAACAACAATTTATTAAAATGCACTTGGCACATTGTAAATTATTTTCCAGCTGGTTTTGTTAGTATTCTTGTACTTACACTCTTATTTCCACCACTGTAAAAGTTACTGTTTAAACAGATCTATAAGGACTCATGGTAACATCATATACCTTCTATGTTAACTAAACACTTTATTTTCTTATTATACAGAGGATTCACAAAGCTTAGGCTTAGGCCTCATGGCTACCCATCTTCCTAGGAATTACTACCTGAAGTGAATGTTTCACTAAGTCAGGCTAAAGGCACTCTTTTAGAGTTCTGCTTGTCTTATTCTTAACTGGAAGGAAACACACCTGGGCTCTAATAGAAATCTGCCATGTGACTTACACTACGAAGCAGGAGATCCAGTCTGATGGAATAGGATAGGAATTAGTGAATACAGCTCCCATTTGACTGCCTGACAAAACGAGATTTTGAATGCTTCTTCAGAATTATCTTTGTTTACATATTTTTTAATTACTGTAAGAGTAGCTAGATACCAATTCAGTAATTTTTTACTTATGAAATAATAGAATATAGAACAGGCTAAGTATTTTTGTCATATGTAGTTAAATGGTACTTACAGTTTCTAGATATGTCTATGTAACTTTCAAAACTTTTTGATGAAAATCTGTGTAGTTGCTACCGTATCTTTCTGTTATGCACATCCTCCAGCACCTTAGAATCACACTGAGTTCCACAGCTTGGGATTTTCTTGTTTTTAAATCCATTGTAATAATGGCCAGTCTTCGCGAGCGAAGATCCGGGGAAGGTCTTTCCACCTTCCAGCCTGCGCATTGGATTTTTTAGGTGAGACACAGTGTGCGCGGAACTGAGCCCACCCTTTAATCCTAAGGTTCATCTGCCGGGGCCAAGCGAGCTTGGACGGTGGCAGCGAGGTCCTTAGGACGTAGGTGGGTTGCCTTTAAGGGCTAACGAGCCCCACCTGCCCGGGAGTGGCCCTGACCGGGAATCGAACCCGGGTCTCCGCGGTGATAGCGCGGCGCCTTTACCACTAGACCACCAGGGGCTCCTTTATTTTTTAAATCCATTGTAAACAAGCAGAAATTGACTGCTGAGTAGGAGATAACCTGCAGGACGGTTTGAATGCAAGATCTGTGAGAGATTGTAACAATATACACGGCTGAGGTTTTGAAAGTTCACAAACACCCCACTATCTTATCTGGGTGTGCTTCAATGATGTATGGTGATATCCCCTCATCTTTGAAAAGCTGTAACGTTTACAAGCATGTTGTACCTTCTGGTTGGATGTAAGTAAATATCTTTCATCTTTGAAATCTCTGTCTTTTCTAGAAAAGTAGTATTAATTTCCATGATAAAATTCCAGGTTTTAAGAGATTGACTCGTTGTCCTTTATAAGTTGAAATTCAGCCCACATGGTGTGGAGACTGGGCAGGATGCTGCCTGTCATAGCTGATGCAAGTGAAATTAGAGATGTGTGGTCTTAAAACTGACTGAAATGTTAATGGTCTTTTGGCTGACACTTTGAGAAAGACCACCAGTGATTTCCAAAGGGCTAAGAACTTTTAGCTTCCAACCATACCTGAGTCTGTTCAAGCCCAGTATATTATTAGCTGACATCTATGGAGACTTGTAAGAGCTTTTGAAGTTTTCTGGATTGCATACAGACAGAATAGAGAAATGGATTATTTTTACTTCCATGAACAGGACTATCATACTTCAGTGCTAAATAAAGGAAGCTAAGGGTCAACCTGTCAGTTAAACTCATCTACATTACAAAAATGTGGGAATGTTTTTTTCCTACACTGGTACTTCTTACCCAGTGCAAACAGCTGTAGAACTGGAGTAAACTGAGACTTTGGGACTGTAAGGGCTTTCAGAGCATTCTCAGGAGACAAAGGAAGGAACAAAGAATTTTGACTGCCTCTGCACCTTCCCAAATACTAGACTTTGCACTGAGTGTTGTTCTGTTCTATAAGACTATTTCTGTACTCCACAGCTTTTGCAGTCTAAATTATAAGTTGCCTGAAATTTAAGTGTTTTGAAACGTCAGTAGATGCTAAGAGAATGATGGAGTGAAATCTGGGAGCATGTGCAATACAGCCTGGGTGGGATTGAGTTCCAGAAAAAAGATTCTAAAACTTGGGCATCTGTATGTAAGTGTCTACATAGGATCAAGCTCAAATGGTAGCTGACCCCTGTAGTTCAATTCTGTTGCCCACACACGGGGATCAAGTGCCATTAGAGGTGCATTAAGGTACCTTAGACATCCATATGGGACTGAGAAATGACACAGGACAAGTGGATATGTTGCCTTTCTGGAGAAATAGCTCTGCCAGGGCATCTAAAATGATGCTAGATACCTATGTAATGGTCCCTAAATGGGAAGGCCATCCCAACAGCTCTTCTGATTCCACTGGTCATGTGGACTAGATCATCAATGGCTACAGTGCTAAGTTTCACAGTCAGCTTGTCTACAGAGAGCTACCCACAATTTGAATTAATTGCTGCTTTTTAACATATTTTTATTATGTCACTACTTTTGAAGCGGAAGAGCTGAGTTACTTATGGACTAACACTAAAGTGTTCTTGTTCATTATGGTAATAAGAGGAAGAAGGAAAGCAGGAAGGAGAAAATTGTATTTATTCTCTTTTCTGAAGGCACCTACTTTGAATGCTTAAATTAGGACACTAGGCTATTTTGCAAACAATCAAGAGATATATAGACCTTACCTCAATTTAAATTCTGCATAAATCTCTAGGCAAGAGAAAACAGTCTCCTTGGACTTATTCAGGTGGCCTTGGTAAGATGCTGAGCTGGTAACACCTAGGACTAGTTGATAGAAAACATCAGATATGCTCATTATAGCTCAGGTCATCAGAATATGACACACATTCCTAAGGTTATTCTAAGTTCTGTTAATATGTGTTCGAACTAAAAGAGATTGAACCAACAGTTCTCTTCAAGGTATTTATTGTTATATTCTGTTCATCTAATTTGGTATAACTTCTCTCTTAAATGATTGAACTGGCTTCTAGATGTACTTAACTCTCTTTACTATGAGGAAAGAAATGCTTTCCTGTTATGCATCACTTACATTAAGTGCTTTTGTTGACATATTTTTAAACTTCCACATTGTTTATTCATACCTATAGTGTTTGTCTAATGTATTAATGTGTATTTTCAAACAATATACATTTGCAGTCTGCCTCACCATTCCTTTGTGCATGCCAGAAAATAAATTGCCCAGCCAAACAATATAATTTACAAGTCCAGTTATTGACTGTTTTGAGGCCCATAACTAGAGCTCAGATGGCACGGCAAATGCAGAAGAGAGTTTGCCAATTTACGTGTTAATGAAGCATAGTTTGATGGACCTTGATTAACGTAGGCTCATTCAAGATATTAATTAGACAGAAGCACACTGTGAGGCATTGGTGCCTGTCTTCCCACCCCTGAGATTTTTTCGCCAGGCAAGAGCAGGTTCCTCAAGAGCAGTTTTCCACAGCAATGTTAAAGTTAAGACCTTAATAACTGATCTAATGAGAGAAGTTAGTTAAAACCTGCTTGGCCATATGTAGAACACCTGAGGTAGCATAGTGTCTTCATTACAGGGCTGATCCTGGCCAATTTGTAACCTGGATCAGGTATGATATTAAATAACAGATTTGTGCCACAATCACAGTGAGCATAGAATATGTTTTTTAAGAACTGCAAATGGTTTTATCTGATTGATTAGTTCCACATGTACACAGCCCCAGGAATCTCTCCACAGGAGCCCACACGGAATCGGGATAAGCACAATTTAAGTGTGCCTTTGTAGTTGAGTAACCTGCTGGGCAGGACTTCATCTCTGCTAACAATGTCTCTCCTGATGCTTTGTTTAAAGGCTTGCAAGTCTGCAGCTAATTTATTTTACAAGTAAAAACCAAGTTTCTTGATACAGATATGTTTTAAAATTCCTTGAATACTATCAAATATCATTTTCAAAAGCTAGCCTGTCTGAGAACTAACTCCCAGTGGGACTAGGAAATGTTTAGAATTTTCCCCCATTTGATTCCTTGCTGTACATCTTTCACTTCTGCAAAATATATGCAGTAATATGTAGATGGAAATGTTAGGTTTGTATTTATTTTCATTTTTCAAAAGGAAAATCCTGGTATGAAATGTTTGATTTTAGTGGAAAGAAGTTCTATCACTGATGAAACCAGAAACTCTACCTCTCTTTTTACATGTTCCTGCTATCAAAAGCATGCACAAGTGCTAATAATATGTACATTGTGTGCAATTTCTGTCCTTGCTTTCATGATAGCTAGTGCAAGAGGTGCTGGTGGTGACAAGGAGAAAAACATCTGTTGTGTTGTTTGGAATTGGCATCTGAGCAAAACAGAGCGATTTATGACCTTACATTTTCTACTGTCTTCAGGCACAACATTGTGATTTTCTGTTTGGTTTCTGAGGGGAAGAGATAAGAACTAGCTTTGAAATCAGCACCAGTCATTGCACTGAATGTCAGATGCTATCCTGGCCTTCCACCCAAAGGGACTGGTATCACAGCCTCCCATACAGAAAGTCTTCCTTCATTACAGAAATGCAGGAAAGTTTCCCTGAGATCAAAACCACTTACAAATTACTGATATCTCTTGCCAAAACACAGAGAATTTATTAGCGGAAGGGACCCAGGAAGCTTCCTTGGTCTATTTGCCTGCCAATGTCTTGTTTTTTCTTACATTCTCTCAAAGGCTGCATTATGTTCAATCCACTCCTGTAGGTTTTAGCCGCAGTCTGGCTTCTTATTTAGAGGATTATTTTCTTGGTATTAAGTGTTCACTTAACTTCTGACTTATGTTTGTAGTACAAATCATCTTGCTCTCTTCAACTCAGGTCACGAAACAAAATGAGTACTCTGTATGTAATTATAAAAATATTTTTATTGCATTTCTAAATATACCATAAGTTTCAGATGAATGGTGTGAATTTGCATTGAATCCTTTTGTGGAAAGCTAACCATTTAAATCATTGGAGCCCTAATGGTTACTATCATAAAATAAGAATTTGATGCCTTGAAATATGGAGTCATAGAAATTGCCGTGACATATAGTACTTGAAATAGGTTAGAAAAGAGCAATTTTAATCTTCATAGAGCCAAGCATTCAAAAAATGCAGCAGATATCTGCAGTTGTCATATTGCATTAACTTGGATGTTACCAAGATTTCTTGACCTAATTACAAAGAAATTGATGGGTATAATTTCTTTTAACCTTATCACATATTGATAGAGCTGCCTCTGAAGTCACTGCAATCTATGGATGTTATGAGTTAACTAAAAATGGCTGTGTGGACCAGTAACATGATTACACATAGAAATCTCAGGTTTTAATGGCTGAAAAACAGAGAAAGCAGCTTATGAGACCTTTAAACATTGATTATTGAGTGATCTTGGTGTCTGAAATTTGGATAATTTTTTAGCTATGGAAAATAGCTCTGGAAACTCTATTCACTCTAAATATATAAGGAAACTTTTCTAACAGCTGGTTATAACTTCAGCCTTATCTCCTCTGGAACATCAGTGGAGGTAACTATGATTTATCTATATTCCATTTTTTGTTAGATTCATATTTCTAATCTGTTTTATATTATTCCTTGTTACCTTTCCTTCTGATATCCATACTGGATAACTAATTAAAAATGGGGAGTAATCTCTGCTAACCTCTGTGAATCAAAATGACAGACAGTTTCATTGTTAATTCTAAAGGACAAGTCTTCTCATATGTGACTTCTGGAGGTTTGTGTCTTTCTCCATTATAGCAGAAGCTCATGTACTTAGATTTAACTGCTAACTTCAGTGTTTAAATATAAGTGAAATAAATCTCTCCTTATGACTTCAGTTTGGTGTCATTATAATGATCTATCTTGACATTTAAAGAACTTAAAAAGCATCCCTGCACAAATAAAGTGCAAAAGTTCTTAAACAGGAGAAACATTTAAAGTATTTAATCACTGTTTCAGATTAACAGTTAACAGTAAAAAGTGTCTATTTAATGTGTAACCTGTTTCTCTCTGGAAAGTTGCAGCATCTATTTTCAACAGTCTTAGAACATTATTTTTCTAAGGATTTTTGAGTTCTTAGATTGAATACTGAATTCAAGTAAATGCAATCAAGAAGCAAAGCAACATACTAAAATGTGGTGAAGTGGTGTGAGCATTATTTTCTTAGGATGCTTAGTTTGCAAGTCCTAAGAGTGAAGAACTGTTTTCTACACCAGTATGGTTTTCCATTTAAGTGCTTACAAGATATTTCAAAGAGCAAAAGATATAAAAATATTATGTATCATACACAGAATTAATCATGTTGATATATGCCCATAGTCAGTCGTCCTCCCAGAATTATTCAAGTAGTTCCACTATAACTAACTTGCATTTACACAGTGTTTTTCAGTATAAGGAAATCTGTACAAAGTGTTCCCATTTTACAAAAAGGAAAACAAGGACAGAGGTTCAGTGTTTAGATCATGATTCTGGAATTTCTGAGCCAAAAAGGTCTCTAGGGTTCATGATCTGAGCTAAGGACATCTTTCACAGATGATCCTCTCTCCCCCATGAGAAGAGGCTTTCCACGAACCAGTCCCAGGGAGACATATTGGTGGAGCAGGTGGGGATGTATTGACAAGAAGACATGGTTGTTTGAATACAATTGTATTCATTAACAGCACAGCCATTAAGCTGAATATACACAGAAAGTAAATATTTCTGTGACTGGTGATATAGCTGGAAAAAGTTGGAAATGGGAAAAAATTGCCTGTGTTACAATTTTATTTCAGTTAGATGTCTGACTCTGTTATGCTATTTCTATGTTGTCATCTTTCTATAGAGCTGTAGCTTGGAAATGCTAGATTAAATTGAGGAAGTTAAAAGTAATAAAAAAAAGTTGAGAAAAAGCAGGCCAAAAAAACCCAACCAGCTGTAGTCGATACTGTTCAGTGTAAAAAATGTGGTGTTAATTCTAACTTTTTTTTTTTTTTTTAATATCATTACAGAGCGTTCTGGTCTTTCCAGACCAGTACAAAAGGCATTCAGTATCTTGATGTGTCTCTATGAATTTGAAAGATATGACCTCCATAGGGGATACTACTGTTGGTTTTACATCATTAATGTTTTCCTTCATTTATTTCTGCAGAATACCTGCACCATCTTTTAAAGTGGGAATTGCCTGGGGTGACAAATTGAATCTTGAATCTCTGCACCTGATGCCATGAGAGCCTATAAATTAGTTATGGGCTAGAAAGATACAATCTTAAATGTTTCTATATCTCATAGAAAAACAACCCTTGGGGTCACTAACCAAAGAATGGAAAACCTGGACTTGTTAACAAGAAAGCAATTAATTATTTACAGACATGGGAGTATTTGCCATTAGCATCTTTAAAATTAGGAATCCTTGTTCTGCTAGATTTACTTCTGCCCTTGAGACTGGAGCTGTTAAAAAAAAGGTTCATTTGTCAATCCTTTCTAATGCTGGGAAATACATACAACAGAAAATATGATTCTAAAGCAGGGCTGTATGTGTACATTGAAAGGAAACAAAGATTAAGCTACCTTATTTCAAAGCTACAATAGTGTGGAATCACTAGTAGTAACTGTACTATCACCCATATGGTGGTTTATTATTCTATCACATTCATGGCCAGGATGAAGCAAATAAATTATTGAGTGCTGTGGGTGATTTCATTTCTGTATGTATGTATGTATGCCATTGTTAGAGCAAACAGTAGAGAAAAACCTTGCATCCTAATATGACTCCCATGAGGAAAGCTTAATGCCATTCAGCCAGGTGGAGCTTCTATGTCCTTTTTTTTTTTCCATTCACTGCCATCCACCTATCCATCATCATGCCCTGAGCACTTTTCATCCATGAAAACTCCTTGCTATAGCAATATATAAGCTTTGTAAATAAAGTCTGGCACTCCTGAGGGCAACAATATAGACTTTTAGGAATTCTCATATATTTAATCTATTTTAAGGCCTGAAAAGTATATTTCTGTAATAAAATATTTTAAGACCTTTTTGTCCAGGGAAATTTGTTTTCCATGGCAGGTGACCTGTAGGATTGCTGCGGATATGAACGTTTAGGGGTTTCAAATGGATGCAGTATGATGCAGGCATTTTTTAAAGATTACTCCAGGGCTAAATGACCCCCCCCCCCTCCTCACCCCGGATATTTGAACAGTTTGAAAGAATAAAAGCTCATATTATCCCTTCAGATATAGGCAGAAAACTCCCAACGGCTACAGCCAAAGCTACATGTGTGCATCCAAGGGTAGTACTTTGGTTTTGAAAGTTAACTAGGATATGAGAGAATAGAATTGGGGCTTGTATAGCCCTTTTTATGCTAGTCACGGCTCAAAGCATCTTACAAGGAAATAAATGAGATACTGCTAGCACATGGAGCATGTAGGAAGGCTGACAAGACATTAGGTGCTTAGCAGGAGATCACACAGTGTTTCAAAAAGCAGAGCTTGATTTACTAAAAAAAGCAATAGCAACCAGAAGTACTGATGTTATTTCTTTATGCTTCCACTTCCTCCCTCTGTCTCTTACACCCATAAAATATGACACCGAAATTTTAACTTCAGAGTTCTTAACACACTATCTTAAAACTATCAGCTTTTTCTTTTCCCTTAGGCTTTGTCTTCTGAGCATTCAGGGAGACCTGGGTGTTAGTTTTGAAGAACAAAATGCCTTCTCAGCTTTAACCCTAGTGTCAAATGCTTCAGTCTCGTCGTGTTGACATCACACACACAGCTACTCAGTAGGATATGTGCAGTCATTTGGAGAAAAGACACTCCTAAGCAGCTAAGCAAGGTGAGAAGTTTTCTAGCAGCTTCTTTAGGGCAACATGCGCTGGCTGAGCAGAGACATCTGAGCTGGCTGTCTCCGCTCATTTAGGACTCGGTGGTGTGTACAGCACCTGAGCTGACAAATCTTATTCAGTACCAATATTGTCGCATTTAGCTTGAGCAAAGCACTGTTTTGTGAATGCTTCCAAGATATTGAACTGCTCCTATGGAGCTTCTTGCCACAGCCTGGGTAAACCTTCCCTGTGCTACCCTAGTTCAAGTCCCCAGTCACTTAAACAGCAAAGTATGTACGTCAAATTCCACGGTGCAATGAAGACCTGCCATACAGAACCCAGTCACAGGGGAAATGCTGAGCAAGCAGATTCCTCTCTAAAAGCTCATTGCAAGATTTGGAGTAGCTGGGAGGATGCAAGAGTTGATGAGCCTCTCGAGCCCAAATGATACTAAGTTTTGGAGGCGAAAAGGTCAGTCATTGCCTGAAGACAACATATTTAGCCTGGTATTCCTGACTCCACCAGCTGAACAAATTTTAGAATTTTTGGCTTCTCATTATCTGTTTCTGATTCAGAATGATGGTTGTGTGTGCCTGTAATTTCCCCTCTAAATCATTTTGTCAGTAAGCTTTCTTGTGGTGACTGCATAGTTCTCATTGTTTGCAACAGTCTCTCTTCATGTTACTGACATCAAGGTTGGATTTATCTGAGTATATTTGCTTAATTGTTTAACTTGTTAAAGCACTTAATATAATGTTTCTGGAATTATACACTGGGTATTTTCACTATAAAAATAAGCAGCAACATATGTGTCTGTATGCTACTGCATTTGAAGTGGTAGGATTAGATTTTGGGTAGTGCCAGTAACTTGCTGCTTTTATAGTCTGAGTGGAGTAACTTGGATGCAATTAAAGGTTTTCTTGCTTATTATTCTCTGTCTTACAGTACACAGGATTATGGGAGGTGATCTAAGCAATCATCAAAATAATAAGATATTATATACCTACGAGCATCCGTACACACATGCACATATTGCATTTAAACTTCATATATCTGATTTTTTAACAGCTCTACAATTATTGTTTAGTTGAACTGCTTTATTTCTTTATTTATTCTTATAGATATCTGAATATCTCTGTTAGCATATCCTTCCTGCTGTTGCCTTTTTTGAGGTGGAGATGAGGGCTATCAATACTGCTGCTGCAGGACCCAGGTTTTTTAATCATGTAGTGACTGGGACATTATTGCCTCATTAATTCACCCAAGGCTCCCTGATATTCTGTAATTTCGCACTTTGCTGTTGCAGTGGGAGCTGAAGAAAAAGGAAAATTAAGAGACATGATAAGAAGTCCAGAGGCTTCTAAACTATAGTGGTTTAGCTAGAGTTAAGGGAACTGTTGCTTTCCGTTTCAGATCATGCCAGTAGTCAGGTAAAAGTCATCTCATGAAGGACAAAGTGGAGTGGGGTCAGGGTGCTCCTCCACAGGGAAGCCCTGGGACAAAGAGAAAAGCTGCAAAGGAGAGCCACAGCAAGACCTCTGAGAAAAGGGACTTACTGGCTACTCCAGCTGCTCAGGGAAGGGATGTGAAGGGCTGAGGTGTGCGAGCCAGCTCACAAGGGTGTAGCTGCCCCTCTCTGCTTCTGTGGGGCACCTGCTGGCACCCACCTCCTCTTGGCAAATGAAGCAGAAAGGCCAAAGCCACTTTCCTACCCCCAGTATCTGGCTGCTACCCTTATGCACCTAGAGCTGGCTGGCATGGCACCTGTGGTCTGTGCAACACGGGCATAAAAATGAAAAATGTAACCCCCACAACTGTACACACACATACATGTACACAGAACTGTTTAACAGTGTTTGGCTGCAGGGTAAGTCAGCAGGGCAGGTAATGGATGTCTTAAAATGCTGATAACATTGACTGTACAACTAACTTTTTTTTTTCAAATGTTAATGTATCCATGAACAATGTGGTTAATGTCTTATTTATATCTGCCCTTCCAAACAGCAAACAGGTGTGGGAAATGAGATAGTTTATGGGTTAGCTTCAGAAACTAAGGTTTTTGTAGTCCCTTCCACTCAAAGAAATTGCAAAGCCTGAGCTAAAACTGATGAATGCAATGGAGGCAGTAGGCCATCTAAAGCAACAGGTATTTAACCTGAAAGTTAGCATGTTTTATGCAACCTCCCTGTCTAGGCTGACATGAACATAAGGCAAGGTCTTTTCTTACCTGCAGAAGAGAGCGAGCTTTCAAAGAGCATTAACCTCCTTTCAGATTCCACCTCTTTCACAATCATAATATTTTAGCTTAAAAATCGTAACATGTTAAAGACAATTCTGCATTCTTTTTCTCTAGCCTCTGGCTTTCAAATCATAGGGGTTATATTCAGGTCAGACTGTCAGCTCTCTCTCTGCAACAGTCTAAAAGGCTAAATCCCTTTTAAAAAAGAAAATAAATCTTCAGTTCTCACATAATGACTTGGTATCTGGAGCTGAGGCTTCACAGAAAAGATCAAATAGCCTGAGCATTGTGACAGAATGGTAAGAAATGGCAACTCCTCATTATCCCATAGAGTAACATCCCAGTTACGCTAGTCTTTGAATGTTCCCTGAGACAGATGACCAAGAATACGTATAATCCCTGTGACAGGAGTTGGTACCACTTCTACACTGTGTGTGTCAGGGATTGTCACTTGTGCTCTGGACTCATATAGCTGCTCACTCAAGTGTTGCATGGAGTTAAATTGGATGGCTGGGGCGTGTAAACTGGTAACGAGATGCAAGATACTGCACAAAAGCTAATGACTTGTGGGGACAGATGGGGCCAAAATTGGTCATGAGTGGCTGCCTGGCACTAAACCCCTAGAAAATTTGAGAAAAGCAGAGGTGGAGGGCCTATACAGCGAACAGCTCATTCTCCCTTGGCGATCTTCCTTGGAATGATAGCAGGACCCTTGTCCCATTTGGACCCAATCATGAGCTCATCTCAGCCTACACACTCTTCTCCAACAGCTGCAGCTGTGTTGAAGCAGGCTCTGTGCCTGTTCTAATGGGATGAAAGCATTTCCATGTGCTCTTTTCATTCAGAAAGCACATGCTCCTCCCTACAGTCTCCAGTGAATCCCTGTTCCCTTGAAATGGATTCAAATATGTTATGTTTAATTAATCACTAAAAGTTTGTGAGGAAACAAAATCTTATGGCTGTTTTAAGGTGTTTCAAAACAGGTATGTATAAGTCACAAATGTGCAATCAGTTATGAGAAATTCAAAAGCCAGCAGAAAGCAGTAATATGTTGTGAAGAGAGAGATCATAAAACTGTGTGTAGGGTCCTGCAGTTCCTGGCCTGGTGAGTGTCACTCCTCAGCAAGGACCTCTGACAGTCAGGACCTGCGCGGGATGAACTTGCAGCCTTGAGGAGTGGTGTGGTAATGTGCTGGAGGTGCTGTCTGCCTTTGCAGGCTTTCATAAACAAGCCCATGAACACATAGATTGCTACTGAGAGAACTTTGTCCTAAAAATTATTATATCCCCATAATTTCAAATTAAATCAGGTGGAAGAGTTTGGCTTCAGCCCTTTTGCCTACCATATGCAAAATACAGTTTTATTCAGAGATATTTTTTTTTGCTTGTGATAGTATAGAATGAAGCACATGTGGGAAAGTTTTCCCAATTATATATACCCCTGATATCCCTCTGCTTTACTTCTCCCAACACATGAAATTCTGATTTTGGGGATATATTGCATTATCCATGAACAATGCATCAGCCAGTGGATGTCTCCTCTTTGATTCAAATGGAGTTTTTTGTAAATATATATATATATACACACAAATTTTTGTGTATATGTATACACACATGTGTATATGTATATACACTTTTTTGTGTATATGTATATATATACATATTTTATATGTGTATATATATACATATTTTATATGTTTATATATATATATACATATTTTAACAAAGCTGTGTTTATTCTTACCCTCCTTTTTCCAGCACAAAACCTATTGTTTTCGTTATGTTGTAGCAAAACAACACCATAACAAAAAGTAAACCATTCAGGCTTCACTGAGGGGCAGTACAAAGAAAACAATACTGGAGCATAGCTGCTCTTATGGAGAGGTTGAACAAAGAAATGTATTTCCTCTTTCTGTTGTTGGGCTGACTTCAAATCGAAGTTCACAGGAAACCTTGGTTTCAATTGAGCATCATTCTCTCTTCTCCCATTAGAATACCCATGATGACATCTGGCAGCTGCAGCAGCAGCAGATAATCTCTATTATTATTTTGGGTTTTTTTTAAAGTATATATTTCTTGAGAAACAAACAATCAAAATAGAAACAGTGGCTTATTTTCAGTTTTGCACTTGCAATACATGCTTAACATTGCCTGTTTTTTTTAACAAAACATTTAAGTTTTCTTCTGATGCATAATCACATAATCACTCTCTTGCATTAAGTGTTCCTCTGACAGTTTTAAGCCTCTTCTTTCTGCTGGAAAGGCCTCCTGTCTTTCTGTTTCTAAAGACTTTTTTTTTTTTTAAATCTTTATATTACACAGGAAAAAAAATACTAAGAGATTGGGGAGATGTTATAAAATATTTATTGGAAGGGGATGTAAAAAGGCATATATCACGTTTTTCGGAGGATGTTACATCTAGTGTTGTTGTTGCAAGAGTTTAATCACTGTTTTTTCACATGGAGATGGAACTGTTTGCTAATGCCTGCTGACAATAAGCACTGATGATGCAGGGCATCTAGACTGAACTGTAGCAAATAAATGATGGTAAATTCCAGACTCTAATCAAACATCTTTCATAAACATTAACATTAACATTTGCTAAATAAACATATTTTCCTCTTCTCTATTGCATGTAATGGATGTTTTTAACATTGTTTGCCAGTCTTCTTTTCAAAGTATAACAGATGGCCACTGCTTCTAATGAAATAATTATATTATAGAACCCTTTCCTCGGGAAAGAAAAGGTTGGGACTTGATTTTTCACTGTCTTACCTCTTGATTTCTGGGAAGTGTCTTGTATCTCTCTCTCATATTTTCTAAAAATGATCCTGATGACAAAGATAAGAAAGTTTTTTTTCTCTTACTGGGTTTCAGTGAAAGAATGGCTCCTTCTCTTGGTTTGATTTTTTGCTTGGTCACCCTCTCTCTGTTCATAAAATGTGAAAGGGAAAGCTCTATCCAAAAGTCTAAGGAAGCACAGACCTGTTAAGAGCCAGCTGTCAGAGTAATGTAGTAGATCTACACTGCTCTCAGAGACAGATCTTGAGAGTGCTCAGGAACGTTCTCTTCTTGATCTACCTGTTGACAAAATTGCTTGAGGAATTTTATGTCAGTGCATCTGTGTCTTTTCTTTGTTTGTGTTTTTGGTGACATGCTAAGGCAGCTGGCTGAGTATTATTGAGGTACTAAACTGGCAGATAGACTTATGTATACATATAGACATATGTGGTGGGAACTGGTTTCTAAAATAGGTTTGGCTAGCAAGGTTAGTCTGCCTGCTGAAGTTCATATTTGTTCTGCTGAGAACCTGAGCATTATCAAAGCAGATGCACTGGAAGTGTTCAGGAGCTCACTGGTAAGATGGAGTCTTTCTGCACCACGCTCCTGTGTGTGTGCATGTGAATGGCAAGAGTGAGAACAGAGACTCCTCAGATTCAGAATACACTTGATTCCCAAACATTTCAAGAAACTATTTGGCCTTTGACATTGATGACATACCATAGATTGCTAATAATAGCGTGCCTGAACTTTTGTTAGAAAAATAAGCACATCCCTCAGCAATTCCCACACTCCTAGGTTAAATCACTACAATATCATATTAATGCCAGGGCTGATGAGATACAGTGTCTCATAGTAAAACCTCAGTTGAATAAAATTTGTTCTCCTTTGAGAGGTCTTTTTTGTGAGACTGAAAAGAAGAACAATAAGATGTCAGCTAGTCATTTGTCAGCACCACTGCTCTTGGACATAGACAGGGTGAGAGGATGCTCTTGTTGTCCCACTCTCTTACCCCAAAGTTGCTAAAATTCTGCTTTATTATTGTGGCAAATGCAGTTTCATTAACTACCCCTAAAATAAAGAAAGTGTGAGTAAGAGAAAGAATTCACTGACTTCAGAGAGAGGAATTCATAAAAGGAAATACTGCATATAGATAAGCTTGGTAAGGAAGCTCAGTCTGAAGGCTAGGTTGTATTCCCTTTTTTTTTTTTTTTTTTTTTGGTAACATCAATAAAATCTATCTCCAAGAGGAGGCCAAACTTGGATGTTGCTTCTAGGTTTGCAGGTTTTCTGAGCACAGTGGAAGGACTCAGCCTGTTCACAACCAAAAATAATATGAAACTAATTACTCACAAAGGGGGAAATAGTGGGATTTGTGCCAAAATTCCCTAATATTTACTATTCCTGTATCTAGGAAGAAATTAACAACAGAAATCTGAGTGCAGACAGGGATAAAAGTTCATTAGGAGGAGACCTGGTTTTTGCATGAATCTTGGAGGATGCAGTAATTAATGGAATTACATTTTTTTCCACAGAGTCATTATATATGATAACTTCTCTGATATTGAATGCATTTCTTATTTGTCTGGACTTGACACTCAAAATTTGTTTGTTTGTTTGATACAAAAATTCAGTGTTTGAGTTTGCTGGGTACCTCTTTTGAAGAAAAGAAAGAAAAAAAGGATGTGTTAAATCAGGAAAGACAGAAGGAATATGAAAATGAGCAAGATGGATTGATATCCACATACTTAAAGTGAGTGATTTGAGTTATTCCCAAGTTTCCTTGCTGGTTTTTGTATCCCCTTTATGCTGACTGTCAGGATATTCTGTTGCTATAGGCTAGTGTGGAACGCACTCCGCATTAATGGTCAGGGTTCAGTGGTTTCATTGTATTTTCACAAGCTGGAACTTAACAAAAATTTTTTTGTCCCAAGGGGTTAGGCATATGCTGGGAAGAAAATGCATCACAAATTTCAAGTATGCAAACTCTTGTGGCCTCCTAAGACTGTAACTACAGAGGAATTACAACACAGGGACTTCATGGTGGTAGTAGTGCTGGGGCAAAAAATGTAATATAGCAACTGCTGGTATACAGAAATAGCGTGCTTCCTTTATAGTCATTTAAACTACGTGTAAAATAGTTGCCAGTTTGAACCTATGCTGTCTTCTCTTTGCATGCAGAAATCAGCTTTAAGCATTAGAAAAGTTTAGAAAGAAGTGGATCATACAATCCACTTAGATCCCACTATGAACAAGAATCAATAGAACTGCCTGCTGCATATGGTTTTTAAAATTTATTTGAACGTTGCTAAGTTCAGATCTGAAGCTCAGTTGAGAAGTACCCGAAACTTCAGAATTTCAGATGTTCTCTGCAAAAGTTTGTGCGGTTTCGACGGCGGTTTCGACAAGGAACTGGTGTCACGGCTGCCTCGCAAGGAGCCTACCGAGTGTTCCTGCTGCTTTCCGAGCCGCTGGGAATCGAGGCACACAGGTTGTCCTCGGCAGAGCCGAGCGGAGGGAACGGGAGTGGGGACCGCCAGGGGCTGCTCTGGACCCGGCCACGGGCCAGCTCTGCTCCGCCTCGGGTTGCCCGCCCAGCCCTGCTCCCCGGGGCAAGGGAGCTCATTACATCAATAAATAACCACTGAAAAGTCAATCCCGCTCTTTGCCGCAGCAGACTTCCTCCCCTCCCTTAGTCGTATATGGGAACAGTTTTGGGGGATTTTACTGAGCCTTGCCTCTCTTACTAGTGCTTTTTCAGTTTGTGTGTATGCACGAGTTTGGTATTCGTGAGTTTGTAATTCTATTTAAACATAAATGTATGGGTCGTCAAGCACTGGAACAGCTTGCCCAGGGAAGTGGAGTCACCGTCCCTGGAGGTATTTAAAAAAACACATGTAGATGCCTACTGTGCTTAGGGACATAGATTAGTGGTGGACTTGGCAGCACTGAGTTAATGGTTTGAGTCGATCTTAAAAGGATTTTTCAACTTAAATGATTCTATGATTTGCATATAAGACTTATAGTTCTTCCTCTTTCCATTTCTCTGTCTCAACATTTATCACCCCATCCACTTTTTCATGCTTATTCCTGCAGTAATCACTTATTTGAACATGAGCCAGCAGTGTGCCCAGGTGGCCAAGAAGGCCAGTGGCATCCTGGCCTGTATCAGGAACAGTGTGGCCAGCAGGACCAGGGAAGTGATCCTTCCCCTGTACTCAGTGCTGGTGAGGCCACTCCTGGAGTGCTGTGTCCAGTTCTGGGCCCCTCAGTTCAGGAAAGACATTGAGGTGCTGGAGCAGGTCCAGAGAAGAGCAACCAGGCTGGTGAAGGGACTTGAGCAAAAGTGGTATGAGGAGAGGCTGAGGGAGCTGGGGTTGTTGAGTCTGGAGAAGAGGAGGCTCAGGGGTGACCTCATCGCTCTCTACAACTACCACGAGAGGAGGTTGTAGCCAGGTGGGGGTTGGTCTCCTCTCCCAGGCAATCAGCAATAGGACAAGAGGGCATGGGCTTAAGCTGTGCCAGGGTAGGTTTAGGTTGAATATTAGGAAAAAATTTTTTACAGAGCGTGATCAGGCATTGGAATGGACTTGCCCAGGGAGGAGGTGGATTCACTGTCCCTGGAGGTTTTTAAGATGAGATTGGATGTGGCACTGAGTGCCATGGTCTAGTAACCATGGTGGGGTTGGATCAAAGGTTGGACTTGATGATCTTGGAGGTCTTTTCCAACCCAGTTGATTCCATGATTCTATGATTCTGTGA
Organism: Myiozetetes cayanensis; assembly: GCF_022539395.1. Classification (NCBI taxonomy): domain Eukaryota; kingdom Metazoa; phylum Chordata; class Aves; order Passeriformes; family Tyrannidae; genus Myiozetetes; species Myiozetetes cayanensis. Next base: position 97,485,423 of record NW_026087742.1, on the reverse strand, counting down.
TCTTGTTAAGTGCTATAAATACAAAAATACTGAAAACAGTGACAGAATTCTTATGATTGAGGATCTCTATCTTGGTAAACAGAGGGTTAGCTGTAGGTTTGGGAACAGATTTCCTTAAGATTCCTAAGCCTTCTGGTGGTTGACTTCACCATCACCTTCAAACTTCCCAAGTCAGGTTTGATGTGTGCTGAGGAACAAGGGGGCAACAAAAGCCATTCTTGCACTCTGGAAAGCAGCCCGAATACAGAGTGAGTATGGACACATTATTTTGTGGGTAACAAAAGTTGTGATTGTAGAATAAACATGACAGTTTCACCTCTGTTAACTACAGTACAAAAATGCCTCTTGCTGAATGCTTATTATTGTATTTGCAGATTGACTTCATATGTACCACATGTGCTTATTGTTGTTGCGTTGTGATTTCAAGCTTTTATGAAGTGATAAGCCACATATTAATAGTTTTAACAGAAGGTTCTCTAGTTGTTAACATGGTAACACCTTGCAAGGACTACATGTTATGTCCATTCTTCGTTCTAGAAATGTGCAACATTATGCTCTTTGAAATACATAAGGAAAGTGCCTATGTAGTACTTAGATCTGCTCAATATATTATCTTCCATGAATTCATACCCTATTACTCAGTCCTGCTATAAAAATTTGTTGCCTTGAACTGCAAAATATTAATTCATTTCCCAGGAATCTCTTCGGGTACAAGCTGGGAAAGCAGATCTGGAAGTTGCAAGCACATTTGCTCTTACTGAATCTTTCTCAAAACTAAACTGATTACTAAGACTATTATTGTAACAGGTGTTCAAATATCCAGCTAAGTTATTACCCAAGGTTGGAGGATTATTTTTGGTTTTCCCCCTGACCACAGTCAGGTTATCAGTGGCATATGCATATAATCCTAGTCACATTCAGCTCAGTGACAATTGGGCCGTTATTAAAGTAAATGAGTTTCATAGTAGCAGGGTTCCATCCTGTGACTGCAGCTGATGTCAATGAAAATTTTCAAAATAAGGTAGCAGGTATATAATGATCACAGTGGCCCAAAGAAAGTCAAGCAGTAGTACTTTGAAAAATTAGGGAACTTTATATTTATTTACATTCTAAATATCCTAATAAACATAGTAAAATTAAAATAAGTCAGTGTGTTAAAATTTCCCTTTAAGACGCATCACGAGGGGGACAAACAGACATAAAAATATGAAATTTGATGCCTTTACAGTAACTCTATCGAACTTGCCCTGCTAAGGAAACAGTACAAGAAAGCATTTGCCGATGAGCAATATCTTAGTAAACAATCATGATTTGATGTGATATATTTTTCTCCCAATTTGCATACCTGACAATAGACTTCCTAAATATCACCTTCAGGTGCACTGGTAAAAAAGTAACCCATTTGAAAGAAACACCTGAAAGAAAAATATGGTCTTTTGCAGTGCTAATGTTTACTTCTTTGTGCAGTGCAGGCTTGTTTCCTTTTAAATGTGTTTCCATGACTCGTAAAATCCTCTGAAATAAAAGTTCTCACAATTCTAGTACAGTGGAGCAGTTATTTTTGGATTTAGTTATAAACAGGCTAGATAATGATCTATCTAACTTGTCCCCCTTTCTTAGGGAGGAAAGTAGTTAGTGACCTCTTTTTTCTCTAAACAGTATCAAAATCCACTTTATTGGATAGATAAAGGAGTGGAAAGTCCTTGACAAAATGAAAAGGAGGCATAATCAAATGCTAGCTGGGTGACTGATATTTTACATAACAAGTAAGAATATATATTTTGTGAATCTATTTAATATTCAGCTTAAGAGAATATAGTAACCATAGCAACCCCTTATCACCTGTTTGAGCACTGCAACATCTTCTTGAAAAGTGCTCCAAATGCCCTGCTAATATTTGTAAAATGCTGATGATGTTATCTCTTGGAGACAGCTACACTGAAAGATGAAACTGTAAAAATACTTGTGATTCAGGATTCCCTTGTCTACTGTCTGCTTTCTCCTTGCCCTTCTACTTTATTCTATATATCAGTTTGATTTATCAAATGCCAAAGACTAACAGGTTCAAGAAGTCACTGAAGGGAGAAGGGTGGTGGACACATCACTGCTCACCCATACCATGCCCATAATAACCACCCCCAGTAGGATGTGCTGAAGGCTTTAGTGGTTTGTGGTGGCCAAACAGAGCCAACATAAACTGAAAGGTTTCCCAAAAGGGTGGAACGTGGGAACTCCCAGAAAGGCACCCAAAATAATATGCTAAGTGCAGATCCCTTCCTTGCAGCAGTTATCAACCTAAAAACACTGTGAGTTCTGCCATTTACTTTATTGTAAGGTCTTTCAAATCATAGGAAGTTGTAACAGTAATGATCTTTCTGACTGCAGTGACAGCTTCTGTCATTTTAGACTTTGCAGTTCAGATACTTTCCCTTCCTTTTCAGCTTCAAATCTGCAAGTGGTCAGAGCTTTACATTTCTAAAGTCTCAAATGCAGATATGGCAGATGAATTTTTCTGTGGAGTTACTTCTGTGTCCCACAGCCTTTAGGGCTAAGGATACTGGGATGGCCTGGAGAGCTCCCTCGCTGAAGTGTCATCACCTTTTCCAAAGAGTTCTGTGCTTTGTCCCTTTTTGTGATGGACTTCATTTTTCTACTCAATTAACTACTTAGAGAGACAGGTAGTAATCAGTTATCCAAAGATCCCAGTGAATTTTGAGTTCCTTTGATAGAATCACAACAGTGTTTAATTTTTGAATCCTTAATATAATTCTTTTTTCTCTCTCACTTCAGTGTGATGTGCATGTATATATGTATATATGCTTCCACTCCTGAGTACACATGCAGACGGAGGAAAGCAAAATCAACTGGTGCCAAGTAACTTGGTGATTGAGCAACCTGGCTGCACAGCTCAGCCTAATCCCTCTATATGTGCTGAGGGGTCTTCCTGTATCATATGGTCTGCAGCACCATATGGTAACAAGTTGTAAATTTCAGGTGGTAGATGGAAAACTGAGAGCAACAAAAGCTTGGGTTGCTGGAGCTGACAGGGGTATCAGGACATCACTCTCCATTCCCACGGATGTAAAGGACCTTCTTGATGCCCAAGAGATGTGGAAAGGGCCTTTGTGAAATGAGTGTTAGGACTTCTACATATCATTGCAGTTTCACAGTGTATTAAGCAAAATATGAACCAAGGAAGATTTCAGAACAAGAGGGAGAGAAAGTATGAAAATCTGCATGAAGTAGTTCAGATAGCTTGCACAACCTTTATCACTGGAATGATGAATTAGCAGTAGTATTAGCAGCTACTTCAGTACTTTTTCTTTTCCTGTTGTTGGTGTAAAATAGTGATGTTGGAGGCAGGGGTTAGAATGGTTGAAGTCTCCCTGTAAATAAGAGACTCTGGGCAATATCTGTAAATTTCAGCATTGAACTGACAAATGCAGACTAATAATAAACCATGTCAGTAAGAGATGCAAAAAAGCCTACTGGTAAGCATTTTATTTCTGTGCTGGGCTTCACTTTTTACAACACTTACCTGAATTGGATTTTCTGAGTTACTTCATCAGATTTTTTTAATATCTTCAAGAAAAATTTTAATACTCACTCTGAAAACATAGTTTTCATGGACCGATCTGTTTTCTCTATTTTAATATTTTTATATGGGTAGCTTATAAAATAAGAATCAAAGGATTAGATTATACAACTGGTTTGCTTGGAACCTGGAGAAGTACCTTATCTTTGCATTCATTGTCTTTTATTGCCAGTGCCATTTAAAAAAAAAGGAGGACTGAATAGGTGACACATCTGGAAATGTGAGCTAAAGAAAGTAAAAATTCTTTTGGAGACTGGTAAACCTACACTATATACATCTGTAATTAAAAGGAACAAGGTACAGTGGCTCATAAAAGTACCATCTGAAAATGGTTTAAAGGTCAAAAAAGGGCTACTTGGCACATATAGAAGGGTGAGAACCAACCAGACCAGTCTTCCCAGGGCAGTCCCAACGAGCCTATTTATAAACACATCATTTCAATCCCCTCCTTAGCTTGTGTATGCATAAAGAATTTTGAGCTATGCTCCTGGTGAGAAAAAGCATTAATATGATAAGCAAAGACTCTCTGAAACTGTCTCCTATTTAACTGCTGTGACTAATGCCTCATGATATCTGCCCACATCCTTGAATCACTTAATTTAAAATCCTCTCATAAGAAGGTTCTTTTGATTTTCTTCTAAATTCTTTCTCTGTTTTTCTCATTTGAAATTAGAAGAATGTGATGTTTTTGGTGTTAACCTTCCCACATAAATATATTACACAGTCAGTACCAAGGGCTTCGCTGAAGCAATGGGAAGGTATAGTAATTTGGTATTTCATAGGTAATCTGACCTTGACAGTAACCCCAGTGAACTCCAGAACTTTATGAGTCAAATCATGAGTCACATATGTTAGCAAATTCTCAGTTATATAAAGCAGTTTTCCTGGGCAGAGTCTAAGGATTTCAGGTCTGGGTTAAGGGGTTTTGTTGTCATTCCTCTGCTTGCCCCCCACAGACTTCATCTCACCACCAACACTGCAATCCTTTGGTATCTTGAGTAGGGAAATATTTTACTCAGCTGTAGGGAAGAACAGCTTAAGACTTACTTTTTTTTCACAGAGAAAGTCCAAGCGTATATATTTATTTTTAACTGAAGAACTCATTTCTCTACACATTCAAAGGCATCTACACACACACACACTTTTAGAAGTAATTTCAATAATCTACTTGTTGTGTTGTCTGATTAAAACTGTTGTAATTAGTAAACTGCCTGTTTAATACTGCACTCTAAATACTTAGATTTAGCTCAGAAACTTGTACTCACATCTACAGATTATTCTTTTTGTGTCTTTCATTCCTGCTTAGGGAAGAGCCTGTGCTACCCTGATTACAATAATGTTTAAAGATGTTTTAGTATTTATAGATTTATTCTCTCCCTTATTATTCTCAGCAGTATAAAGGCAGCTTGAATTCACAATTTGAGAATTCAAATGGAGGAGATGAAACACCTTGCCCAACAGGCACAAGCATTTTACAGGCTGCAGTGTGTGTTACTAGTATTCAAGATCCTGAATCACATAATTTCATAAGCTTTTGATGTGACCCTGTTGCTTCATAGCTGACAGACAGGTAACTTTTACACCTGCTGTTCCAAGAGGTTGCCTGTTTCACAGAAGCCCTTTTTCAACAGGACAGGGAGCTTGTACGGGTAGCCAGGGCACTGTAAAGAAGAGATAAATCAGGATTCCCTACAGAAATATTCTTGCAAGGTTCAACTGCAAAAAGTAATTTTCTTATTAAGTTAGATTTCATGAGACAGTGTAGACTGTTGGCAAATTTTTATGACTAGAAAAATGAAAAAAAAATTTTAGTCTGACTTGAACTTTTAGACAACTTTGGCTCCACTGATCTGAGCAGAAATATCTCATTTGAAGTCAGTGAAATATTGGTCGGTTGCCCTTCCAGTGTCTGTTGGCTTCATGGGATTTGTAGACAGATGCCTGAGCTACTTTTTTACCTCAGTATGACCAAAATCGTGTCATGTTATTCCAGGGAAATACAGCACACCTTTGAAATATCAAATGTTTTCTGAGAACAAGAAATGTGGGAAAATAAAAATGGTGCAGAAATATTCCAGTTTTCACGTTTATGTCTTGTCTCAGCTGGGAGTTTGAAAAGGTGTTAAAACATCAGCATTTCTTCTGCTTTGGAAAGTTTTGCAGCACAGAGTCAATCTTTTTAATTATTCCAGGACATGGCATAGTCTCGACAGTGCTTAAAGTTTCTCACTTCTGGCATAGACTTCTGCATGGTACATGATATGTTTAACCTGCTGTATGCAGGTAGGAGAAGAACTAGGAGTGGAGTGCCTTAATAATGAGAGTGTTACACATTTTTTGCTAAACCTGTATTTAGGGGATTTCATTTCAAAAGGAAGGATTTGCATGGTTTGATGGTCTCAGCTAACACACGGATAATGGGAATTTGAGTAGGTGCCTGCTTGCTTCAAGTGACAATTTATCAGTTGGGGTTTTAACTTGTTTCAGTGAAATTGTGGCTCTTCATCAAAACTGTGTGATCATGTAACTCCTGGAATAGCAGAACAGTATTGATTTTGACAGATAGTATTTGATGTTTGACTGTCAAAGGCATATGTCACAGAACTTCTGCTATTTGCCCGAATCTGTATTTGCTCAGCTTGAGTCACTGCATGACTGATTTTTGCAACTGGTCACTAAATAAGCAGTTGGTGCAAAATGCAGTGGAATAAAGTTACTCTCTTTTCTCTATGCTAATAGTGGTTACAGATACATAAGGCAATTCTTGACTTGTTACTTTATCATTCTTGTTGTCATGGAGGCCTCTTAGGACTGGAATAGTAAGGGAAAAAACAGTGCAATTTAACAATTATCTCTTACTTTTTAAGAATAATGAGGTATAATCATCACTGAAGGATACTTCAGCTAATTGTAAAACCCTAGGAAATAAATGGAGAAAGAGCGGTAAACTAATTACGATTTCCATTTAATTCAACATTTTTAAATACTAGAGAACAGATGTTTTAGAAACTCTGAACTCTTATAGTATCCTTCTTTTTTAGTCTTTTTAGGTTACTATACTTCCATATAATATTGGAATAGACTATCAGAGTCTTCTGATCACTAATTTATTACACATGACTGTGCACCAACTTGTTCAGCCTAGCAGATTGAGTATCTGCCTCACAGCAGATGTAGGAAAATGAAATCTAGTGGATATTTTTTTGATTAAAAGGCCTTAATCAAAAACTCTAGTCAGTGTAGTCATTAAGGCAAGTGCAGATGGATTGTTTTTTAACCACTTTTCTCTCTGTTTGAGCTGTGGATTACATAGGTTGTGTAAGTGATGGAGGAAGAAGCTGTCTTGAAGACAACTTCCCTTCTGTCTTGTGACTGCTGCAGCCCAAGTGAGATCAGAACAATTTGAATGATTCTGTAAATAACCAAGCAAGGGTGAGTGGTCACCTAAGGATTGTTTCACAAAGAGGACTGAAGGTGCCCTGACCTTTCTCATTTCTGCCTGTTTTACTGATACTCTGCCAAAAGGCTGAGTAATCTTTCTCAAAAGGCGATGAAATCCCCAAATGTCTGCCTCAAGGACATCTTTGTGCACTGAGGCTTTCAGTGTGTATGTGCAAATGTAAGGATGTCTGACGTTGCTGGTCTTATTTTTAAACTTCTGTTAGAAAATGTGTTTAAATGCCATGACTCAGACATTCTGCCAGGCTAGTTAGTTTATCTTCATTGCACTCATTGCAGTGATGTTGATAAAAGCATTTAAGTACTGCTTTGTGAGATCCAGCTCTGTACATTCTTACATTCATGAATATTATCTATATATTTTGAAATAATTGTGTGATACTTTCACATCTTGAAAACAGTTTTTCATATTCAGGATATTTCAAATTTTTTTTTTTTCTTTTTAATACTGTCTTCTCAGAAATTTGTCTTCACCTTGCAACCTCATATTTTGTGACAGTTCTTCTGGAGGTTATTTTTACATTCCAGTCTTACCTTAAGTATTCTAGTGTTATATGGGGTTATTAAGTAGTATTTTGTATTCTGGACATCCTGCTCTTCCTGCAGGTGCCAATTTAAAACTGCCAAGGGAGGGACTATAAAAAACATTAGAAATTAATTTCAACACCAGTAGTTTGAGTGTGAATATTACCTTTTCCTCTAAAAGTGCAGTGTCTAGCTGCTTGTCTTATTTTGAAAAACGTATCTTTATCAGTTGTCTATATTGCAATAAAGGCAACCTTTTTGTGATTGACTTCATAGATGAGGATGCTAATTTTCTTTCTAACCATGTGCTAGGTCTTATTTTTCCCTGCTGCAACTCTCATTCCCACTATATAATCAGATTCTGGGGTCTGGTCTGTCTCTGTTTGGTACAGCTTCGTAAAGAGACAGAGTGGTTCTTCTGTCTTTAGTGTATATTAAATTCTCTGGACCCAGGAGAATTTCCATGGCAGCTGGAATTCAGCTAAATGAGAGAAAATCCTTTCCCACTTCCTGTGCTGCCCCTGCAGCTGGTGCAGACCCACCTTGGTCTGCACTACATAAAATTTGTATTACACAAAAAAAACTCCAGCAAGTGAGTAATTCCACATTAGGATGTTTTACATTTGTCTCACCAGTTCAAAACAGTTCCTGTATTTGGTAATTTATTAGACACAATGAAGATAGTTAAGGAAGGTTTAGTTAACAAATCAGAACAAGCAAAAGTTTCAGATTCTGAAACAGTGCTAATATTTTGGTATCAAGATTGTTCTCCTTGCCTTGTCACAACTTAAAATCTTTAAACTTGTCCACTGCATTGATGAGCACTGGACTAAGCCTTAATCCACTAAATTTAGCTGAACTTTTCCAGAAAGAGTTGATGTGCTGACAACGAACACCCAACACTGAGTTTACTATGTCACCGTAAAAAATATGTGATATTTGTATGTAATGTACAATTGGTAACCAGTATTACATGGTGGTGGGTTTTGCTGCTAATTTATAGGAGTTCTCCAAGCTCTTACACTACATAAGCTGACTGAGGACACATGATAATATTACGCTTTTGTCTTAAGCAGCAATAGGAAGTGTGATTTTGAGTTAGCATCCAACACCCTGAGTTTTACGTTTGCCAGGTCAGGAGCAGAATGGCATGAACTGCAGGGAAGTTCTTGCTGAATGATGTTGCCAATAGTGGAAGCCAAACTGAAGTTATCCTGCCTTGATTCTGCTTTAGTGAATGGGGCAACATGATGCTTGAGATATGAGGATAGATGGAGGGTCTGTGTGTCTGCCTTTTTTGCCTGAGAGGTGCCTGGTGTATGATAAGGACTGTGGCAGACACCCATAGTGAGCAGCAAAGTCAGAGCTGCTTTAGTATTTCTGTGTCTGCTGGTGTCACTCATATCTCTGAGGGCAGGTTAAATTGATAAAGGGAATGTGACCATTACTACCGATAACCATTGTTCACAGAACATAAAACTGCCAATGGTTTGCTCTACTTATGGCCATTTGTCTTTTAATTTGACTTAATTCAATAAGAATCCTCTAAAACTATCAGGCTCCCAACCACGACTTTGGTCTGGCTTATAAATACGTCCTTGCTCCCAGAGATATCTGAACTTAAACCTGGCACCATCTCCTCTGGCTGCCCTGGCATCTGGTGATTCCCACTGGATAGACTGTAAAAGTTTCCTCCTTCAGGGACAGAATCTTCTTTCTCTTCCTCAAAGACCTTATGACTTTCTCATGCACACACATACACTTGGGTTGTAGATGGGAAGCAGGATATTCAGGGGAAGATGTAAAAACCAGCACGTCTTCACTTGCACCCAAAATGGCAGTTCCTCCTCCTTGCATCTAGCTGTACCATTGTGAGTTTGGATGCTAACTACCTTCAAAACCACGTCAGATATAGACCCTCTCTTTTCCTCTCCTGGCAGTCTGAAGACTGCAAGAAGTGAAGTGCAGAACCTAGTTTTCTGAATGCACTGCATGTGATAGTGCTGCTGCTGTGTGGGTTGATCACAGTCCTTAAAGGAGGAAAGTGAATGGTGTAAATACAGTAGGGGCTGTCTGTGACATCAGGTTAAAAATAATTAGTCTGCACCCCACCTTGAATTTGTCATTGACAAATTTTAAAAATTATTTTATTTTTTCACTAATGCTAGAAATAAGTAATCATCCTATAGAACTAACTCATTTTTTATGCCATATTCTGCTGAATTTTCAGAAAAATGCAGTATCCATCCCATTCTGTAAGGAGTGCATGCTGTTCAGGAAAAGGTGTCTGCATTTCTAGAAAAGTTATGCAACTGCTTTACCTTTATAATGTTTGAGTTCTTATAGAATCTTTTGCTTTGTTCCCATGTGAAACTCTGAAACTGTCCTCAGAATCCCCTTCTTAAAACCCTGAAATCAAATACAGGGTTTTGAGGTGAGTCCTTCATAATCCTTACTAATTTCGTAAGTTTTGCACTTTTTGTTACAACCTTTTCACCAGGGAAATTTATCCCTAAGGCTGTAATTACTTTGGAAAAACATTTTTATGTTTCCTTTCAATGCATCCTGGAGAGGATTCTCCCAGATTTAACTGCAGTAAAAGGTCTTCACATACCACAGACTCATTTCAAGTGACACGTGTCCACTGAGCTATGCTTGGGGAACAGAGGATGGACATTCCTGTTAAGTGCTCTTAATGCACCTCTCTCTGTGCATTGCAGCTGCTTCAAGCTGTTGTGCAAGTGTGCAGGACTAGACCATCACTGGAGCATCACTAAGTTGTCTCCACATTGGCTAGAGAGGATGGTTGGTCTTACCCTTATGCATTGTGCTGTGTTGGTCCCTGGAGATGGTTGGTGTTGTACATTAAAGCACCTGAGGACATGGACCAGCAAGAGCACAGTTGAACCTGGATAAATTGCAGTAGTGGTTCAAATCAAGTTTTCCCTCCATCCACACCTTTCTTCTCAGTTAGACAATACCAGTATTATGTAAACTTCTTTCTTTGCTGCACTTGTGAGAAAAATTATTATTGTCTTTAAATGGGAAAACAAATTTTGCAGATCTTTTCTTCCTTTCCCTGTGACATACCTAGTGTTGGAGCTTATCAAAAGTTAAATGGAAATTTATTTTTGGAAGCCTTTAATTAAAATCCTGGCAGCATATCATTGGAACTTTTTTTCTGTAGCTCAATTCAAAAAGATTTCTTGTACTGATAAGGTTTTTCTGGATAGTGACTAATTTTTGCATTGGAAGATAAAACCCTTGCAGAAGCAAATTCAAGATATTGGGACTTTTCTTCAGGCATCAGATCTGCCTGATAGTCTCCTGAGATTAAAAGACATATTTCCATTAAGAGTGGAATAGAGAGACTAACATGCTTCTGAACTGATACTAAGTTAAAGGACTTCTTCCCTTTGGAGAAGGTTCGGTGGTATGAATTTTCAGGTGTGTATTTCTCTGCATTTTTTTTTTAAGTCAGAAAATTTGGAACTAGATCTTCGAGGTCCCATCCAATCCAAACCATTCTATAATTCTGTGAAAGGTGGAACTCAAACAGCAATGGGACTTGAGATTTGAGATTTTTGGTTTTGCCTTTTGTTTGTTTATTTTAATGAAAGCCACTGAGGGGCAGCAGATAGTAGCTGATCTCGTTAAAAAGAAAAAAAAAAAAGTTGCATTTGGGGTCCAGTGTTATCCTATGTGAGGAACTAAGCTTCAGAAATGAGGAAATCACCCTTCCAAAAGAAGGGAAAGCAGATAACGCACTGAGGTTAGGGATGATTAAACATTTGCCACCGAAACAAAGAAAGCTTTGCAATAAAACGTTTCCAAAGCTATGGATTCCCACATACACCTCTGTTCCTTCCGGCAGACAGGCGCTTGGCCTTAGGGTAAATTGCAGACTGTATTTTACTTCCTGCTCATGTCTTTAAGTAATTTACTTTTTAATCTGACATGAGAAAATCGGTGCTTCGGGAGTGCCTGTGGCTCCAACACGGACAGGATATCGCCACTTTACCGTGCGGCTGTCGAGCGTTCCCGCATCAGTCTGATGCTGCGATCATTTCAACTGGACATTTACATATCCTTGCTGAAGTCCTGGGAGTCCGCTAAGCCTTCGAGCAGACCCAGAGCAGTTACATGAGAATGGGAATAATCTCTTACACCGCAAATTGACTTCCCTCTTTGTAGCCCTAGACACTGTTTCCAGCTGCTTTCAGTCTTTTAAATCCTTGAAAGCTTTCTTAATCCTCGTGTAGGCAGCAGCCTTTATGTGCTCTGCCTCCCTCCCCTTCCTCCTGATTGGCGAGGCTATTCCATGGCCCAGCTCAGCCAACTACTCCATCCCTGGGCTACGGTTTGAAATCAGAGCCAGGCGGACAGTTGCCTCCCAGCTCCCGACTTTTCATAGGCTGGGGAAAGAAGGTTGGGAAACTTGACATTGTCGTAAGACTCCCCCCCAGCAAAAGAATAAAAAGGGGAGGAAAATAATAGACAGGCAAGAGGAGGGAGGGAAACTTGATTACGGTGGGAAACTTGATGGATTTCTGCCCTGCCGACAGCAGCGCGGTGTGAGCAGCCCCTTGCCGGCTGGATGGATGATGGGAATCTCACCATGAGGCAGGTAAGGAGCCTCTTCCCGCCGGCTCCGGGTACTACCGGTTCCAACTTCTGTGGAGCTTGGCTGCTTTTTTTTTTAGCTCCTCTTTTTTTCTTAGAATTGTTTAAAGTAAGTTTCCGGGGTGGGAAAAAAAAATTACAGAAGGTTTATTATTATTTTTTTTTACTTAATCCTCCCAGTAAGCAGGGATGCCATGCAGGTCATGGTGCGTTTTGGGTTTGTGGGGAGCATGGAAGCGGTTTGCGAGGTATGTAAATCAATTCCAGTTTGCCATGGTTTAAGTGCATTGTGTAGGCTGTCTCGTAGCGCCTGTTTGTGACATGAGAAAGGAAAGAACTTGCTGTGTTATAAGCCTAAATATGCCAATAATTCAGCCCAGGGATAATTTATTAAACAGCCCTGCATGAGTTCCTTGCCTGCCAGTGCTTTAATCTTCTGATTGTTTTAAAATGTAGTAGTTTCAAGCTGTCTTACAGCTTCACAAAAGTACTCTAGGATGGGTTTTCTAGGGATTCTTTTTCTAAGATTATTCAAATGAGATTTTTTTTTTAGACTTCTATTCACCTGAGGAGACAAAAGGAGCTTTTATTCTTGTTCTCGCAGTTAAAAGGCACAGTGACAAAATGTTTTTGATTCTCGTTGTTCATAGTTTTACAGCAACAGTGTATGCTTAGAAGAGCCTTGTGGGAGCAAGAAAAACTGGCTTTATCTTAAGACCGAACCAAGGATCTGTCCCCGTTTAAAAACCCTTGCCAATACACTTCTGAAACTTGCTCTTAATATGTTATTTTCTAGGGAGGCAATGGGTAAATATGAGGAAATGAGAAAAGTTTTCTAGGTTCTTTTCTGTGTGGGTGTTATTCATTCAGTTCTCAGTGGGACTTTTATAGTACTTGTCCAGGGAATGCATGTGTGAGGATTTTGCACCTGTAGTGCAAATGGAGCATTTGTTTTCCGCTCACTTTCTGAAACCATGGTGGGAAATTCCAGCTTCCTTACGCCAGTTTTCTATAAGTTATAGGAGGTGGGAAAGGGTGAAGAAAGAGAGCGTAGGTGATAGGAAGAGGAAAGGTTTTTCTTGCTCCCAGTAGCAAAAAAACCACCTTTTGTAGCTCTTTAAAGAGAGGGGGGAATTCTTGTCCTTGCAAAGCACAATGAAGGGCATTTTATATACTCAAGTTGGTCAGCTTGGATGCACGTAGTCATCAGAAGTCATTATCACCACAAGAGGGTACTTTGGCACAGGGGGTTGCCAATGAGGAATGCGAAAGAAGCAGAAATGTTATAGGATGGCAATAATAAACTACAAAGTGCTCTGTGAAACGTGCACTTTACTCTCCTGAAATATTTCCACCTAAAGGATAGGGCTTCTTGGGTAATGAAGATTCATAGATGGTGGGTTAAAAAAGCAAGGCAAGTAAGTCGGAAGAGAGAGGTTGGAAATGCTAAGGCAGATACATACCCTCCCTTCCCCTCCAAAAGAGGAGGAGGGAGCGGGGGGAGACATTCCATCCTGAAGAGAGGTGCAGGCACAGGCGGGCTCGTTCTTGCCGGGCCCGTCCCGTCCCGTCCCGGTAGGTGCTTGCCTCCCCTCGCTCTCCCGCAGGAGCGCAGGGAGGGGACGCGCTGCCGAGGGGCCCCCGCACCTCTTCCGAGGGGAGCGAGGGGGGGTGGGAAGCATTCGGCTGGGACGCGGCCAGAGTTTGTTTAAACACCTGCCTGTGAGTGCGGTTTCTCTCTCCCGTGCCAAGGGAACAGTTTGAGGGTATTTCTCTGGGTTCGGTTGGTTTGCTGTGCCCAAATATTTTCAGTTTGGGAAGGGGAAGTCTGTGGACGCTTCTAAGGCCCAAGGGGCAAAGTCCAGGGAGCTGGATGTCAAGGGGGTGCTGAACTACTGTGTGCAGCAGCCCCTGGCAGCAGAACTCTTCTTTAGTGGGAACTGAAGGTTGTGATGGGCTATGAACTAACCGTATAAAACGTTTAGGAAATCCATTACAGCAGACATTTGGAAACAGACAAGACGTGCAGCTGGAGCCTTCACTCCTGCTTCTAGTTGGAAATAGTTATGGGAAAGACAAATACGCAAAGGGTGACTTTTCCGTGGCTCTTTTGTGACCCTCCTATTCAGAGCAACAGAGAGTTCTTTTTGTACCTACTCCTCTGCCTCACAAACTTCTCTCCTTACCTGACCTGCTGCTTTCCTTGCCCTTTCCTCATGCTCCCTTCCTTATCCTTGCACCAGTTGGTTATAAGGCAATGAAGGGGTGGGTTAACCCCTTCCTTTTCTCAGGCTCTGGGAGTGAGTGCTCCCACTTTCAGAGGCTCTTGGTGGGGCTATAGCTTAATTTGGTGTAGCAGAGTTAACTGTCAAGCAGGCAGTGAATTGCAGCTGTTGGAATGAAACCATGTACTGTGCTGATGATGATCTTACCCAAAGGCAACCCACAAGTCCTAAACAATAACAGCATATAGCAAGACAAAACACACTAATTTCCCCAATAGAAGTAGAGTAATTACTGTAGAAATGTAATATGCAGCCTGTTGAGTTGATAAGATTCAACCTACCTTACTACTTCCAGTCCAATAGTCTCTAACAGGTCACAGGAGTTGGTGTAAATGTTGTGTTGAGGTTTGTAAATGAGACAGTATAAAGAAGCAGTCATTTTTAGGTGATGATTGAACACCTCAGCAAGAGGGGTCTTCTTGCTGTCTCCCAGAGTGACCTTACAAATAAGCTCCAGTAACCAAAATAGGAAAATTTCTATCCTATAAGAGAAAGTATACCTGTCTGCATGTACCTGCAACAGTGTAAGCATCCACAGGAAATATATCCATTTGCATGTGCCAGCATGCTGTAAGACTAGTGTTAGGAAGCAGAAGTGCAATATTTACAGGTATCTAACATGCTTGCAGAACAAAACAAAAAATAATAGACAAGAAAAAAAGTTTTTTGCAGGTAATACTTCTTTTGCTTTGCAGAGTACTCAGTTCAGTTTATTACCTGTATATATAAAATAAATATCCTGAGTAAGGAGACTTGCAAGCAATGGAGACTTGCAAGCAATGGAAACTCCTGGGAAGATGCTCAGCCTTCATGTGGTAGAGTGGAGTTTTTGTGTAACTGGACACAATTACATGGCTGGATTCCCTGAGTTTGCTGCAGAACTGGAGAGGGCACTGTGGGCTCTGTTTTAAGTTTCCTAAGCCTACTTCACAGAAAATCAAATGTTTGATGAATTTGAATACTTCATTTTCACTCATTTAACTTTCAACCACAACATATCCCTGAAGTGTGGAGTGTCATTGACAACAAATGAAACTCTTTATTTTGGTCTCTTCCTATTGAAGTACCATTGACTTTGATCTAGGCAGTCTTGAGCCCTTTGTCACATAAGGAGGTTCAGCTAAACAACTGTTAACTGACAAGCCACCTAAAAATGAAAAACTGTGTTTCTAAGACACATAAAGCCATTACAATGACTTATCATGACTGCAGTCATATGGCTTTTAGCGAGCATATAATTCACCAAGTGAATAAAGGCTGCATGCAATTTCAGTGCAAAGCATAGGCAAAATTCAAAATCACCCCCTTTCCTTTCAGCTGTTTAAGTTCTTAGCATGTGTTTCTTATTTCCTATTTTCTTTTGCATACCTTTTAAAATTCTTAATGTGTTTCTCTGTAGAAAAGCTGTGTTCTTATCCTGAAGTGCTGTAATCCTTATACTTGTGTTAGGAAATTATCTTTTAAAGTTGATCCTGGTATGTTTTGTTGTTTGTTTTGTCTGTAAGGGAAGAATGAGCATCTTGGAGAATATGTCTTTTTTGTGTATGTGTACCATGCAGAATAAAGAAAACAAGTGTACAGAGTCCGCAGGCTGGGAGTGTATCAGTTAATTAGTGGCTGGACATTGCCCGGTAGGAAGCCTGGCGAGGATTTTTTGTGTGTGTGTGTGTGTATGTGTGTTGTCTGCTCCCTTTGATCACTTGTGTGGTAAATAGACATGCAGGGTAGCTATAGCAACATGTGCTGTAGGTTGGTGGGAACAGAGGGGATGGGATCCCTGGACAAAGGGTAGTTTGTTAGAGTGGTTGGTTCTGATTAGAAAAAGGTGGCACCAATCAGGGCATTTAAAAACATCGGTTTTACAAAACGCAAATGGATGTTATCAGTTTCAAAGTAATGCTTGTTTCTGTAGCTCTGCAAGAGTAGATCATAGGGAAGATTGGGAAGGAATGGGGAGGGATAATAAAAAGCAGAAGCAAGTTTACACTTTTGAATGTAAAAATGTTCATGCTATTTCTTGTGTTTCTGCACTGGCTATGTAGCTTGCAAAAAAAACATTTGTAGCAACCAAATTGCCACAGATGATGCTTCAGAGAGTTGTGTTTTTAAAACATGGTTTCAGGAGGCAATGATGATAATGATATGTAGTGCATCTGATCCATTACCTTTCTCTGATTTCTAAAAGTTTTGTGTACAATTTGCAATCCCAAGGTATTGTACCTATTTCAGCAGCCTTCCTGTAGAGGTCAGACTTGAAGCTCTCAAAATTTTCTCGTGATAGAATTTCAACCTAAAGCTATAAAAATACAAATCCAGGCGTAGCCAGTTTCCTCATTAACTTTATGTAGAATACTTTTAAAATAATACTGGTTTGTCAGTGTTGGATTATTAAGTAACGCTGCATTCTGCGTTGATGGCAGCCTGAAATACATTGAAATTCAGCTTCATCTCACATCTTGAACAGAACCCAACCTAAAGCTTTTATTAGCGCCTGAATTATTTAGATGTGTATCTCTGTTTCTCTGACCCCCACTAGGCCTCCTACCTTTGATGAGATCTGTCTCCAGCTCCCTCCCTCCTGCCTGCCCAGCCCTCTGCTGTGCTGGCTGCTGGCTTCCCACCACTGCCTGGTCCCAGGACTTTCCCATTGGGGAGGGCCAGGGAGGCAGGCAGTGCCACAGAGGGCTTCAACAGCTTCTGAGCTCTGCAAAAAGTTGTCAGACCTCAGAGTCTCTCCACAGAGTAGCACCAGAGGTAAGGGGTCTGCTGGAGCCTGGGGTCAAGGAAAATGAAATGCTGGGAAGAAGGAGCTTGCTGTGGTAAATGCTCAGGGAGTATGCTGAAGCTCAATAAATACTTCAGCATTTGGAGAAACAGTTTGTTTTGGCTGTGGGTGAAGAGTGAGCTGAGAGAAAGGAGCAGGCAAGTATTCACATACAGCCGTGTGAATACCCTTCTGAATGTGCGCTGCAGTTTGTCTGAACTGAATTTCAGGCTTCTTAGGGTACATCATTCTTTAGCCTGTTCTTGGTTCAAAGTTTTATTACAGCTGTGCAGCTTAGAGCTTGTAATGCTTTAGCAAGCTGTAAGGAATTACTGTATATCCCTGAGATCCCTGGCTTGCAGTGCAGAATCCACTCTGTCTGAAAGATGGGAAAGGTGCTAAAGGGTAGGAAGTTGATTTTGATCTCTTTTCTAAACAGTAAAAATAGTTCTTAAATCTTTAAAATTCTCTGCTGTTGTGTCATGGTTGTTTATTTTTATCTTCCAAGGGCTATGTGGGAAGACAAAAAGCTGGTAAAGAGGCAATGTTTGTTTGGCCCTAAAGTACGATAAAACTTTTTTTGATTGTATAAGTGTTGAGATAGCTGGGTGCAAGAACAATTTTAAGATAGTAAAACAAATAAAAGAAATTCCAAGCTTTTATTCCTGGCTTAGTAGGAGAGTAAATGAAGAGATCCATGGGGCTGATAGGATTTTTCATTGTAATGTGATAGACTGTAATGAAAATATTTATGGAGGAATATTTCATGGCCCCAGAAAGAAGCTGGTAACACTCTATGACAATCATTCCACATTGACATATTTCTCATGCCTTTGGTGGCAACAACAGCTTCCCATCATGCCTCACCAAGGCCACCTTTGTGCTGCCAGCATACCTGTGGGCCTCCAGCCTCCCTTTGGCATCCCTTCACCCCTAGCAGGTGCCCATGACTAATGGCATTAACTTGGCTCTGTGGGTTTGCAAGGTATTTAATTACTGAACAGCTGCAGCAGGAGCTCAGAGAGACATCCCCCACCACCAGAACAGTAGGATGGACTCATACGTGATACTGGCAAGCTGATGGACTTCATAGGCTCAGGTGAAGAGAGAACATGCTTAGATGAGATGAGATCCCTTCCGTCATCCCTGGGGTCTCCCTTTCTGTTTGTTTTTTTTTGTTTTGTTTTGTTTTTGTTGGGTTTTGTTTTGTGTGTGTGTTTTTGTTTGTTTGTTTTTGTTTTGTTTTTCTAAAGAAACTTTTCTTTTAAGTACTATCTGAGGCTGATACTTTATTCCAAAAATGCTTAGAAATCAGTATTTTATGGTAAAATTGTTATCAGAAAAATTCTGCTTTTTTTTTTTCAGCGGTTGTAACATATTAAAACATGCTCCCTCTTGTTTGTTGGTTTGGTTTGGGGTTTTGATGGTTTTTTTGTCTTTTTAATTTGGTTTGTTTTGTGTATTAGTCTGGGGATTTTTCTTCCTGAGAGGTAATTTGAGACATAAAAAAACAAACAGACAAAAAAACCCCCCCAAAAAACCCCACCACAACAAAAAGAAAAGAGAAAAACACTACTCGTTTTTATACCTGTATATGTGTATTTAGAATTGCAGTTGCCAAATCCAGCCACTTCATCATAAGAACAGCCAGTATCCCAGTTTCAAGGAACTCTTCATGACCAAGCAAGCTTAAAAAATGTTGAAGGGTGTTTTGCTTTTATAATTGGATTGTATTGGTTTTTCTCTCCCCAAGATTATGCTCTTATTGCAAAATCTATGTATCTTACAGGAAGATGTAAACTCTGTTGACAACTTCTCCTTCCTTGACCACCAAGGTCTGTATCTGTCTCCTACCGGCTTTTTCCTACTTTGCAACCAGCTCCAGCTCCCTGGGTAGTGAGGCTTCATGCTGGTCTCTAGTCCCACCTCAGCTCCAGAGGCAGGGATATAAACAGATATCTCTCTTATTTTTCACATGTCTCTTCTTGCGGGAGTCACAAGAGGCTGTAGGCAGAAACCTATGCAACTCTGTTAACAGTCTCACTGAAAAACACCTGTGCTGTAAATCTGATGTGCAGAGAAATGACCAGAGTAGGGAAAGGGAAGGCTGCCCTGAGCAAGGAGAAGGACTGTTTCTCTCACGGCACTGCATGTGGATAAAGCTCTTGGGCAGGGACACACAACGGCCAAGCATAGACCAGGTTTGCCCCTGTGATACTCGGGAGATTATATATTCCTGGGTTATGCCTTGTGTTAAATGCCATTGAAATTAGTGTACACTTTTCTTGCTGAGAGATGTCATCTATGTGGACCTTGGTTTTGAGCAGCTTCGGAAGCTTAGGTTTTGACCTGTATGCAGATTTATGCTATCCCACCAGCCTTGGTAGCACCTATTGAAATAAAGGGCTAATGACTTCATTTCTAACTGGAAAACCTCAGAATTATAGTTTAGACAGAAATCTCAAACTGGGAGTTAAGCAGTTCAAAAGTGCACTGTATTGTTTTGGTCTAATTAACACAACATGGTGATAAGACATTAAAACAGAGTGACAACACTATACATTGATAACAGGGGACATTAATGCCTGCAGACACAGTCTACATTGTAAAAATCTGAAAAAAAGGGCTTATTATGTTAGATAGGTCAATGTGATTTGACCTAGTTTTGCTTTGCTGCTTGGAAATTATGTCAGTATTTGTTATGTCATCTCCTTGGATGAGCAATTTAACATCCTTTTTGCATTGCAGTGTTGTCCTAATATTTTATATATATTTACTTGCTCTCTAAAAGGATCCTTCAGGCTAAATCTAGAGATCTGGGAAAAAGTGATACAAAACAAAAACCTCCTGAAGTAGGCTTCCCTTTTATACATGTCCTCCGTCCAACAAAAAGGAGAAAATTTAATCACAACAAAATTATAGCTACAAATTCTGAAAAGCATGTTGTCCCTTGTGCGTGTAATGCTCATTAAGGTTCATGAATACAGAACGCCTGTGGTAACTCATATAGCCATGTACACCTTACCCGTAGAGGTATTTAATTGCTAGAAAACAACATTCCTATGCTATTTTACCAAAAGCATCTATTTTACCTAGATGTTTTTGTAAAATAGACTGGCTTAAAGGAATTATGCCATATATTTTCCTGAAAGGTAAGGGCTCATGTGAAGTCATCAGTATTTCTCTTGGAAAAACTGAGGGTTTTTTTTTAGTTTTCGGCAAAATCACAGGGGCTTTCCTTCATTTTTATGTTTATACTGTTTGGTTTTTTTCCCTCTGCTACCATCTGGACTTTTAAGGCAAGACTTTGCATTTGCCAGCATTCAAATTGTGGTACATCAGGGAACAACCAGAGGATTAAATGTTACTGGTCTTCGCTCTAATGGAAAAATAATCTATTGCTGTTACAGTCTTTTGGTAAGTGCTAGCAAAGGAAAGCTCTGTCTCTTCCTTAGCTTTACCTACCCCCTCACAGCAATGCCCCTTACTATGTGTATCCTACCAGTGTAGGGTATTGCAAGGCTGCAGCTTTTACTTCTTATCCTTTCTTGGTCCAAAATGGGCAGCTCTGAAGCATAATTTTGCTTCTGCTGAAGTCAGTGCTATTAGGGGTGTTATTGTAGTTATTCAAGTACGTCTGTGAGTAAATTTGCACCTCTGCGGCAAATGCTGAACAGATCAGGTGATAGTGTGAGAGCAAAACCAGGCTTTCTTTCCTGTTTCATTTTTTAAATAATTTTTGTTTTAATTCCTGTTTTCTTGAAGACTAAGAAATTTATTCTTGAGTTTTAGCCTGAGATTGTTTGTTGTAGTGTTGAGATATTTTAATGAGCTAAGAGCTGTAGAATTTCCTCACCATTTCTTCACAAATCTAATCTTCAAAAGGTCCTGCTTACCGAGATTTTTCAGCTCAAGTAAAATTTTAAATTGTAATAGCTATCTGAAGTCTCTGAGTATACTACAGATGCAAATGCTCTTACATCCCTTGTTAACCAGCTTAATTGGAACAAAAGCCCAATATGAATGAGCGTTCAGAGGTGCCTCTTCTGTGCTATAACATTTGCTCTTGATCCCTAATTAAGCCTTGTTACTGAAGGTTAAAAAATCCTCCCACAATATAACTCTCCTTGAATGTCTTGACTGCAAAAGAAACTGTCAGAGGAGAAGTCTGCTCTTGCCTCCCATGTGCCTCCTCCCTTAAAGAGAACTAAAGTGCAAACTGCTTATGAAAGATTAGCAATGACTGGAAATAAATATCGTATATCCCCAGAGTAGAAGCTTTATGCTAGAGGGAGAAGACAACTGTGGGCTGAAAACAGGATTCACATAGCTAGCAAGACTGCATGAATAGGGATTCATGGAAAGTTCTGATCGTACTCTGGAGATCATCTGGTCCAATCTTCTCTTCAACGTAGGTCACTACAGCAAGTTGGTCAAACAATCTTGAGCATTTCCAGCATGTGAAAGTCCACTGCTTCCCTGGGCAACTTCTTCCAGACTCCAGTTGCTCTCATGATGGAAGACTTTTTTTTCTTGTATCCAGATGCATTTCCTTCAAAGCAGCTCATGCCCACTGCCTCTTGTTCTGTCACCGGCTGTCCTTGTCAAGAGAGGAGCTCCATTTCCTCTATATCCAACCTTTTAGATATTTAAGTGTTATTAGATCCCCTTTGAGCCTTCTGTATTCCAGGCTGAGCATATGTGTTTCCTTCAGCCTTTCTTTATATGCCAAATGCTCCAGCCCCTCATAATCCCAGGGGCCTTTGCTGAACCCCTCTCAACTTTTCCAACTGAGGGGACCACAACTGGTCAGGGTATTCCAGGTGTCATCTCGTAAATGCCAAGTAGACCGAAATAGTTATATTTCTTGAGGTACTGACTGTACTCTTGCTGGTGCAGCTGGCCACCTTCCCTGTCAGGACACACCATTAGCTCCCATTCAGTTCACTGCCTGCCACCACTCCCACGTCCCTTTCAGCAGAGCTGCTGCTCCAGTCCATCAGTCCCCAGCTTGTGCTGCTGCTTGGGATTACGTCTTTCCAAGTGCAGGACATTACATTTATCTTTGTTAAAGCTCACATTATGGCTGCACTGATAAAGTTACACTATAGCCTCCAAGAGAGGGGCTTCCTGGCCAACATAACAAAACAAACCCCAAACCTTTCCCTGTTTAACTTCATCTTACTGCATGATTGCTCACAAAAGGCTTGAGTTGTTTTTTAAGCATCATCTGTCTTTCTGGACCAGAAATCCTGGGATATTAGTTCATGGATCTTGTCTAATTTGTCTATTTCCATGACTTTTTCTATTGTCTGTTTCTATGAATTTGTACCTGTAAATATTGTAGAGGAGTTAGCTTTAGGAAGACAGATTGTGTCATTTTAGTCTAGAAAATCTGGAAACTGTTACTGGAGAAAACAGATTTGTGGAGAAATGCACTTTATTTGCCTATTTGTCTTGAGATGATGAAGTAAGTATGTACCTAAAGAGACTAATAACCAATGGTGCTGATTTTTTGCCTAAGATTCTCTTGAGTTTTCAGACTAATTCCAGTACACTTTCTTAGTCTAAGGATTTTTTTAGCTCTTTGTGTAGAGTCTTCTTTCCTCCCACGTGACACTGCTCTAGGTTTTCTGTTGTTGCCTCTTAACTTTGCTGTCCCCACTTTATTGGCCTCCTCCTTCTTCCCCAGATATCTGGACAGCACTGTACCTTGCAGAACTCTGGGGTAAACCTTGGGGAAGAGAGGGGTCTTGAAGAAAGAAGGGAAATGCTGTCTCAGTCCCTCTCCTTTTTCAAATGTGCGTTTAACCTCAGCAGGGAGATAGGTTTTACCAACCCAGGACTCCTGGCCCTGTCAATGTGCAGCTGGAAGTTTGAGCATGGCAAAGAAGAAGAAAATGTGTGATAGCACGTTTGTCTACTCTTGTTCCCTTGATTCCCCTCCTTCTAGCATTGAACTAGAATTGCAAATTTTTCTTGACAGTCCTGAGATTGAAAATATATTTTAGTCTTTCTGAACATCTTGTGGCAGATGTTTGTGCCATTAGTTGGTGTTATGCCAGGGGATGACTAAATATGTTTGCTTTTTTGAGATACTGGAGGTAAAAGAATGGGAAGAGAAAAAATAAAACAAAAGAGCAGCTCTGGCTGTTTATGTGCTGTTCCTATATGACAACAGGGGAAGCAGCTCTATCTTTCTTGAGAGTAGTACATTTTAACATACTAGGGTGCATTCCTGAGACTAGACTAGGTTACTCATAAAATAAAATACAGAAAAGAGGGACAGAGAGAGGCCCAGAGGGTAAACAACTGTGTGGGAGAGCAGAGCAGGAGGAGCCTGCAGAGAAAGAAAAGGTTAACTGGCTGTCTTCAAATTGCATTAGGAAAGCAGAGAAAGCAGTGTTTGGCCAGCAATTGAGAATCAGCCCTGTTTGAAAACCTTGATGATGAAAATAGGATTTTTCAGTGGCACAAAGTCACAGCTTGCGTTGTTAAGCACAAACGCAAGAAAGAGGAATAGTTCATAAATTTCAAGAGCTTGGAGACAAAAGGAAGGAAGGCAGAAGAAGAAAGGTAAGGAGGATAAAGAAGTCCTCCGATGGCTTACAGAGGGGGCTAAACACTCACAGCAGCCATTGTGAATTCCAGTTCTTCCTCCATGAAACTCTCTGGCCTATCACTTCTTGAAAGAACCATTCCCAATGGTACTTGTTCTTTGCAGGCCCTTTTGCATTGCAGTGTAAAGATGTAACGGGATGATCAATGCAGTTTTGTTTTATAAATCCTCTGGAAAATATTTTCCTAGCAGGCTTTTCTTTCAAATGAGTTTTAAAAAGATACTGTAGTATTCTGGAGTTTTGTGTATTTTAATGTCAGTAAAAGAACCTAAAATACAAGGCTTAGTTTTCTGATCAAACTGCAAGGCTCCTGGCTTTTTCAATCTTGAGGTCATTACATAGTGTGTGTAAATAAATGTTTTTTAGCAGACACTGAAACCTTGTGCATGAGGGCTAGAGGTATACATAATCCTTTAAAAAGTAAAATATATAATAACTTTGAGCATCTTCATTTCTGAAATTTGTTAGCTGAACTTCTGGGACAGCATCAATATAAAAAATTCTGAGAATAATTTTTACTGTAAAGTGCTGTTAGGAAAAGGGCTTCATTCCAATTATAAGACCATTACTCCTGATGATCTTGTAGGTCTTCCACTGTGTGAACAAGGACTCACCCTGCAAAAGTGATGATCTAACTTTTAACAGACAAAAAACACAAACCCATGTTGTTTTATTTTGCAAAGGCCTTACTCTCCAAACCAAAACTTTTCCCACATATATTTCATGACTGCTGTAATATGGAAAAAGCTAGTTTTTGTGATAAAGATGTTTGATGATGTCATCTCAGTAAAAGGTACTATAAAAGATATGATTCAGTTAGAAGGTTATATGATATGGATAGGTGTACAATGCTGTACTTCAGGCCAGGCATAAGTCCTGCCATTATAGTTGAAAGGTGACTGATAATCCATTTTCCCTGCTTTGTATTGTTTCATTTTGAAAGTTCTGTGCAAAGACATCTACTGGAGACTTAAAGGATATGTGTTAATGTGCTATGCTGTGCAGACCTACACTAAGTGGTATTAGGATGGCATATGCACTGCAGGAAATGAAGCAAGCTTGGGGATTTGCTCATATTTACAATAGGCATTTGTTTACTTAGTGTGTTCTTTCTTGTGTAGGGTGAAAAGGTTACGTATGTCTTCAGGTGATAATGGACAAATTATTTAATTAATAGGGGTGGCTTTGCTCCAAATCAGAAGGTCAAGAATCTTTGCCCAGTACGTGGGAAAGAAAGATACTCAGAGTGATTAACACCCAGAGGAAATTTCTGAGTTTATTTTGGCTGGTCTATAGTTGATAATTCCCTGGGCTAAAGGAATGCCTGGCTCCACGTCAGTCACCATTTCCAGCGCTTGACTTTGAACAGCAGTTATTGGTCACATATGTTGGCCTTGTAAACTCTCATTTCAGAAGCAGGATGCAAAATGGCACATCGGTAAAGTGTAATATTTGGGGGTTTTGCTTCTATTTTGTTGTTGAAAGACTTCAGTTTTTAAAAAGAAAATATGGGAAGGTTTTTGGTGTAAGTCTGCTTGTATGAATTAAGAGACTCTTTATGCCACAGTAGTTTGTTTTACAGGCAGGTGAAGTTTCAGAGATAGAGGTAAGGAGAGTTGGAATAACTGAACAAATTCCAGTAGCTCAGAAGTGTACAAGGAACATCCACTTTCCAAATCCTAATTGTACAAGTTGTGAAATGAGTCACAGTATCTCATAAAATATTTAAGGGAGATGGTATAAAAGATCAAAAACCATAAAAACCTCCAGAGTAACTCAGAATAAGGAAGAAAAATGGCTCGTGTTTTTGCACTAGCAAGAAATTATTTATTTGGGGGGAAATTGCAAATGATAATAGGAAGTGGAGTATGCTCATACTAAGAAAGGCTGCTCCATAAAACAAATCTAAATCCCCAAATCCGACCCAGAGCATTCCTGTCCAGGCTCTATATGCATTATCGGTTTAGCTTTGAATATGTAAGATACATTGACCACATTTTTCAAAGACTCAGAGCATTTTGTTTCAGTGGGTGAAATAATTCACAGATGTTTACCATGCCAAAATTTGGCTGTGGTTTAAAGCATCATTTCAAGGGTTTGGTACATGGCTGTATTTTTAATATTTTGCAGATTTATCTTTATCTTTTAAATGCAAATATGATGAGGCAGGAATCCTGGGCTCGAGTCAGTCTGTGGCTCTGTTACAATTTCATGTCTCCATATGTCCATGCTGCAGCTGAGGAGTTTATTATTCATCTTATTCAAGTGGTAACCCCCAACTCTCCCAATATAACAAGAGGCATAATATGAAATAGGCCTTCAGCTCTGCTTTCACATCAGCCACTCTACATCCCTTTTTCACCTCAGGGAGAGGACACAGGCTAAATCAATTTATGCATCTAGTTCTCTAGTACCTGTTTATTTTATCTCTAAAGTGCCCAGAAGTTCAATGAAGTCTTCCTCCAGTTACATAGAGTGGATCAGCTGCAAGAATCACAAGAGTTGCCCCAACAAATCTTGGTAACAAATGCAGAAAGTTCAGTCTGAAAATGGTTTAAAAAAAATAGAGTGCAAACTGTAAATACTTGAGTGAACATAAGTTTATCTGCCTTACTAACTGGATTTTAGATGTCTGGGTCTAAATCTGTGGCTTATTACTTATATCAAGGAAGGGAGGAGATGTACAAAGGAGGACCTGCACAGTCAGGCCTTTGCAAAAAAACCCCCTTGCATAACTAATCCTTATCATCTGGTGTAATCTGTCTTCAAACTATGCATGAATTGACATACAGAGCTGAAACCTCCTCATGTTATGTGGGATGTTCACTTTAACTTAAGGAAGACAACTGGTAGGAAAGCTTTAAATAGGTTGTGGTGAAAGATATTTTGTAACATAGGTTTGATCTAGGCAGAACAATACAGAATAATGGAAATATATTGAGCATTGCTGTTGTCTGAGAGGTCAGGGTAAGTGAAGGAGTGCTGTGTTAGTGTTTTAGCAAGGTCTGATACAGCGTGATGAAACAGGGTGTAGAGGAAAGGCATCTGCAGTAGTTTTGGGATTTTAAAGAAAAAAATAAAAAACTCATACTAGCCTTAAAACCAACAGTACTCTTAGTTTGCTGTGTTCTACTCTCATCCTTATTTAAAAAGATTAAAATGAAAGTGTTTGTTTTCTAAAACAGAAATAGTATTTACAAAGTGAGACAGCAAGAGAGTATGTTGCCTATAAGAGACATACCTTTTAAAACCAACACCCTAGATTTAAAAGAAGCCATTTATAGGCATTTGCATTTAATTAAACATTTACAAGAAATTCAGTGACCCATCTGATATGTGTGAGTAAAGGCATTCCATCCAGAGGGAGCTTGACAGGCTTGAGGAGTGGATGAAGGTGAACTTAATAAAGCCAAGCCAATGCCCAACATCAGTATAAACTGAGTGATGAATGGATTGAGAGCAGCCCTAAGGAAAAGGACCTAAGGATAGTGATGGATGAGAAGCTGAAAATGAACTGACAATGTTGTCCTTTCAGCCCAGAAGGCCAGCTGCATTCTGGGTTGCATCAAAAGCAGGGTGGCCAGCAGGTCAATGGAGGTGATTCTGCCTCTCTACTCTGCTCTGGTGAGACCCCACCTGGAGTACTGCATCCAGCTCTGAGGTCCTTAGCATAAGGAAAATGTGGACCTGTTAAATCAGGTCTAGAGGAGGCTCACAAAAACGTTCAGAGGCCTGGAGCACCTCTTCTATGAGGACAGAGTGATAGAGTTGGGGTTGTTCAGCCTGGAGAAGAGAAGGCTCAGAGAAGACTTTATTGTGGCCTTTCAGTACTTAAAGGGGACCTACAAGAAAGCTGAAGAGAGATTTTTTACAAAGGTGTGTAGGGATAGGACAAGGGACTACGATTTTAAACTGTAAGAGGGTAGATTTAGGATATAAGGAAGAATTTTTTTATTATAAGGGTAGTGAGATACTAAAACAGGTTGTCTAGAGAAGATGTGGATTCTCCACCATTAGAAGTGTTCAAGGTCAAGCTGGGTGGTGCTCTGAGTAACCTGATCTAGTGATGTCCCTGTCTGTAGCAGGGGTGTTGGACTAGATGATCTTTCAAGGTCTTTTCAACCCACCCTATTCTATGATTCTGACTTTTTTTCTTTTTTTTTTTTTTTTTTTAGGTGGTGTTTTAGGCAATATTATGAGATGCTCTCTTTTAACAAGCTATTCTAATCTTGATTAAACTGATGATGCATGACTGCATTCCATGAAGTGTACTTATTTAACTGGAAATATTCTGGATATACTGGACTTTTGTGATGGCAGTCTTCTGACAATATAGTCACTGACAATGGGATATCTATGCCTTAGCCCATTTGCTTCAGGCTTCTTTTATAGTCCATGGATGTAGAATAAGATTCTCTTTTGCACTGAAACCATCTGAAACTGATCAGATCAGTTGTTTCTTGAAATGCCTATTGAGTAGAAATGGATCCCAGGGTTAGTAGGGTTTTATCATCTGTAGGCTTCTATATTTTGGATAACTCTACTTCATCAGATGAACTAAAATTTAGTATCATTTTGAGTGGGCTTTGTTTTTCCCGACATCTGTTATAGCCATTCAAAGATGACTGTATAAAACATGCAGAAAAATGTCGCTTTTTGTTGTTTTTCTGATCTGAAGTCAGATGAGATGAATTTCAACCTTTATAGAGGATGTGATCAACTAAGGTTAGCAGAGTGGTACTACAGTCTCCTAGCAGCCAGGGATGATTTCTTCACCAAAATTCACATTACAGCATATTTTAAGTGCTACTTAATGATACTTAGTCACAGTGAGCTGAATGAGAAGAAAAACTGACAACTGAATCTCAAAAATGTTAACTTCAAAAATATTTCTTCCATCCAAAATGTAATTAGGGTTGAGACCTGTATTACACCCTGAAGGAATCTTAATGGAAACCTTACCTGTGGCAAGAAATGTTCCCAACTTCATACCACACATTTTTATCTTCATAAACCAGGACTCCAGTCATGAGTTCTCCTGTATTTTCCCACTCATTTCCATAACATTTTCCTGTATATTCTATTTCTGAAATTCCATGTTCTTCACTTTCTAAACTTGCCTACACCTGAATTCTTGGTCAGATTTTTCTGAAGATGACAAGCTTTTGACATACTCATTGCCTGTGTCCAAATTAACAAGTCATTCTGGACCAGTTAATAGCAGATCAGTAGAATGAAACAATCGATGCGGAGAATCCAATACCCAGACTATGCACATTTTGCTCCCATACTGCATTCCTTTTAGTCAAGTCTTGAGGACTGGATATTCATTAGCAGCTTTAAGTGCTCATCTAGAGCTCATCCATCTGTGCTATTTCATCTGAGAGGATGAAACTTCATGTGCTCCATCATTAGTCAGAGATATGAATCCAAGATTGATTAGAGGAGAGGACTGTGAGGTCACTCAAAAATGTTCTCATGACCTGAACTAAAACCCTACCAGGAAGACACACAGCAAGTACAGTGATTTCTGCTTTGTAAGGGCACAGATACCCTTGAATTAGCATTTGTACTGCTCATTTCGCTAATACTGCTTTCCAAGCCAGGCTCATCTCGAGTGAGGCTGTTAACAATGCAGATACAGCTGATGAACAAGCCACACTCAGAGGCTCATAAGGCACAATGGTGTGACTGTCCCTCAAGTGAGGAGGTTAAGTTATACATGAGTGAACTTGGGCATTCTGAGCACGGTAAAAATGATGAAGGGCAAGCTTAGTAGGAGGAATATGGGTTTGGGCCAGACTGGGTGAGAGGAGTACTAATGCTAAACAGTGTTATAGTGCTAATTCTTTTAACTTCCTCTCTGGGCTTTGCTGCCAGACCCCTGTTGGGTCTGATTATTCAGACTTCTCTTTGTCTTCCCAGGCATCCATTTCGAGCAGAGCTACCTCTTTCCTGCAAAAGGTAGCTAATGTTTCTTCAAGGTGGGAGACAGCCCTTTAATGTTCAAACATTGCAATTCAACCAAAGTTGCAGAATATCTGCTAACCAAGCCATATGCATGTTATACTGCTCAGAAGTATGGGAGTATTTTATCTGTGTTGCATTATTTCTTACCTCTTCTATCCGTGGAAGGATCTCTTCTTTAGGAAAGCTCAGAAGTACATAAAGGCACTGTTGTTTCTTGGAGTTAGTGAAGCTATGAAATGCATGAACTTTACCCCTTGGCTCTACAAAAGGTTTGCCAGATCTATGAATTTTAAATCCATGGGAAATTTTTGTTGCCCTGAGCTGTTGGGTTTCAACGGCTAAAACTCTTTTTGAAGTTATGCTTGAATACTGTTTTCTTTATAGCCTCCAAAATGACACCTTATGTTTTTCCTTCATTCATAACACTGAGAAGAAGATGAACAAGTGTTCCTTGTTCAACCAGCTGTCATATATCATCTGGTCTGCTTGGCTGTTTGAATGTAGTGATTAAATGCCCATAATTCCAAGAAATACTAAAATATGTTTAGCAGTCTGATGTTTTAAAGTCTGGGAATAAAAAGGCAGATGTTATGATCCATGAAGGAATAGCACTTAGAAGCTGGGACTAAGGCACAAGCAAACTGGAACTATTACCTGTGTAATGAGCCATGCATGGCAAAGACTCCAGGGAGTGGCTGGCAGCAAAGAGCTATCTACAGTGACGCAATCATTTTATGTTCCATTAAGGTCTTGGTTTTTAGAATTTAAACAAATTTATAGTGCAATAAAACATGGACCCTGTAGTGCAGCTCTGGTAAGGAAGAAAATCAAAGGATTCACAGAATTGGACTATAATTTGGAAGAATTGCATCCATCAAATTCTGATTTTTAACTGAGTATTTTGGGGAAGAAAGGGAGAGAATTTTCATTCAGGAAGGAGATGGTAGCATACTGAGCACTGGAAATGTCAAGGCACACGGGTATTTGTGAATGCATTTTTTTGACTTTGACTGCAGCTTCATTTTTGCTTACTCAAGATGATGGGCAGAAAGAACACCCTATATTTTCAAGGGTCACTAGAAATGTGTTAAGTGGATTTGTTTTTTAAAGAGTACTGAATATGTATTCCTCAAAAAAATTGGACACAAACTGGATATATAAAAACATGTACTGTCATATACCCTTTTGAAAATATAAGACGTAACAGAATAATAATAAGAGAGGGAAAAAATTAAATTTACCATCGATTTTCCCATCTGTTTTATAAATCAATATCGTAACCAAAACCATTCCAAGATATGTTTAGGCTACTGCGTCAGAAAATCAAAGATCCCAATTTGAGAGCTCAGATAAGGTCTCTATGTCCATATTTTCTTCTGTAAGGAAGACTGTGGCTTGTGTCAGACAACTTGTCCGCAGCTCCCCAGTTGGAAATCCAACCTTGCTTTAACTGTCAGACTTGCTTCTAACTTAAAATACATCAGGTAAAACCCACCAATAATCCTTAGGTCAGATTTATGTCTGTAGTGGTGTGTCCAGTTGACAGACACAGAAGTATCTTCAAAGAGGGTGGTGAGAGAATAGTGTGGTCAAACACCAGACTGGCAAAATGTGAGAGAATTCTCTTTGTCTCCTTCCAGGTTTCGTTATCTTTCCTTGGCCAAGGGAACAGCAGCTTGGACAACAGAGTGCTGCACAACATAGGCTGTGCAGTAGCCCCAGGCTGTAGATTGGAGAGATTTAATGTGAATTTGACCTATGGACATGTAGTTTTCAACCTGGTAAAGGTGTAGGCATGATGACTTCCACCGTCAGTGGGCCTAACACTCACTCCTGTCACTCAGTAGGTGGCTTTTGCAAGCTCAACTTTAACACAGAAGAATTGAGCCCTTGTGGCAGTGCAGAAATTTGAATGAATTTAAGTCCAGGGAGCACATGGAAAGATTTCTCAATTTATTTTATGTAAAATGTAATTAAAAAAAGCTTTAAGTAATTTTTTCAAATACTGTTCCTGACTTCTGTGGCTGTGAGGGTAGTAATGATGAGGCCGTTTCTTGCCTATCGTTCTTGTGCTGTCATGGAATGTGATAGGAAGAAGTTGGATCCATTCTCCCTAATAGCACTGTGCAAACCAATTCACAAAGCAGTTATCCCAGAAAAGTCAGCCTGTTCCAGATTCTCTGTATCATCACAGAATTCCTTTCCACTCCCCAGGCATCTGAGAAAGGCAGATGGGAAACTGAAGGGAGACTTGATAACACTGACCATAAAAAGACACCCTTTCCCCCTTGTCTAAACTACATATTTTTAAAATGTCCTTTTTCCAATATAAGCAAACATCTTCTTCTGAAATATTTAAGTTAAAAGCAGGCCTGTGGCCCTCATTCTTTAAAATATGAAGCAGTAGAATAAATATATATATATATGTGAGGATGCTTTAAAAATTTGTGTGTTCAAAGTGTTTTGTCATAAGATCAAGCACTACTTGATGTACTAGGGATCTTTACCAAACAAGCAATCCATCCCAAGGACTTCATCTGGTATACTTCATCTGGTACAACAAGGTTATATTTGTCTTCAAATTAGACAGAAGAAATCTTTTAGAGCCCTTATCGCCTTTTGAGTACTGGTCTGACTCAAAGTAAAGAAAGATAATTATCAGAGAATCTCAAGTGGATGGTGAAGTGTTATTCTTTGAATTGTTTATATTCTCCTCTCTCTCCTATATATTATTTTAAACTCTGTTTTGCTCTTCATCTGAAATATGATGATAGGATATCCGTGTTCCCAATGCAACATGAAGGGATGTGACATGGAGCTTTTCTGTCTGACTGTTTTAGGAGAGGGGTGTTACATGAATGTGGCTGAAAAATTTACATCTCTAGCTAATTGAGGGCTCAGGTTTCTGATTTTTACTGTTCAGACCATTAGCGGTGATATAGGCATGAATAGTTCTGTTCATAATATTTTCAGATGCTTTTCCCTGTTACTTGGGTATAAGACTTGAATAATATAATTTACTATATTGACTTCAGGAAGTGAAAATCATTCTAGGCATTGTGGTCAGTCACTTGATTTTGAATTTTTTCACTGTATAGTTGAGTCATTTCAAGGATCTCTCACACAGCAAGTGTTTTGGTTTTTTGTTGCTTTTTTCTTGTATGCACATAATATATTGAGTTTTCCACTCAAGTGAAAGAGGTAACATCTAAAGAAAGGCTGATAATACCTTGCATTTATTTACGTGGCTCATAGCTATAGACCACTTTTACTGCAATTTGATAGCGTGCAAAGGTTTCAGCCCACCTTCCACCTAGAGACAATTACAAAGCTCAGTTTGACTTATAATAAAGCACTCAGGAAGACAAGGACTATGTCTCACAGAATCATGTTTTCATGCTTTCTTTTCAAGGAAATGCTAATTCTTATGACTTCATGACCCAAGTACAATTATAATACAAAGCTGTATATCTCAATAATAGATGTTTTATTTGAGTAGTAGCACTTTTAACATTTCAAAATAATTTACAATAATGTAAGGGGTGAAGGGAGCATAGTTTCTCTGCTAAAGACACTTTATGCTCTGGATGTGTGATAAAAGCCCAGCATGAATGCATAATAAAATGAAGTATTAACTTTCTTTGCTTCCTAAAGAGTTCAAAAAGTTTTGCTTCTGTGGGATTTAATGTAAGTGATGCTGAATGTTTAGTCTACAGTCTCCTATTCACCTTGAAAAGCCTAGGTTGTAATCTGATTTAAGTGACAATTGAAAGAGCTCAATGGTCACAGTTTAGTTCCTTGTTTATGAAATCACCGTCAGACCCTTAACACAGTACTGAGCATGGCGATAACGGGCTCATTTTGAGGCACACCGTCACAATTGGAGTAAAAGAGGCATAGAGTGTAAACTTGGCTTTTAAGAAAATCCAGCAAATTCCTTTGCTTTAAACGACAGAAACGTTTACTGTAATTTTTCAAAGTCGAACCCTCCCCACTGGATGGAATGCCTTTATTCTCAGAGATGATAGACTATTCCACATTACAAATGGCAAAGTATTTGGTATTGCTGGCAAAGAAATCCTTAGTAGGAAGAACTACACTGTGGTAAAAGTGATTTGCACTGGCTTATTAAAAATGTAAGTGTAGCAGAATCTGGCTAGATATTACATTGTTTGATGTGGCCACCAAGTCAGAAACTGTGCTAGATCAAGATGATGCTAACTTTCATCAACATCTTCAGTCATCTATTTTCATCTGAGTCATCCCAAAATTGTAGTGGAGATGACAGGGTAGTACAAAAATCTTCAATAATAAATTGATTAATTACAACAAGTTGATCTAGGAATAAGTGAAAATGTTGCCTTAACTCATAAAGGCAACGAAAAAGAGTTTCTTTATTAAAAGGAACCTTCTCATCCTGCATTATTACATTCTGAAAAGAAAGTTCAGTTGTAATTTTTTTTAAAGACCATGCCAGTAAATTTCATTTCTGTAACCAAGTATGGATTGAAAATTATGCAATGCACCCATCAGTAAAGGTTTTAGCAAGATACAGACTAGACATAGCAGAAGCAGAATCATAGCGCTTTAGGGGGCTAATGTGCCTTAAAGCTACTTCTGGAATGGACCATAGCTTAATCCCTGTGCTATCAGTCATCATAGTGATTAAAAATCACCCATTCGGACAATTGCTTCTGGATATTGATGTGCCAGGTTGTGGGAGTGGAGTTAAGGGGGTGGAGAAGAGGATGGTTTATGAATGTATGGCTGATGTTCGAGCAGCTGAATTTCAAAAAGAAGGAGGGGAAGAGAGGGGAAAACTTGGGTTGCCCCAGGAGAGAAGAGAGTGAACAAAGCTTCCTTCAGTAAACTCAGCCAGTCTCATGGTATCTGAGTTCCTCACAGGAGAGTTACCCCACTATCACTACTCTAAAGAGAAAACAAGATTGTTTAATCAAAAGTCAGCAATGGGAGGAAAAAAAGTGAGCTTATAAATGAGACATGGTTTATCCTGAAGTAATAACCTTAGCAGTGATAGCAGGACTCCTGGTGAACCACTTGGTGGATTTTTTAATCTGCCTTCTCAGATGCTGAGTGCCATTTCTAAAGCAGGTTCTTTATGTCAAAAGA
This sequence comes from Myiozetetes cayanensis, assembly GCF_022539395.1. Taxonomy (NCBI): domain Eukaryota; kingdom Metazoa; phylum Chordata; class Aves; order Passeriformes; family Tyrannidae; genus Myiozetetes; species Myiozetetes cayanensis. Next base: position 97,450,452 of record NW_026087742.1, on the reverse strand, counting down.
GATTACCACTGGTGACAGAACAAGATAGTCTTGAATGTGAATATGGAGAAAAAAAAATTTTCCCCATCTCCCCTGCTGGTAATTCTGATATATTTTTGTAATTCTGATATATATTGTTATATTGTTTGCTTGCTTAATTTATAGATTTATTTGTAATCAATTACTCCTAGATGACTTCAAAAGATCAATGTGGAGAAAATATATTTGTTCTCTTTAACTGAAAAAGAGATTCACTGAGGATAGCATTAAATCATATTTCAACATTAAACATTTAAGTAACTGACGACTGTGCTGCTGCCTTTTGAGGTCATGCATGGTTGCTAAAATATTTAATCTCTCAGGTTTTCTTACACATCTCATCCATGCTAGTGTGAGGAAAATATTTTGGTTTCTCATCTTTTTCAGAGAGTATCTCATTGAGTGTCTAGTACAGGCAGCTCCTTGAACAGAGAGGATAATGTCAGTGTGACCTTCGTGTCAGTGAGGCAGCCAGTGGAGCAGATCATCTCTAGTGCCATCACATGGCACATACAGGACAACCGGGGTATCTGGCCCAGCCAGCATGGGTTTAGGAAAGGCAGGTCCTGCTTGATTAATCTGATCTCCTTCTATGACGAGGTGACCTGTCTAGGGAATGAGGGAAAGGCTGTGGATGTTGTCTGCCTGGACTTTAATAAAGCATTTAACACTGTTTCCCACAGTATTCTCCTGGAGAACCTGGCTGCCCATGGCGTGGATGCTTCTCTGGGTGAAAAAAGTTTCTGGGTGGCTGGGCCAGAGAGTGGTGGTGAATGGAGTTACATCCAGCTGGAGGTTAATCACCAGTGGTATTTCCCAGGGCTCAGTATTGGGGACAGTTGTGATATCTTTGTCAGTGATCTGGACAAGGGCATTGGGAGCACCCTCAGTCAGTTTGCAGATGACACCAATACCAAGTTGGACAGAAGTGCTGAACTGCTGGAAGGTAGGAAGGTTCTGTGGAGGGATCAGGAGAGTCTGGATCAATGGGCTGAGGCCAGTTGCATGAGGTTCAACAAGACAGTAAAATACTGAGTCCTGCACTTTGACCACAACAACTCCATGTATCGCTACAGGATCGGGGAAGAGTGGTTGGAAAGCTCCCTGTCAGAAACGGACCTGGGAGTGATGGTCAACAGCCACTGAAGATGAGCCAGTGGTGGGCCCAGGTGGGCAAGAAAGCCAGTGGCATCCTGGCAGTGAAGCTGATGAATGGTTTAGTGCTCAAATCTTAGAAGGAGCAATTGAGGGAGCTGGGGGTGTTTAGCCTGGAGGAAAGGAGGCTGAGGGGAAGAGCTTATTACTCTCTACAGCTACTGAAAGAGGGTTGTAGTGAGATGGGGATTGGTCTCTTTTCCCAAATAACAAGCAATAGGACAAGAGAAAATGGCTTCAGGTTACACCAGGGGAGGTTTAGATTGGATATTAGATAAAAATTTCTTCATGGAAAGGATTGTCAAGCCCTGGAACAGGCTCCCCATGGAAGTGGTTGATTCCATGGAGGTATTTGAAAGACATGTAGCACTTAGGGTCATGGTTTATTGGTGGACTTGGCAGTGCTGGGTTAATGGTCGATGATTTTAGAGGTCTTTTCCAACCTGCACAGTTCTGTGATTCTATAATATATTGCTGATGGTTTTAGTCCAATAAATTTGCTTCAAATGGAGTCCTTAAGAACCATGTATTTTTAGTATAACAAAGCAACATGTCATAAATTAGTTTCTTCTATCTCTCAGATTCATTTCTTTGAAGGAAAGGAGAAAAGTTCTAGTCTTGTGAAGTAGAAGGCCTAAACTGGCAAAAAAGAAGATCATTTGAATATGGTATACAATTATATTTAGGAATACAGATGAGAAAAATGAATCCTATCAGCTTTGTTCTCAACAGATCTGCTTTTTTTATTATTTTTTTCTAATTATTATTTTGTTTTTCATTTGGTGTTACTGCCTGAGAAATGGGTTGCACAACAGCTGCAAGGTATCCTACAAATTTAGGACTGTAAAACTTTATTACACAGACTAATTCTTTATTCTCAGACTAATACTTCTGAATCTGGTCTTCACCCTGATTTAGGAATCATGTTTCATTGCTGAATTACAGACTTTTCAAGATGAGATGGAAGCTCTGACGAGCTCTGCTGTTACCACCTCATTTTCAATATCTTGATTATGTCTTCTGAACAGGAGCTCTGTCATACTTCTTGTGAGGGATTTATACTAGTCTTTATTTCCTAAAGTTGCACACAGTTTGGGAAAGAAAAGCACTTCAGAAAATACCATAAAAGCAATATTTTAACAAATAAGGTATCTGTATGTGGCCCTTTCACATATGCATTGTTGCTGATTGAGTTGGAAGGCAAGAAAAAAAAAACCAGTAGCAGCTTCTGTGAGGGGTTTTTCAAGGCTGGGTTCTTATGACCTGGAAGTGAGAGCAGCTTTAATGGGTATTTTAGATGCCATTCAAAATTGGGTAAAGTAAGCCACTGAAAACAGACTTAAGGGTTTTTTTCCTGACTTGTGTGGGTATTTTTATTTCATTAAGATAGTCTCCCCTCATCACTGAATCTGAAAATCTTTTGAGTGTGTTTACAATGTTAGTGGAAAGCAGAAATGTGCACTGAAATAAGCTCTTCATATTTCTGCTTGGGCTTAGCAGTTCTAGGCTTTGTGAAAGTCTTGAAGAAATGTTTTGTCATCCTTTCGTGATGGCAATCCAGGAACCTGAGCAGGCTTTAAAGGAAGTCATATAAACAGGATATGAACTATCTGTTCACTGCAGTTACACACTCCTCTCTCTTCCAGAGAGGAGCACTGGTTTAGCTGTGTGAAGGTCAGCAACCCAGAACATCCTGGCTGTACTGGTTTTCTCTGAGTTAGTAGTGGAAGGGACGGTTACCTACAAAGAGGCATTCATGCTATCTATTTTGGACATCTCTCTCCAGAGGAAGATTTATTCCATCCTGGGGTACCTGTTTCACCTTGTTTTCTAGACCAAAACTTAAATCAGCTGGCTAAAATTTTGTCTAGCTTTTTAATGACTAAAAATAAATTTTTGCTCTCAGTCATTTCTAGAAGAACTTATCTGTCAGATCTTGGACACAGGAAATCTGCCTGCCCCATTTAGCCAGCCCCTTACCTATTTGCCCTTTCTCAGATTGGTTTATTGACAACATAGTCAGCCCCATGCTATCTGGCTCACCTCATCTGTGGCATTAGAGATGACTGAAGTTATCTTTTCCTAACTGGAAATGGGAAAAGAAGCTGCAAGAAATCTAATAATCATGGAGTGAATGGATCAAAGCATACATTTATATTCCAGGTGTGACTCCATGGTAGATGCTGACACTATTTTGGGTGTGGATCTCTGTGCTGATGAGGAACTTGGAAGGAGTAGAAAACAACTGCAAAGCACAGTGCAGAAGCAGAGCTGTTAACACGTCAGTCTCACAGGACGTAACTGATTTACTGTAACTTCGAGTAATAGCAAAGTGTTCTTTCTAGCATACTGTAGCTACTTCTTTTCTCCAGCATCTCAGGTTAATACAATACTTTTTCATCATTTCTTGTGGTCGGAAGGGGGATGATGAGTGTTCATGTTCTGCTAGGGGGATTTTCTCATCTAGGACAAATGCAAGCAGAAGATAATATTAGATTGATCCAGCAAAAAACAAAGGTAGTGAGAAAATGTGACATTTATATCCTTATATCCACTTATAAGAGTCTGTGGTTTTAAGACTAATACAGTAAGTCTCCTGTCAGGCTGAGTTTTCTGCCAGCCAGATTGATTTTACAGAAAAGAAGTCTCTGAAGGCTGGCTGCTGTTTAGTAAGTGCACCATGGCCATTATTCAAGTTTCGAGCAGATTTCTTTTGTTTGCTAGGGAGAAAATTGAATTATTCTCTCTTTGTCAAACAAAAATCATCATGATCTTGAATTTAAAAAAATTCATAGAAGTTAGTGCAAAACAATCCAAAGGTGGGTTGTTTAGCCTGTCTTTTCTGTCTTTTTCTTTCTTTTTTTTTTCCCCCACAAGTCATGCTCAGATGTCAGATGTTGCTGAACCTGTTTGGTTGCTTCCTGAAATATGGAGGGGCACAAACTACCACCTGGAGCAGCTACCCAAAGCAGCCTCTACTACGTCTGGCTAATTCACAAAGGCACATTTATTCTGGTTGGCATTAATTAGATTAAGAAGGTAGGAAAGAAAAAGAGAAGAAAAGAAGCTATTGCATTCCTTAGCCGATAATATATACAGGACTGAGAAGTGGAGAGGAAAATTGCAGACCCTAGCAGCTGTCTCTAATGGCAACTGAAAATTGAGCTAAATCAACAAACGTGGCTAAAGAATAACCCGACCTTTGCAACCCATTCTTTGCAGCCTCGTAACTTTATGTTTTCAAGGGCCTTGTGCTTTGTCTATTTGATCTAAAGAGAGCTAGGTAGCATAAACTGACAATAGCTATAAGTGTTACCTGGAATGAAGAACTGAATTTGCAATTAATATCAAAATCATAGAATCAAGATCTGATTCTGTGAATCTTTACTAGGTAAAACACTACTAAGCGTTGTTTTTTGCTTTTTGGTTTCTGTTGGGGTTTTTTGTGTTTGCTTGTTTTTTTGGTTTGTTTTTTTGTGAAATTTTTGTTCAGCAGGTTCAAAGCTTAAAATTAAGAACTGATCTCATTGCAATGATATGTTATAAAAAACCAAAGTATAAAAAGGCTCTCAAAGGAGTAACTGATGTAAGATGGGCATGTGGATGGCTGTCTGGCTGCCTATTGCCAGCAAGAGTGGATATTCCTGGGAGAGGTTCAGTCAGTAATTGGCTTGTTCCTTGGTTTTCTTTTAACTCACCCATTTTCTATGGGACATAGTCTTTCCATGGCAACTGTGAAGAGGAGCATTTGGTTAATCTAGTGTCTCTGTTTCCTATGAAACAGTATGTCTGTATTAAAAATGTGAGGTTCAAGGAGATTAAACTTAATAGCTGCAATATGTGTTTTTCTCAGCTGGTATTCTCTGTGGTATGTTAATGTCAGTCTTGTATGATCTTTAAGTTTTGAAACATATAATTGACTGTGTGATGGCCTTTTCATCAATAGAATCTTGAAGTTTAACACCCCTGCCATTTAGAGGACTTTGTTATTTCTTTCAAGCTGAAAAAATTCATGCTGAAGACCTGGAAATTTCATAACAATTCCTCCCTGAAGATATTGCTACTACTTAGTAACCATCTGGAGTTTTTTACCTTGAGTCACTACTGGAGACTTTGTTCTTTGGTTTACCTGCTGGACATTGTTGTTATTTAAACTCTTTCCTTTTCTCTTGCTTGAGGACAAATGTGCCATTTCCTATCATGCTTTTAGTTGTAATTTGTGTTGTATTTTATGGTAGGTTTCAGTAGCAGGAGATTCTTTTGAAGAAGAACAGAAAGGAAACTGTACTGTGTTCCTTTCTTTGTCTATTTGCCAACATTACTTTTGGGGAAAACTCCTTTGCATAGACTGCAGTGATAGTGATACTGAGAACAGTGGGGGCTCTGGGGAACCTACAACTTGAGTGACAGGCTCTTCTTTCAGGCTGATGGGAGAGAATACTTGTATGAGTTCTTAATCTGAAATTTGGCAATGAGCTGTGTTTTTTCTGCCTAGATGCAGGTGCACCACCCTGATGAAGACACTGACAAGAAAATAAAGAGTACAGTATGATGCAAGAGGAAAGTTGCCAGATAATTAGAGATTTAATAATAAATAGAAAAAAAAAGGTTGCCCTGTTGTCTAAGATCAGTGCTTATTTAATTTCTTACAAATCATGAGTACTTAGAGAAGGAGAGTGATTGATGAGATTAATTAGAGCTATACATTTAAGAAGTGCTCCTAGCTCTAGTGACTCATTATTTAAAACTTGAACTTTGTAAGAAAGCTCTTTGCAATCCATATTGGTTTATGAATTCTCTTTTGTTTTTGATTGGAGGAGAAATCAGATGAACAGGTCAGTAGTGCATACAAAAATAATATGTAACGGATTACAGTGATTTATATTTATTTGCAGTATCAAAAAAACATGAATCAACACATAAATCAATCGTAATCAGCAAGGTCTGCCTTTGTGGAGATGTTTTCTTTAGCAGTCTCTGGAGGTCTGTGTTTAAATTCATCTTATATGAGGTTACAGGAATCAGTCTTTGAAATAACAGTAGACTAAGTATATGATTTTTATGTTTAAGCAATTTTCTTTCCATTGAGGACACCGAATATTCATAATCCTTTTTTTTTTTTTTTTTTTTGCACAGTTGCATTTGTATACAGGCATGTCTCTTCACTTGCCAAACTCTTAGAAAAATAACGTGTGTTTCCATGCACATTGAGGGTCTTTATCCTACAGTCTTTGCATATGTAAAAGGCACTTAATTCACTTAACAGGCCCTGTGCTGATAAGTAAGGATTTGTGTTCTCTGATGCTTTGCTTTGTTTTTCATGACTTAATGTTCTTTATTAAAGCTTTCTTTTGCTAATACATTTCAAGACTGTTCAGTTCAATTTGCTAATGGTCCTCATTCCTTTTAAAATATACTGGTACAGTGAATATAGGAATACCACTGGATACAAAAGACATACCCTCAGGACTAAAGATTATTTCATTAGCATACACTTGCTTTGGTGCTAATCCTTCAAGTATTTGTCTATGTACTTAGCTTTATTTAGCATTCCCAAGAAATTCATGTATTTGATGGTGTTTCTTAGTGTCTACAGAGGAATCCTCATTACTGTTTGCAGTAAGAAGAGACTCCCTTTATAATAAAGCTTGTGAACTATGGCTTTAGTTGGAAACAGAACTGAAGTTTCAGCTGCAATTCACGCTTGTATATGCAAATGAGAAGGACAGAAATTTGTCATATGATTGTGGGAATCATTTGTAACATTTTATTAATATGCAAATGCTGGATTCTGGTATGCAGTCCTAAGTTTGTAATTAAAGTAATAGTTTGGTAATATAGCAAGCTATGTACTTCCAAATTATCGTGTAGTTGCTTGGGAGTACATCAATTTCTGTAAGACAAAGAATAACCTGCAGGAAGTATATATGGCGAAAAGAAATGTAGTTGTACTTGTTGTACATACAGTGTCTGAGCCAGTAAAGATAACATATTATGTCTTAATACCAAGTTTAATAAGGGTGTTTCATATTTACTGATCTTGATAATTTTTCTGTATCTTTTCAGGAATTTTAGTAAAATGTAATTTTTTAAAAGAAACTTTGTCCTAATTCTCTATTCTTTGTGACTCAAACTTTCATAACTTTCAGCAAGAATGGTGGCTTAAAAGCAAAGACTAAAGACAATTTGTTACTTATCAAGACATTTGGACATGCCAATATTCCTGACTGAGCATTGAAACAGTGCTTACAGAGCTCTTTGGGAAACTTGGTTTTCAGCTTTTTTGCACTGAAACATCACTGTTGCCTTCAGCAAAACTGAGAGCTGAGCATGAGGCTAAAATACACGTTTAATTACTGGAAGTGTCAGTTGATACTATTACTCATGAAAACCACATAATCTTCCTGTGAGACAAAGGGTTATATTTCAATGCTTAAGAAAATAAATTTAAATTAAATTGAAACACCTTCTCTAATACAGTTCCATGTGGCCATTGTATAAAAACATGACAAGATACAGGCTGTGTCTCTTAAGATTTTTAAAGTGATATTTGCATTCCAGTTTTCTGAATCAGATCACATGGAGGTAAAGCATAATCAGACATCCTCTTTGTAAAGCATCTCCACCAAAGAGACTAATCTGCCTTTTATGGTAAAAAAAAATATTTTTTTAAAATATAAAGCAGTGGGGGACTTAGATATAGCCAGGATCCTCAAAATTAAGACTTATCTCTAAACCTTTTGAAGTTTTGAGGCTTCCTAGATTTTAAATCTTAGTGTCCTCTGAACCATTTAGGATTGATTGCTTTTTCATGTACTATAGCAGAGACTGTCTTCAGAAGAGATCTTTAAAAACTTCAGGCTTCATGTTTACTGAGTGTCAGCTCAAGTTTGTTTTGGCATTATACTGGTAAAAAGCAGTTAACAACAAAGGAAAAGAAAACAATTTTCTTATCTTTTCAGTCCAAAACCTTTTCCTTGTGATGAGTTTGAAAGGGTAAACAATCCTTTAGGATACGCTGCAGGAGAAGACATAAAAAAGATCAAGTTCCTGTGCTTCTGGCTGGGTTAGTTTTATCTTATTTACGCTGTTTTTAAGCGTATCCTTGCACACTGATATTCTTCAAACTTTATTTTAATAGTTGGGTCCTGCTGATGTTTTCATACCCTGCTCTGATCATTTTCTCAATATCCTTCAAGGGGCCAGATTAGAATTTGGTGCTGTATTGTAATTCTAACAATTTAGAACAAAGTAGTTAATCTTTTCCTCTATCCAAAACCCAAAATGCAGCACTGAGCAAAGGCTTCATTGATGGCAGGGAATGTTAAAACTTCTGTACAGTAGTGAAATGGGCAGAGAGTAACTTTTTTTCCCTTTCCTCACCTCACCAAATCCCAAGTTTACAAGCAGCTGCTGTACATTGTAAACATGGGGATTTTTTGTTAGTGGCTTATTTTGAGGTTTAGAAAGATACTTTTTTGTCTGGATGGGGGAAATATGATATATGATAGAGCAACTCATAATCTATTCATCAAATATGAATTAAGAACTACACGTTTCTTCTCCAGCAAGGCATAAAGTATTTTAGAATCACATGCTGCTGTTGAAATTACAGTTTGCCTTTCTCCAAAGAGCCTTAATGCTGGGTCGTTTATAGTATGGCTTATTGGGCCAAATTCAAATGATACTTAAACGATGTTGTAAAATGCAAATGAAGCATTAGAGGGGAAATGGCATACCTGCATACAGTCACCCATCATTGTCTTAAGAGTTCTATCAATGAGACAAGAGAGGGAGCTTATAGGTCAAAGAGCAATTAATATTAAACAACTATTTGAGGGAGAATTAGTGTTCAGCTTTCATATGAAAGAAGTTCATATTAGGAAGCTGCTCATATTGCATCATGTGTTGCTTTTGCTGATGTGACATTTCCTAATTTTTTCCAAAAAGCCAGTCTGCCTTTTCCTTCCATTTGTCTTCTTATTGTTCAAAGATATTTGCAAGGTGTACATGCTGACTAAAAGGCAGGAGCATCTGTGTTTTCTCCACTTGTTTTACTTGGATTGAGCAGAGGATGTGACTAATCAGAAATGTACTGAAGGTATTTTCCCAGAGCAGCTGCAAAAAACTCTGCATCTCTGATGTGCTGCTCAGACAGCAAAGAGGCTGCTCTAACTTTGGCCACGTTCAGCAAAAATGTGTCACAAATTTGGATCAGCCCCTCTGTGCTGACTGACCATCTGGCAAGAGTGGAGAGATACTATTTTTAACCAGATTTAATGTTGTTGGTTTTCTTCATCATAAAATCCTATGATTAGCCATCTAGAATAAGTAATTTGTGTGACTGTGCTTGTCTGTGAGAAACCTACAAACTGCAGACATATTAGCAGATATGTTCCGTTCGTTAATATTACAGTCCCACTATGATCTCATTATACTACACTGTGACACCTGCTTTCCATAGACTGTGGACTGATTGTTTTAGACTATGTGCCTGGCAGCAGCACCTATCTATCTAAAAATGCATGGCCCCCATCCATCAAAATATGATAAAATAAAATTCTACAAGCAATGAAATTTAAAAGAAATATTGTATTCCTGTGTTTCTGCTCTGCACATTGAATGAGTGACATAGAGAATTCTGTTTTGTGGGCAGATGGCAAAGCAGTGAAAATGAGATTTTGGAAACTGCATATTAGGATTTCGAAAACCAACAAGAAAAAAGTCTTATTTACCAGCGTTCTTAGATAACACGTGGACCAATTTTCAAGCCCAGCTGTTTTTACCAAGATATTTATGCCTGAATTATTGGCGACAGAACTGAACCCAACAAAAGGCTCTACTGGATGCTAGTGGGTCAGTGAATTTCAGGAGCGACGCTGGACTGTGGTTTTGTGCCCCAATTAAGTTGCTTCTCCCCCTCAGTCCTGGTATTATCTTTTTCTAGGACTTTGAATGTTTCGTGGAAACATTCTTGTAACCTAATTGGGCACCTGCTTGTTCCTCTCCTATTGTTGATCTGCTTCAGCTGCTATGGCGCTCTATTTCTTGATTTCGAGGAGCATTGTAAGCAGAACAACACTTTGTTACTATACAGCACAGCTGTGAGGGGTGCAGAATAAGAAGAATGATACTTGACACTCCCTTAAACAACAGGATTGCACTGACCAAACTCTTATTATGCAGAGCTGACCCTGAATTCAGCAGAAACAGCAACTACACAGCAAATAAATATGTTCTGGAGACTGACATCAGAAATACTTCATTTTAAAACTCACACATAATTAAAGAATAGTTTTACAGTGGCTCAGCAGATGGATATTCATTAAATATCTGAGCCTTAAACTAGAATAAATTTAGATACAGTAACTTATTTCTCTAGTAATATATTAGCTCACAGTCTTAGACTGAATTTCTTCACAGCCTGTTTGAGCTAGAGATATTGCCAATAAAAATCAACTGAATCTTTTGGACATAGTTTAAGAAATTACTCTTACAGCAGGGAAATAAAGTCAATAGCTAGTAACTTACTGCAGCCATATAGACCTTAAGCAACGATTTCGTGTAGTTTGTACCGTGCAAAGAAACACCTGAGCTGTGGTTCAGCACTTAATCTACTCATTCTGTGGTGAAGGCGGTAACTTTCAGCAGAAAGTAGCTACTGGTAGCCAAAACGTCTTTTGTTTCCTTAGTGACATTTACCAGAGCTCTTGGTGGGTATCCTAAGTATGCAAATGCACAGCTGATTTAGCTCTGAGTTCTTGTTAAACTGTAATAATTTCATTATATTCAGTCATATCTCAGTCCTTCTGCTAGATGAGAATCTAACTCCATATCCAAAGACCTCTCTATTGGAGCTTTCATGAATTTCAGTAGGTATTGCAGGGCAGGAAGGCTTGAATGTATCTATTTTATACTTCACACATGAGTTCAGAAATGGAAGAAAGGAGTTTAGTGAGGTAGAGGATATTTGTCAGATGCATTCTTCAGCTGATGTTCTTGAATGATAACTCAAACAAGCTGGCACAAATAAAATTTTTTGAGGTCATGGGTTTGAACTTTTAATTATTGCACAAATTATATATATGCATATGTGTGTATATGTGCATATATGTGTGTAAGCAGTGAAAAGGTCACTGAAGCCTTTGCTGACAAACCATCACATAAGACATACTCAGCTCTAAGTTTTGAAAGCTCCATCCAGTGTTGCCTGTTGTAACACATGCAATATTACCTTCAAACTGAAGAAGCACATGCAGAAATCAAGGCAGATATACCAGTAGAATTAAGGTTATTGGAATTCTTTTGCATCACTTTTGTGATCAATTAAAAAGAATATTTGAATGAACAAATTTTTTTTTTTTTGTATTTAAACTATTTCAGACTGTGACTGGTTGTCTGCAAGTAAAGGGCATGAAAAACTCATGCTAACTATAATGTGGACAAACATTAGCCTCAGTTAAACACAGAATCAGAGAATCATTTGGACTCGTTGATCCCGAATGTGTCTGGATGAGTACAAGCCAGCATGGCTGGAGGGACAGTCCTAAGAAACTGCATGATGCTATTAAATTAAAGATCAAGGGCAAGATATGAGCTGAGGAATCTAAAATTTTTCCAGCTAGGACTTGTGCTATGGCCTCTACTAGGCTTATAACTTGACTTGTCTTTAGATTATCTATGGACATTTAATATCATAGAAAAGGGCTCCAATAATCATAATCCCTCTGCACATATCTTACTTTTTGCATGCTCAGTTCACCTGTTAGAAGCTGCTGTTCCACATACAAGATAACAGACATTGTCAGCATAAATCTTTAAAAACTTTATGAAGAATGTGCATGAGGGCTTTGGTCTATTGTTTCAAAGAAATGAAAAGAATAGGAAATTAAATAATCACAATAGTTGTTTATTACTTTGAAAAGAACAAAGTGCAGATTCTTCCATGGAAGAAAAACCAAAGGCAAATGTGGATTTGCAACCTTATGCTCAAACATCTGAGGTATGTTTTGTTTCACTTTGTTGTGTTACCACTGTATAAAAGAGGGCACCGCAACATGAAAAACAGAGAACACAAGGAAGCAATTCTTTCCTGCTGTTTCCACTTTGTGTGATTCTTCTGACACCTTTGTTGAAGACCAAATGTCTGGTGTGACTTTAGTCAGGATTCCTCTCAAACACCTTGCTAAAGCATTTGCAGTGTTCTGTTGCTGTTTGCTGCTTACATGCAAGTTTAACTAAAATTAAAAAAAAATTAAGCAACTGCTATCCTCTTGTGTTTCATCTTGTGTTTCACCTGATCAGTTGCAGAAAGTGTGGTCTCCATGCTGTTTGTAGAAATAGAAGTCTTACCCTCAGGTGTTATGCTCTCTCACACTTCTGGCAAACCCCTGCTGGACTTTGCACTGTTACATTTTTGAGTAATATTTGGAGAAAACAGTAAAAAACAAGTGAGGTAATTATTTACCACAAATCTATTATGCACAGTTCTGTCATTCTGGAGTCAGCTGCCTTCTGGCCAGTCCAAGTCAACCTCCTGTTACAGGGCTGGGTCACTGCCCCCATGGCCAAGCTCACCCTCACCCAGGCTACAAGTCAGTGCTATCCCACCATAGCCATTGGGTGGGTTCCTGGGATGCTCTGCTAGAAGATCCATTTCTTCCTACCTTCTCACCCTACCAGGGTTGGCCCTTGGGAGGCAGAGGAGGTGTTTTGTTGTGGGCACAGCACGAAGGGCTGGCTTTGGGAGCAGGGATCCTGGCGGAGGCAGTTAGGTGGAGCGAGTTTTCCTGCAATTGTAGGGGACATTTTCCTGTTGTGTTTCTTTGTGACTGTCTCGCAGTTGCAGACGCAGTCAGTGCTGCCACAGGATTGCTGGGAAGGTGGTGTCTCCTAGCTGCCTGTCCCAGCTGGACTGCTGGTGATTTCTGAGAGGGTCAGCGTGGTCCTTGTCTCCGCAACAATGTGTCACCCAGAAGATACAGGGCGGGATCCAATGGTGGGTATGGGGCTGGGTGGCTTTGTGGGACTGGAGCGGATGCATATGTGTAGGCTTGCAATTGCAAGTAATTTAGGAAGTATTTTATAATGTGTTTAGCAGTCATAGGGAGGAGTTGAGGTTTGCTCTGTTGCTGTCATGAATTATCTCTTTGGTACTGAAAACTCTGGAAAAAATGGAACATTTTTAGCAAAGATTATTTTTCATCTTGTTTTCAAAGAAGAGCTTATTGTCTTGTTAGCTGTTATAAAACCAGCAAGAGAGATAAAGGGACATTAGCATCTGCATACTGTTAACAACATCTGGAACACTAATTCTCTTTTTAAAATAACAGATGAAGGCTGAGATACATGTTTACATGAGAAAAATGTAAAAAAATACGGTAATTTCCTGAAGCCTGCTACACTTCTTGGGCAAAGTGGGCAAAGTCTTTCAAATTCCATTTATTTATTTGTAACTGATGAAGTTATATAACTTAAGGCAGTGACGTGCTTCAAGTCTGATGACCAAGAGATGCTGTTTTTTCAAAGGATGTACTTTTGGCACCACTATGGTCAGAGTGATGACCTGGTCACTACAGTTATTTTATATGCAAGTTCTATATCCACAAAAGGCCTCAAAATGCTGCACACATTTAGGATAAACAGTATGTATAGTCCACAATAGCATGGAATTTATAATGTGAATTTCCCAGTAAAATAGTTCAAGATGAGCAATTTTGTAAGAATAGGACAAGCTGGTATTCAGTGAAGTTTTAAAGTAGATATTTAAGTAGAAGAAAAAGGGGGAGACTGCAGATGCATACCAGTAACTCTTTCAAAAAGTCCTACTCTAGTTACTACAGTAAAACTGACCTGCTTGCCAGCTGACAGGAAATGTACAATTTATTATAATTTTTTTGAGATAAACCGTGAAACTTTTTATGTCATTGATGAAGAACGTCTCAAAGGGATGTAATTAAGCTATTGTTTTCTCTTTCCATGCTATCTTAAAAGCTACTAAGCTATTTTTTGAGTGACATTGAGAACCTTTTACTTGAGAGGCCTTTTTGGGGTACTGATACAGTTATTCAGAAGCAATTGCTCATTTTAGTTGCTTTTTCCTATTCCCTTTTGGGATGTTCTGAAGATTATCTGCAGGATGATTACTTTGAGTATATCAATTAAACTACTAAGTGGTCCAACCAATCTCGTAAGTAGTCCTGGATCCTTTTCCTGTGCCCAAGTGTGAGTGCATATATGTGTGTATATGTTGCCAGAGCAAAGGCATAGCTGGGTAGTAAAAAAGCATTTTCCACTCATTTCATGAGGCTACTCAGCATGGCCTTTCCCAGGATCAGGATCGCCTTGAATACAGAGGAGGTGTACAAATCAAACACCACACGTATCTCAGGGCTGAAGGGAACTGGGACTCTAAGGAACAAAGGCACTGTGTAGTGGTAGCTCAGAAAGACAACATTTCCCTCAGCAGAGTGAGCTTAAATTTGATACTGGGTCTTCTGGCTGTTGTACAGCAACAATGCAGGCTGCAAATTACATTGCAGCCTTTTACTGCTCTTAATTTCTTAGCTTGAAGTAATGAAGTTTTGCCACAGTGTGGTTATCAAAAACATATGAGGCAAGATTACATGGCTGTGGATAATGATTGGTTTTGTCTCAGGTCTTTAAAAAGCCTTTAAAGGATAACATTCTTAAAGGGTGTAAATGCATAGATGAAAATATTTGAGATCACCAGGGTTTATTGTGGTATGTTTCTGCTAAGTAACACTTTCTCAAGGAATAAAATATGTGTGGGCATGCCCCTGGTAAATAAAAGCTTAGAAAGTCCTCAAAAGAGATGAAGTGCAAAACTGTCACTTTCTTAGTATTTGTCTTTATTTGCAAAGAATAGAGATTAAGATTTAGCATCTCATTGTGAGTAAGGTAGGGATGGTAAGTCACTGCACAGGTTGGGTTGGGATACCAAAATTTTGAGCATCTTAGGGGCAGAACAACCACAACTTGGTAACCCTCACATGCAATTCTGTACTTCTTTCACTTCTCAGTTGATTTTGCAGTTTTCATTTTGTGTTCTCTTGTGTCAGGGTTAGATTTTTTAATCATGCGTTATTTTATGCATTGCCCTAACCATTTTGGGTTATTTGGGTTAATGCTGCCATTTGGTAAAGCCTAACAAGCTTTAAGGAGAGGACTAGCAAAGTATTTACTACACTC
The DNA here is from genome assembly GCF_022539395.1 of Myiozetetes cayanensis. Lineage (NCBI taxonomy): Eukaryota > Metazoa > Chordata > Aves > Passeriformes > Tyrannidae > Myiozetetes > Myiozetetes cayanensis. The sequence goes on along the minus strand of NW_026087742.1, from coordinate 97,435,068 downwards.
CTTAGTACTGTAAGTGGGAGAAACTTAACCCTTTGAAGCCTGTTAGAGAACTGCAGTAGGATAGCAGGATGGACAAGGATGAACAGTTGGAAGGACAAGGGTGTTGCAGCTGGTTCATGATCTACATGGAGGAAACAGGAAGGCAAACTACTTTTTTAAATCCCCTATGAATAAAATACAGAAGCTGAAGTTGGGTGTGTCACGTCAAGCAGGCTGGTCTTGAGACTTACTAAAGACCCTATTTCATCTAGTTCTCAGGAACTGTCCATGTGCCCTTCACATGCAGCAGGGACCAGACCTACCCAAATCCAGAAAAGTCCCCGCTCAGTGATGTCAACTGGAAACAGGTTGCTTCTCCTGTGACACAATTCAGTTTTCTGTATCTCCCCAGCAACGCCAGTTGGACAGGAAATGTCCTACTCCTCTCAGAGCAGGCCTCAAGATCTGGTGAGGGCCTGTGTGAGGATTCTGCTTCCAAATGGAGGAGTAGTCCTGCTGGTTCTCATTTTATTATTCCTGGTTCCAGGGAGCCTGAGCTGAATGTTTCCTACACCATTGACAAAGGTTTTTGTCAGAGGTTTAAAACAGATAACCTTCAGAGCACAGATATAATTTGTTCCTTATTCTTCATGTTCCGGGTTTCACAGCTAATTTCCCCTTTAATGACCTAATTAAAATCTTGATTTTTAAATACATCATTGATCTTAGAGAGTTCAGTGTACTGAGAAGCAGGCATAAATTAGAAGGAACTCTTCGATGTTAAACAGTTGGGGGCTTTTTGCAGTCACCAAAATCTTCTTATATTTTCTGCAAATCTGAAGAATATAACTGAGAAAGTGTGTTTGTTTTTTTAAAGGAGTAAAAAATCTTTAATAGACTTTTTTAATGTTCACATATGAGTACCAGAGAACAGGACAGTGAGAGGTTAATGCTGCATGTCGTGTAATGAGATTCTAAATACAAAGAGCTTTAGTTCATAAAAAATACATCTTATAGGTAGTTTAAGCTAAGTCCTGTGTGGTGGGTGAATTCACACCCTCATACCTGTAGCAGTTCCTGGGACATTTCTTACCTTTATTTTAGATGTTCTTTTTGATAAGAAAGCAGACCATGGTGTTCTTCCTTGTGAACTTATAATGTCATTGCCTAAGTGGTGGCAATGATTATGAATTTAAGTAGCATTCACAGTTCCTCTTACTTAACTATGGGGAAGGAATTTGCAGAACAACTTGGTGGAAAGAGAATGCAGTAATTTCTTTCAACCACCTTAAGATCTCCTGAAAACTTTCTGTAGCTTAATGGCCCCAGTGTTTCCAACCTGCACTACATTCTGTATCCATGTGTGTGAACTCATGTGACTAGAAGGACTGTGCTGGAACACATAGGGTATTTCTGTTACTGTATCATCTGTGCTAAAGATCAGGGTGTACTATGTCACCTAAGGCATTACACAATTAAAATTCTCAGCTGGGGAAGTATGAGAGATTTCCACCTCTACTGTGCAACCAAAGCCCTATGAAAGCTGGTGGGTTTGGGTGAGTAAAATTATTTTACCTTCCTTTTATTGCAGAGTGGCATCTATCCTCTAGGAATCTCTTAGCTTGAAATGAGTGAGGAAAAAAAATGGTGTGGTATATAGCAATTTGTCCCCTTTGGTAACATTTTGAGGTTGCTCCTGTTGTTGTTTCCCATTCAGACCAAGACGTGAACCCAATTCCTCCACATTTTTTCTTACATAGCTATGATATACCCCAGAATAAATATCAGTTTCTCAAATGAAGAGTGTGGATTTAGTTGAAGAGGTTTTTAGAACAGACCTTTAGCCATAAATTTAATAGAAGGTCACTGCTGACGCCAGTAGACCTATGCTGATTCACATGTGCTAAAGATTAGACAATCCATTGCTTTTCTTCCCCTAAAGAATTTTGAGGAAATATTAAATCTTCTATCTAAAGAATGTAAAGCTACAGGAGTTGCAAGAATATAAAAAAATGGAGGTCAAAATGCGTTCTAAGTGTATAGTAGTGCACATGTGTAATATTGTACTTAATATATTACTATAGATAATATTAAATCAACAATTCCTTGATTGCTTTGGGATTTACAGGACATGGTATTTTTTCCTAGCTTTTGAGCTTTTTCTCTTAGCTTTTGAACCTTAGTTATTGTTTTAGCTCCCATGAGAAGGAATATGTGATGTTGTGCCAAAGACCTTAATTCTGGGAGATGTTCTTGTCTCATAACAAGATTCAGTTTTTTTTAAAATATATTCTCCTACTACCATACATTTCAACCAGAAACGGATATTGTTGAGGCTTTATATCACTGCAAACAGCATAGAAGATGTGCTTTTGATGTATTGATGTAGTTTAAATGTTGCAAACAACTATCCACAACATCATTGAAACACTGCATGCAACTTCTGGACAAGGCAGCTAATCATTCTTCTGTCAATGGAAATGTATGAATAGGATGACCTAATAATTTTCTTTATACTGAACATTTGGTTTTGCATATCAGGAAATGTTGAACAGACACTATCCTTTGAATATTTATTAATTTGCTCTGCTTTGAGAAAAACCAGTGGTAAAACAAGTAATTGTTTGCTTCAGGGCGTGTGCAGCTTGCTTGCTTTCATGTTGTAGAAGTTTTCATCAGACATTTCTAAAGAAAAAAATCTGAGGTTTGGTTATTAATTATTTTGGTCTACTAACACAAACTACACTATTTACATAAATATATCACTGGCTGTGCTGCTAGTGATTACTAGCATCATAAGTACTCACAGACTTCAATGTCTGTGCTGCAAAAGTATAATCTGTAATGGACTTCAGAAAACCTGGGCTATGAAGCAGTTCATTGGATTAATCACATTTGAAATGTTCTTTAAATGAGATATTGAGCAATCACATTCACTTTTTGGAAGGAAAAGTTGTTTCTAAGACAATTTTGTGTGTATCCTTGACCAGAATAGAAATAGAAGAATAATATTTTCTTCTTCTATTTTTTTTTTCAGAGTTAACAGAAGAAATTGAGAGCTGGTTTGTTTTTTTTAGTAGCCCATTGCAGGCTTTATGACAAGAATGTAAATTAAAAATTTTCCTTTTGTGGTGCACTTAACAGAACATTGTTGCCATTTCAAAAACTGCAGCTGTGTATTATGTTAGTAACCTGCCTAAGCACAGTATAGTTTACTGAGGAATAGTGTATGTGTGTTGACTGTAATTCTCCTTGTCCTATAAACCTAGGATACATACATGGACATCCACATACACACCACACATTTTATTGCATTTCATACGTCCATGTTTATATTTTGTATTAAATTTCTTTTCATATTCATATAAGGTCAGTTCAATAAATTTGATTTTCTATCCAAAAAAGTTGGCAAGTGTTTTCTACAAATATACTTAATCTTCAAGTGTTTGATGTTTAGTTCAGCCTGTGGTCTTGTATCCATTTATTAATGTTCCCATGTATGAGTTTGGAGGGCCAGGGCTGAAATGGTCTTATTGTAGCAGGCATTCCATAATAGCCTTAACACAGTAAATTGTTAGAAAACATTAACAGGAAAAATGCGATTCCAACCCCCTTGGGCATATCTTGGTCATAATTCATCAAACCATGACAAACTGTGATTTTACCAGAGATTTTTCAAGGAATTTTGGAACATATCACGTGTCCAACTCTTTTGCTCAGTGCTATTTGTTTAGTAAGATGCTTACAATTTCCAAAATGGTCTACAGCTCTGTTTCTTTCTACAATGACAGGTAGTTCACTATAATTTAAAAATTAACTGAAACGGTTTTAGTCCATGCCATGAGCTCCACCTTTACAAGAGTGGAAAATGAAGTTTTGTAGGACATTTTCTTCCATTGCTTTTGAAAGTTACAGGATCAGCTGCAATAGAAAAGTAGCAGAGGGCAATGCGTGGCACATTAAAACATTGCCTGCTAATTTTATTGTAATAGCTAGGGATTTATTCTGTGTGGGGAGAATTCTGTAGTGTTTTACTGACAAAAATCTTAATATAGAAGAATTTTTGGCGCATTTATTTTTAAGTGTGGTTTTATGTTTGTGGGAAGTTGATCCTGGATGGACATCAAGTGCCACCAAAGCACCTCTGTCACTTCCCTGCTCAGCTGGGCAGGAGAGAGAAAATATAACAAAAGGTTCGTTGTTCAAGATAAGGACAGGGAGAGATCACTCACCAGTTACCATTATGGCAAAACAGACTTGACTTTAGTAAAAAAATTAAATCAGAATAGAGTAATGACAAACATGATACTTTCCCAGCCCCTTCCTCCTCCCTCCCCTCCCACCTTCTTCCCAGGCTTAACTTCAATCCTGATTTTTCTGCCTTCTCCACCCCAGCAGTGCTGGGGGATGGGGACTGGAGGTTGCAGTGAGTTCATCACGCATTGTTTCTGCTGCTCTTTCCTCCTTAGGAGAAGACTCCTCACACTTTTTTCCTGCTCTGGCATGCGGTCCTTCCCATGGGAAACAGTCCTCTCTGAACTTCTGCAGTGAGTCCTTCCCATGGGTGCAGCTCTTCACAAACTGCTCCAGTATGGGTCTTTTCCACAGAGTGAAATCAAATCCTTCAAGGAATAAGGCTCCTTCACCATGGGTCCCCCACAAGTTCTGCCACAAACCTGCTCTACTGTGGATTTCCGACAGGGTCACAGCCTCCTTTGGGCATTCACATGCTCTGGCATAGCTGCAAGGGCTGCAGGTGGATATCTGCTTCACTATGAATCTCTGCAGATTGCAGGGAGACAGCCTGCCTCACTGTGGTCTTCATCACGGATTGCAGGGAAATTTGCATCTGCAGCACCCCTTTCCTCCCCTTATTTACTGTCCTTGTCTGCAGAGCTGTTTCTCTCACATATTCTCACTCTCCTCTTCTCTGGCTGCAATTGCATCAGTGCAGTAACTTTTTTTCCCCTTCCTAAATCTTTTATCCCAGAATGCTACCTACCACTGTTGCTGCTGAGCTTTGCCTTGGCCAGCAGTGGATTGTTCTTGTAGATGGCTGGCATTGACTCTGACAGATATTAGGGAAGCTTCCCACAGAAGACACCTCTGTAGCCCCACAGCTACCAAAATCCTTCCACACCAACCCAATACAATATTGTAGGCATTTTACCTCAGACATGACGTTAACACTTCAGCAATACAATGTTCCAGGTTAATTGTGCTGAATTAAGGTGAAGAATGTTCTTTGGCGACATCAAACTGCAATTACTTTGTTAATACAAGAAATGTAAAGAATGATCAACATTGATCATCTAGTCAGTGCCACTGAAAAACAGATAAATGTAAAGACCTTGTCAGGTCACCGTTCACCTCTCTGGTGAGCATTACTAGTTAAGTTGAAGAGTCCATTACTAGTTAGGTTGAAGTGTCAGATTGAACTTTAAAGAATGGTGTTAATCTTCTTTCTTGAGGTATTTTATTTTACCAGGTCATATTTTATTACTAATGGATGTTTTGGTTTTTCCTTAGGAGGTTAGCAGGATAATTGTTTTGGACATAAATTGCAATTTTCTGGTTGGCATTTGGGTGCAGAAAGAGTGCTAGCCGATGTACAGGAGACATGTACAGGTATTGGCTGTGAGAACAGCTCTACGTAGCAATGTGTGCTTTGCAGTATCTTTCCAAGGTCAGGTGATTTCTTCAGAATATAGAGGTGTGTTGTTCCCTGCAAGGAAGTGCTTACAGCTCTGGTTCATGGAAGTCTCCCCTCACCAACGCTTCCTGGCATTTTTGTCCTACTGCTTCTATGTACTGCTTTCTGTACTTAAAACATAGGGCCCATCCACAACACTGGCACTCCCAGCAATGAAAAATCAGGAGTCAGCCTTCATGAGCTGATATCATTGCCACCAAATTGCCAAATTTTGCTACAAATAGAAATATTTAAAAGAATAGTGGACCCTGGGATGATGTCCTCCTCAGGAAATGTGGATTTGGTCTTTGATTACTAGGGTGTCATTGAGTTCCATGCTAACAGCCTTCTGGACTTTTGGTAGTATCTCTGATCCGCAATTTTTTGAGTATAAAATAAAGGGAAACTGTAATACAGCATTTTTGCAGCTTAGAATTGCTTCCAGTTACGAAATAGTTTTTTATCTATTCAGCTCTAGTGGTATGTAGCATACTGAAATTTCTGTAATTCAGCTTTTGTTTTAATTTCTCACCCATTTACTTCTGAAAACTTTTGTGTGTGCTTCTGTGCAAACGAAGACATTAATGCCACCTGCAAAATATGTCGTGCTTATAACCAGAGGCACAGGGATGCTAATTCCACTAGTGTTAGTAAAAGTCTTGCAGCGAACCACACTGATAGTGGGATTTCAGTTACTGCATGTTTGCAACATAGTATATAACTAATCATTATGTGCCTGGGGAGATGTACAAATTCAAAGTTACTTAAGTATATTTTTGATTTTTAAATAACACTTGTTTTGACAATCATTTTTATTTTGATATCTGTTCTTAAAAATACCTATTGTGAGTAGAAAAATAATATTTGTCATTTCAGTGACATTTTGGTAATAGTATAATTTTCTGCCAGTAATGCCATATTTTTACAAACAGGAAATTATGTATTTGAAATTCCTTCTTTCCTTTCTGTGTCTGGAGGCTGTCTATGTGGCTTTCAATTTTTAAGTTATGTTGAATATGGAATACAACAAACATGTGCATATATAAACCATGGATTCTCTACCATTCCCAAGGAAAAAAATAACTAACCTCAATATGAAACCTTAAGGCAAGGGCCAGTGAGTTTGAAAGATTTTATAGCTGGATCATCAGCACACTTATCTATACTTTAGACACCAATTTAAAAGTGAAAGCAGAATTGCAGTGGCTTTAAAGAGTACTTATTGGATTGCCCAGAAAATGCAGCCCCTCTTCGGTGACTCTCAAAGGACTCATTATTCAGTCCCAGATGTAGCATGTTTTGACTTATTTGCAACTGCAGAAGAAAACAGGGAAATGTAATTTTTTGGTTTCTCTCAGTGTGCTCAGCTTTGATTACCTTGGAAGATAGGCTCTTATTCCAAGACATTTACAGTCTGAGATCAGATTTTGGCACCCTTTCTCATGCTGAATAGCATTAGTTAGGGCTGAGCTGCTGCTCATTCAGGTCAGATAGATCAGAATTAGTCATCAGTTGAGATGGTGGTATTTGTGTCAAGCCCTGATGATGATTCAAACATCTTTCCATGAGGCAATGATGCAAATGTTTTTTGCTGCTTCTAGCTGTTTATCTGTACCTCTCTTTTATATGAGTACCATAAAAATGCCTTTGGTTAAAAAAAGTGCTTTAAGAAGGAAACTGAATGAATGAAACTGCTTGGCACACAAAAAAGCTGGAGGAATTTTATATAGAAAGATTAGCGTGCAAGAAAGCCTATACACTTAACATGGTCCTAAGAAACCAGGTTTTCACAGGGATGCTAATAATAGATGAACAATTATTAGTCTGCCTTTTTGAACATTACCTCTTGCCAACCCTAAATCCCCTTCTCCAGTGCAGCATTAAACTTACAGAATAAGTGGATGATGAGGTAGACAGTTGTGGTGTGGAAGGGATTCAAACAATGTGAATGAGATTTTGATCTTCTGGGACTCCTGTGAGAAAGAGAGTGAAGAGGAGGAGAGACAAACTGGTCTTCATTTGCAGAAAAGGCTTTCATCTCTTCTGTGCTGTATGGCTATGGCTGAGAGGGGAGCTGTCTTCCTGATTGTATTAAATTGCCAGACGTTTAATTTTGACCAGATGCACCATGCAATTATGGCAGCTGATGGATAGTTATAAATGAATTAGTCTTTGGCAAACAACTTTATTTCAAGTAAGATCAGCATCACAGAAGATACAGAAAAGCAAATTTTATGACAGGGTCAGCGCATTTTTTAAATGCTCAGATTTCTTGGCAGAATAAAAGGACACATTAGCGCAAAGAGGCAAAGTATCCTAATTTCTAAGCATACCTCTGGAACAGACGCCTTGCTGCTCTTCCCACACAGCAAGGAGGACTAAATACCGATGGACAGTCTGAACCTTGTCTCTGTTTGCTGAACTTTCCTTTTTGCTTTGGTTCGTATTGGGGTTATAGGTAGCATTCCTGTCACTGCCACCACGCTCCCCACACTAATTGTCATGAAGTACAGAAGGTTCGAGCATGCTTGGTTCCCAAGGCTGCTAATGAGCCCTGAGCTCTTCTCACCCCTAATGAATCAAGGTTTGTTTGTGGGGGATTCTCGTCCTTCTGTCTTTTTCCCTGGTCAGGGGAGGAGTCAAGAGTTCACACAACTGAACAATGACTTTACAGTGTAAAGATTATGCAGCTGTGCCATCTGAAGCCGTCCTCAGTTATGAGCAACAAAGCTGAAATACATTGTACTGTGAAGAGGTACAGCTCTGTGAGTGTGAAGCATAGCTTTTGCTTCTGCTTCACTGACCTGTCTGCTTGCGACAGCGACGGGCCCTTGACAGGAGCTTAGGCAGGGAGAGCTGCGTAGGGCGACTCTTTCAAAACCACTCTCTGTAACACTGAGCGCAGGAAGGGAAGCAAAATGAAGTTTTAGTTGAGCTCTGATGGGGGTGTACTGCTACCTTCCCAAGAAAATTCAATGACCTTCATTTAAAAATAATTGATTTTAATCCAACTCCACTTCAGGTGTTCAGTAAGTTAACTGAGGCAGGCAGTAGTTCATATGTTTTAGCAGTAGAGAGTATTCATGCTAAAGTGATGCTTCCACAGTCATACGCACAAACTCCTCCTAGTAAATCACACATTGCACTATCTCACTGCACTTTACTGTCTTACTGTCTAGAGACTCTTCATACAGTAGAGGTTAGAATCATCAGAAGTTTGGGCTAAACTACCTTTTGCCATCTACTTAATTCACCTTTCTTTAGGCATTTCAGTTATGACACTGTGTGCTTCCCTGGCTACGTTTATCTTACTGCAAACATGCATGTGATATATTTTTTGGCATGTGTATACAGGTATATATGCACAAAAATACAGCTGTATATGTTCTTGAAATACAGAGAAGTAGATTAGTATATGATATATATCATGCATACATATTATATGTAAACTGTCACATGCTTCCCTAGAAACATTATTCCTTGTGCATATATTTGTATATATATTTACACAAGTAAAGACAGACATGTACTCTAAATTCCACGCTATTTCTATAGCAGCAAATGAAAATTTCAATCTGATAAAATAACTTTGTTAATGGTAATAGAGATTACAAATTTATCAGTTATAATACTAGGGACTAATCCTTGCACAAAGGTGAAGTGGTTTTTTTAAAAAGTTTTGGTAATAGATAAGTGAAGCCAAAAGCAGTATCTGTAGAAGAAATCTTATTTTGCTGTAATAGACTGAAGATCATAATTTTGGGTTTTAATACTGCACAGAAACATCTGCTGTTTTTCTTGATTGCATGAGAGAGAAAGGGAAAAGTTGAAAAAAAATGAAGGCAGCCTAGTGTTTTTTCATTCTTAAGTGAAAAGGGAGGATGGGAAATAAAACAGTCCAGTTTTAAATACCTTGTTCTGTTCATGTGCAGGTTCAAAACTTTTGATTGCTCTCCCGCCTGGCGTGGTGGGTTGATAGATCAGGGAGCAGTGGCGAAAGTTGACAACCCCCTGTGGCTGACCCCTCATGTTTTCTCTTGCCTAATCGAATTTTACGTGTGTTTCCAGATAGCTGATCAGCTTCCCTGGATTTCGCTGACGCCACAGGAAAGCTTTGCCTGAAGATGGAAACACTGGAGTCAGAACTGACCTGCCCTATCTGTCTGGAGCTGTTTGAAGACCCGCTGCTGCTGCCTTGCGCTCACAGCCTCTGCTTCAACTGCGCACACCGCATCCTGGTCTCCCACTGCGCCACCAACGAGCCGGTGGAGTCTATCACCGCCTTCCAGTGCCCGACCTGCCGCTATGTCATCACCCTCAGCCAGCGCGGTCTAGACGGGCTCAAGCGCAACGTCACCCTGCAGAACATCATCGACAGGTTTCAGAAAGCCTCGGTCAGCGGGCCCAATTCCCCCAGCGAGACCCGCCGGGAGCGGGCATTTGATAACAACAGCATGTCGTCCTGCGAGAAGGTCCTCTGCCAGTTCTGTGACCAAGACCCTGCCCAGGAGGCAGTGAAAACCTGCGTTACCTGCGAGGTGTCCTACTGTGAGGAGTGCCTGAAAGCCACTCACCCCAATAAGAAGCCGTTCACTGGCCACCGCCTCATCGAGCCCATCCCGGACTCCCACATCAGGGGATTAATGTGCTTGGAGCATGAGGATGAGAAAGTTAATATGTACTGCGTGACTGATGACCAGTTAATTTGTGCCTTGTGTAAACTGGTCGGGCGACACCGTGACCATCAGGTGGCAGCTTTAAGTGACCGTTTTGACAAGCTAAAGGTCAGTGTTATCTATCAACTTTCCTAGCCAAGCAGTGTGTGGTTGGGAAGGAAAGTACCCTTCAGTTGCATGCTAAATTCCTTGTTCGGGCAGGGGTTGGGAAAGGTGAATGTGCGATCTCTAATCAGACGAGATACAAATCCACATCTGTATGTGTTTGCTCATCACCATTTAAAATTTGTCATATTTCTCTTTAAGAAAAATTCCTCAGTTATGCTTTGATTTCTCTAAAGTTATCATAAGGAGTGTGTAGTACATACTACTGTTTAGGTGAATTTCCTTATGTACCTGCAGCTTTATTCCTGGCAGCTGGCAAGGTATAGTGCTGACTGCACATACACAGGCATTGACTGAAATGTCAGGCATTCTTTGCATATATTTGCTGTTGATTATTTTTCATTAAGTTGCTTTCATTGTGAAAAGCCCTTTATATCAACACTAACAGGAGATGCATTTATCTGTGCTGGCTTCAGGGATGCCAGCTGCCTGTCCAGCCAGGGAAACTGAACACTGGCTCCGCTCTTCCCGCGCTGCCTCCCACCATCCTCGCAGCCAGTGCGGTCCTGAAAACAAAACCAGAATTGTTTCTGAGCTTGTTGCATTCCCACAGTTTGGCAAGCTTCTGTCACATGTCCTGCCAGGTAGCTGGAAGTCTCTGGCAGCCTGGCCTTGCACAGGATGCCCTGGGTGAGGTAGCAGTGGGCAGCCAGGTCTCAGGGTTCTCTCGAGGCTCTTGGGGCTGATGGTGGAGGCAGAGCTCCTGCTGAATACTGAGGCCAAGGTGAGTGGCTTCCCATCCACCTGGGTGTACATTTCTCTCATGCCAACTCCTGTGCTGCTGCAGAGCCAAGGCAGGAACTAGGCATCCCACACTTACCTCCACCTGCTCCCTCCACATAGTCTGTGTGTGTCTGTGTGCACGGGGATTTTCAAAAATGGAGTGCAGTCAAGAAATCACAGGCATGGAAAGCAAAGCTTATCTGCCAGCCTTCTCACACAGAATTTTGAAAGTGGAAAAGAAACTGAATTGTTAGATTTAACTAACTTAAATCCTTTCAGATAAAAATGTGTGGCTGCACACATGTCTATGATAACTTTAGGTGATTGCAGGTAAAATCTACATACACATTCTGTGTGGTTTTTTTGCCTTTATGAATATGCAAACATACTTATACATAATATAATCATATTCTATGATTATATTAACATAATGAAAGACACTTCTCTACCTGGACCCAATAGCTTCCTCGCGTCTCTTAAAGATGTTATTTACTAAGGAGGAGTTGTTATTTTTGCTTTCTTGTTTTTCTAAACTGATCTGTTATTTTAATACTTTATCCATTGATAACGCTGAGCGTGAGCTATAAACATGAATAGAAGATGCATGGATTTACAGTGCTTTTTAATAATCTAGTGGGCTTACATCCTTAACAGGTGCTACTATTTAGTAAGATAACAGTGTATGGTTTATCAAGGTTATAACAGTAGGAATAGACGACTTAACATGAAATACCTTCAACATTAAATACTGGATAAGTGTATTTTTGTGGATTTAAAAAAGTAATAAATGTTTCTTAGTGCTAATGTACATAGATAATGTAAGTCTTGAAAGAAGACTTTAAAAGGCATGTCTTCTCTCTTGATATCTTTGACTCAATATTGCAGATAGTTATGAAGAAGATGAGGGTATTTTTGCACAATCTGTGGCTCTTCTGTGCAAAGATGCCTGTTCAAAAAAGTGTCTTTAAACATTAGGCTTTAAGAAGGTGCATCTCAGAAACACAAATAACCTTTGCTTTGGATGTTACCCACTTTAGCTAACCTGGCAGAAGCTTAATAAAGTACGTTCCACCAGCCTTCTTGAAGATTAATTAAAGTACTAATTTAATGGTTAATGTAGACCTAGGTCAAATAACTCTTACCGAGTTGCCTCATACCGACAACTCCTAGCATTATTTATGATTATCTGTATGATTTCTTTTGAGATGGGGACTGTCTTCGTACCCACACTGTGTAAAACAAGTTACACGGAGAATTAATAGTCTCTGTGAAATCCTGTTCCTATTGTCTCTGTCATGAAGCACCCTATTTCACGTTGCTAATGCCAGTGATGAAATCAGTCATGGCAATTATGCCAGCGATTACAACACATTTATGCTCTGACTCCAGGAACGGTAGGCTAGGTGTTTCCCATCCAGATCCAGCATCCATTCTCTGTTCATAAGAAGGTAATCCGAAACCTATGTCTTCCCTTTCCCCATTAGCTTTTCTGTCTCAGCAGTTTGTTCTGGTTTATAAGTCAATCTCGGAAAATGAGATTTTCGGTTCTGTAGATTGGCATTTACCCTGCAAGAAGTGAAAGAACGATACCGGGTCACACCAGTGTTTGGTAGATGATGGACAAGACTTTCAGGCCTCTTTTCACTTTCAGGCCTCTTCTTCCTTCATAAATGGTTATATGACTTCTTGAATCACTGGTCTTTCTGCTAACATAATATTAGGTATGTGCTTGCAGATGGTCTTTGTTAATTTACAGGTAATGTGCACACACCATTGGCAAATTAAATATTCAAATAGATTAGAAAATCCCCACTAGAGAAAATGGATTGTTGCTTGCTGTATTACTGCGGTGGCTTTTTAATATACGTGGGGTTTGATATATCTTTAAAATCTTTAAAATATTGTAAAAAAATTCTGAAAGAATGAGAATGAGGTAGCCAGTAGTATAGTGTATCAATTAAAAAAATGTGTGGTTAACTTTATCTTAAAAAAACCACAAAAACTAACCACTTCAAGTGACTCTTGTGATTTTTCTTTTTAAATTGACACACTGTTGATATTAACAACAGCGACTGGTGTTCCTCTGGGTGTTAAGCTATGTTAATTACTTCTCTTGCAGCAGTGTTGCTAATTGTTTAAACAATACCTCACCCTTCATTAAGCATAGGACAAAAGATGCCATTACAATCTAGCTCCTTTTGTGGCAAAAATTAAACTCCTTAATTAGGAGTTCTGTACACTTGTCCAACAGAGGCGTCTATGCTGAAGTGTGTTTAACAGTCAATGTAACAGCAATTGTGGACATCTCAAAATGAGGAAGTGTTTTCTGTAGCAACTACATCCCTAACCCTGAGAGGTGCTTTTATTTCTCAGTTTACACTGGGGTTGAGGGGATTGAGGGCACTTGTGTTCTTCCAGGAGCAATCCTTTCTTTCTTAGCTACATGATCACAGGATATACATTCATGCTTATTTTGGTTTAGTGGTTATAGATGTGCTTTGGGGTATTTTTTTTTGTTGTTTTTTGTGGGTTTTTTTAAAGTGGATCATACACATACACATATTAATAATGGAAAAAACAATAAGCCATGACCAAAACAGAGAACAGGAAATATCCTGGTGACACACTAGGTTTATGAGGTGGTAGTCAAAACTATTATATAAATTAAAAATAATTTTTAGCTGCAAAAAACAATGAGAGCTTTAAACATCAAAATAACAAATGCCTGTACTTACTACACCATATTACCTATAAGAAAATATTTATAGCTAATTACTTTGGATACCAATTCTTTCACTTTTGTCTTTTTGTGATGAAAAGAAACAATTTAGAAGTACAGTCTTCTTTTTCTCAGAGAAAAATCATAAAATTACCATTGTTCCATGATATATTTAGACTCATTAAAGTGAAAAAAATCCTGAAAGATAAGATTTATTTTGAAGAAGAGGGAATATTTGAGGGAGAACAACCTTACAAGGTGTGAATGGAAAGATATTGCTCATTTAATATTAGCAAAGAGCCATGAAGAGGTGTAACAAAAGAGAAAGATAGATGGTAAAACGTATTTTTAAGTGGTATAAAGCCAGAACAACACTATTGAAACTGATTTTTTCACTTGTCTTCATATTTACTGAGAATTTAGCCTCTGACAAATATCTTCTTGCCAAAAAATAATTTCGGCACAATTTTCATACTTTTTTAGGTCAAGAAAAATCTTCTGTTGACTCGAACTGCTGTAGGTTAGCTTTGGTTCTCCATATGTTTGTTCAAAATTTATTAGCACTCATTTATTTTCAATATGTTTATGAAGGCAGGGCAGCCCCTCTGAATAGCACTCAGCTATTCCAGAAACAAAAGGGACCTTCTTGTTTGTGTGGTTTCCACCCCGTTTTAGTGGCAGAATCCATACACATCTATTTTTCCTACATTCAGGATGAAAGGATTAAGTTTTCTATGGTGTGTCAATTCAACTACTCATGAATAATTTTTCTTGTTGGAAAGCAGTCATAAATTGTTATGCAAGTTTAACATATAGTTAAAACACTGTGTCCAACCTAACAAAATGTAGAACTCATAGACTTTCATTATTATTAGATTAGATGCAGCTTGATACATTGTCTGATATTACTTAATTATTTAACCCAGAAACAGATTTAAAAATGTAACTAACTCTCCATGCTTCTGTATTTGCAAAGATCCGAAAATATTAAGTTGTTCCATAGAAGAAGATTGACATAGGAATAAACTATTTGCCTACAATGGTTTTCCAGCTACACTTATTTAATTACATTGACATATTATTATGAAGGCAAACTTTAGAACACTGTCTCTTTAGTTCAGTGTTATCTCAAATGTCTGCATTTCCTCTGTTTGGTATTTCTTTGTCAGAGTTTAGAAGGATAATAGAAAGTGTTTGGTATTACCAAATATTGCCAAATACCAATATTAGTCTTTTATTGTGAGAGTTGTGTAGGTTTTTTATATTAGAAGCATTTTGAAGTCACTCATGGGTATAACTGTGGACAATAAACTGTGATTTTACAATAGTTCTAGGTACTGTGAGATTGGTTTTATTTTATGTGCCTAAGTTCTTTTAGGTAATATATGCCATGGTTTTTCAAAACTTACTTTCACAAATTTAACAGTTGGCAAGTCTTTCACATACTATTTATTTCCTTCAATTTTAGTGGAAATGATGGTGTTGAAGGCCCAATCTATTCCGGAAGAACAAAAGAATTAAACAAAATTGTGAATAGTACAGCATTATTATCTTTGTTCTTGTGACTCTGTTTTCCAGGGAAACCAGATTAGGAATTAAATAAAAGGTACTGTTGTACATTTCCATGGTTCTGGTCCAAACTGTTCAGATAACAGATTTTAAGTCCATGTTCAAGCTCCAAATTGGTGTATTGTAATGACCTCTTGACTGACCCTTCGTTGATTATGTGATTTTAGATAATACAGTGCTTGAAAGCTGTTGGTGGAAATGTAATGCACACTAGATACTTCCTTGTAATGAGACTTGTTGTTTAAACATGAATAATAAAGTGATAAACATGAAAATTAAGCAAATAGATGAGTTGAAAGGCAAACAACAAACTGTTCTAGAACATTGGGCACAGGTTGACCCTTTGTGTAGGAATGTAGTGTTTCACTACCAGAGTAATAAATATAGGGTTGGTAACAGGAAAAGTAGCAAACAAGTGGACTTTCAAAGGCAGAATATTTGCAGGTCTTAGCATAACAGAACATTTCCTTACAAGTGATAAATAGAATGAGTCAGACAATTGTTTTAGTGCTTTACCAGGGAATGATAAAGCTAGTTGGATGTGTAAGGCTAAAACTACTTAATATGGACAGTAGACCCAACCCCAGAGTCTTCAATGGCATTCAGAAGTATGTGGAATGGTGTAGATATGTATGTCCATATGTTAGGTATGTATATTCTGGACTTATTTTAAAGCATAACCTCATAAAAAATAATGTGACAGCAAATATATTTTTCAGACAAATGTGAAGGTGGTTAATAATGGGCTTTAAAATAGGAAAAAAAATCCCACCCCAAAACCTAGATGTAAATATCTCCCAAATAAGCACTGCAGAACACTCATTATTCAGATTTTTTCAACCTTTAATTTAATATGTTAGATTGCTCCATGAAGAGAAATTACTTTAACTGTGCCCAGTAATGACACACAATCATAGGAGCCTGATTAAAGCATTTTAATTCTTCACCTTATGTTGAATAATTTTTGAATAATTTTCATGACCTCTTACATTTTTTTTTATATTGTCTGATCTTAAAACACAAATTTAGCAGTGATCCCAGTACATTACTTTCAATATTTTGCCTCACAGGTGTACATCTATTATTATGTTTTTCTTCAACCCTCTTTCTTCAGCGAAATGTTCACTTCCTAGCCAAACGTCAATACCTGTATGTGCCATTAACATACAACATTAACATGTCAACTTATACATAGGTTTTTATACCAAACAGAAACAGTGCCTAATTTGGAAAGTCTGAATGGTCTGTGGCAAGGAAAACTCCTGCAGAAGATCTCTGCTGGCATCCTTTGACCCACTATGCAAGAAACCTTTTCTTATGCTGGGAAGGACTTGTTGCCCTTGAGAGCAAGCACCCACATCAAGGACTTGGGGCGAGGGTGTTCCTACCCTTCACAGCTTTCATGTCTTGTTTATGATGTGCTCTTGCAAATCTATTTTCCCTTATCTAAAGTCATTGAAAAATAAAGGAGGAGCAAAGAAAATTGAAAATTAGGTGATTTTATCAAAGTATGACTATGCTGAGTTCAGTAGAAATGCTTAATTGAAAATGCATTGTCTTCACCAGTAAAATACTTATGACATTTTGAGTAGCTAATAAATACGTAATATATAACTGACTTTCTTGATGATGTGCCTTGATGGTGCCAGCAGGATTGCTTTTTATGATAGCCTTTTCTTTTTAATTTCTACAGGCTGAAGTGGAAGTGTTACTTTTTTTACAGATTTCTGCTTTCTGTGACATGTGGGTCCTATGCAATATCTCAGTTTATGACTGAGGAAGGGGAGCATCTACAGGGTTGTTTTAATGCCTAAGACAAATTTGCTTGAGGGACTGGACCTTTGGGTTGCTTCTGTACCTTACAGATCCCCTATGTTAAAGCTTTCCTACCTGTTTTCAGCTGCTCCCAGGTGTGAGTCTTTGTCACAGGTAGAATGGCACTGAAAATTTAGAAAATTCCGTGTCACCTACTAACACCTGTATGTTTGCACATACACCTTGTCTCCCCTGAAAGAGCTCACTGAGACTCTGAGCACTGAAAACTGAAAAGGGAAGAAAAAGAGACAAGCAGCGAGTCCACAGTCAGGAATATGGTTCTGTATAAATATTTTTCCTTGTTTATCTCAATTACAATTTTTAGGCTATTTACATTTTTTTATTTATTACATGCACAAAGTTGCATCGGTTTGACTTTGAAAGCAACAATGTGTGGAGGTTTGTGGTTTTTTCCATGTTCACAAAATTTGCATTTTTGGAGAATTGAAAATTTCCCATCAGAATGTAAACTCAGTCTTATATTTTGAAACTTCGCAATTTTAGCTTCCTTACAGTATGTTTGCCATAATAATATAAAGTAGCAGTATGATTCTATAATTATATTTTATAGTATGAGAGAGATCAAATTCAGCACAGATGAGAAATGTAACTAAAGTGTCTATGGTTAGCTTTTTCCATTATTATTTATCTCTTTAATTAGTTGTGATATTGAGAATTATCTTCTTAACTACTTCAGAGTCCTTGTCCATAGCCTTTTAGTGCCCACAAAACAGTGACTGCAGAAACCAAATACTGAAAATTTGAAAAGTCAGGGATGTTTTGGTGGAGTAATTTACAATTTTGTATCTATATGGAAGTTGAGGGGATTTTTAAGAAAAATAAAATCTCTCTGAGCATTTTTGACTTTGGAATAGACATCATTTCCCTGGTACTATCATCTCTACCAACTGCATCTGTAAAGTACAGAAATTAATTTACTTAATTTTACTATGATAATCCCCAAAAGATCAATTCAAAAGAGGTCCTGTAACATAAGATCTTGTACAAGTACATGAGATGTAATCCCAGCTTCAAGTAATTCATTCAGCTATGCTTAGCACAAAATACAAAAGGAAGCACAATAGGTACATAGACATTTTATATGGTCATGGTAATATTCCAGTGAGCTGTTGGCATCATGTAATGGCCCAGACTAAATAAGAAAGAAGTTTTAAATTAATATTGGCTAGTTTCACTAGTCAGTGGAAGCACTACTATTTGATTTCTTTTAATTATTTTGGTTTGAAAGACAATAGTTTCACTCCCCCTTAGCATTATGTTGTAAAGCTCTTCATCTAAGAGAAGAGGTCACAGTGCGATTCCTGATTCTGTATGTGCCTTATTTACCAGTCTAATAACAAATTAATTCTGATGTCCAAACTAATGTTAATATACTGTTATAACAGTGCTCTTTATTGACTGAAAATTTTCATGCCCTAAATTCGGGGAAAAAATATAAATTCCAAAATACAAAAGAATATATCATATGAGGTATTCTCTTCTATCTCATGTTGAAGCTTTAATTTCTTAATGAAATTATTGTTTTGATTTCATATTCTTTTTCCAAAGGATTTTCTAAACAAAATAAGAACATGGCACATTGAGATCTTTCATGTAACATACACATCAGCTCATTATGATAAGTAGCAATGAAATGTATAATCTTTTCTTAAAAAGCTAAAAAGTACAGGCAGGCCTTTTAAATGCAATTACTTCCTAGTGCCATACTGCATTAATTATTTCTTACACCATTACTCACTGTAGGCTCACCAGTTGTGGGCAATAAATCAATGTTAATACCAAGACAGATGAAGATGGGAGCAGCAATCTGCTGTTAGGCTGAGTGAAGAGATGGGCGTGAGAGGGGGATAGAGCTCTTGGATCCCAGGACTAATATCAGGATGAGATTGTCAATATAACTCTTGTTCTGGGGTATATCTAAAATCATAAGTCACTGCAGCATTTTTTCTGTATTTTTTAATGTAATTCTACCAGTAATTCACATACGTATTTTTAAGATGCGCATACCTTAGGGACAACAAACTTCTGTTTTTTCCTCAGAAGATAAACACTAGTCTGTTTGACTACAAATAAGCTGGAAAATCTCTAATTGCAGATAGGACTGGAAGATTTCTTAGTACACTCTGAGTATCTGAGCTGGAGAAGCCAATGGCTAATTTGAAGTGGAAATGAAGAAGAAAAAAAAGTGCTTCTCTAGTCAAAATAATCCAGCTTCTTTTTTTTCTCCAAAAGTATCTACACATATGCAACAAAATTTAAGGCTCATCAGACTCTCCTGTTTACCCCATGCAGTTTATATTGAGACCTATGAATAACAATGTCAGTTCAAGCTTGTAACGCGTTTGAATGTCAGAGAAATTTTCTCCATCTAAAGCTAGCTGATAGTTAAAATTATTAAAGGTAAAAAATGAAAGACATCATCTTTCATTAGCTACCAGAGAAGTGAAAAGATCTTGTGACAAAGCAAAAGAGAAGAACCTGTGTTGCTGTCTTGGTTATATAGATTAATGTTCTCTTGGTAGGCACTCAGGGCTTTACTCTAAGAGCAGCTGGCAGTTTCACAGGTTCCTATGGTACAGTAGCCTCCCTGTCAAAACTTACCTGTACACTTCTGGGGATCTACTGGTTATTTTGAAATGGGAGGCTATACACCTGAGTTTTGGGTTTTGTTATGATACAGATAAACTGTAAAGATGGGCAGCTGTTCACAGCATTTGTCTCGTGGTAGAAGCATTAAGCAAACTAGTCAAGGTATAGATAATGACAGCATGTGCAAACTTTATTTTCCAATGTATCTGGCAGCATATGGAGATTATAACTCATTCAAACTGAATTTGAGCAATATCTTAATAATAAGTTATTAAAGAGAAGGACACATTCTGATCAGTGTAGGCATGAAGGTTCACCTGAATAGCATTTAAAACGTTTTCATAAAATCACAGACTATGCCGAGTTGGAGGGGACCCACAAGGATCATTGACTCCAACTCTTAACCCTGCACAGGACAGCCCCAAGAGTCACACCATGTGCCTGAGAGTATTGTCCAAATGCTTCTTGTACTCTGTCAGATCTACCGTGTGAGGGAGCTGTTGCTTTGAGCCCCCTTTTCAGCACAAGGGGTGATAAGGTGCCCACTTGCCAAAAGGACCCATGAGATGCCTGTTGATGTTATGCAAACTTTGGGTGAATTTATATGATGACGCAGTATTTTCTTGCATGTTCCTTATGTATGGGCAAGCATTGTTCTCTCCCTTGCATTTGATTACAACCTTCAGTTTCAAAAATGTGCTGAAGCTTGTGGGAGAAAAGACATTATGTTAGCCATAGAGTAATGTTTTCATTTGAGCATTTCTTATGGTCATTCTTGAGGAAAAGGTGCCCTTTCCAGTCAAATCCACCAAACAGAGCTGCATCATGAAGCCTTTTTTGTGTTGGTATTTGTTTTGTTTTTTTTACATTTTCCTTGCTTCTGCTGAATATGGTTTCTTTTCAGACTTAGTAGACTGAAATTTCAAGGCACTGAAATTCTTATGCAGGCAGCATGCTATTAATTACTGCCATTCTTTTGGGCTAAGTATATTATCTGAGAAACTTTTTTTTTACCCCTTTAATTTACTTGATTACTTCCAGCTTTGTTCATATTTATACAAGTTGAAAACCTTTGTCTGAACATACAGTGAATTGCTCTACTGAACATACACAGTGAATAACTGTAGGTTAATAATTTTCTTGTAATGTCTTTTGTTAGAAGAGGCTGGATAAAGAGAGTGATAAGCTAATAAAACATTTTTCTGAAAACCTGAGAAAAATTTAAATGAAGTCTGAATTTTGATCAGTTTTAAATGGTTTTTTGCTCTGCCTAAATCATTTTGCATACTCTCACTTGAAAGCAGTGCAATTTTTCTGTCAAATTTCTGTCAAAAGTCACTACGACTCTTTGGGGAAAATCAACCAAAACAGCAAATAAAAGCAATTTTGTTGGAGTTGTGCTCTTAAATATCATAATGCTTAATTTCAGCAGTGAAGGCTTTAGATTTGAATGTGTACAATATCAAAAATAATTTTGAATAAATTAGGGAGCTATTTTAGTCTAATTCCTACATCTATTGTGTGCAGAGTTGAGTGTTTGCAGTACAAGGGTACAAGTAAATTGTTGTATTACAAGTAAATGATTGTCACAAGTTACAAATTCAGATGTGGGAGAGCCTATTTTGCAATGACTCTGATTATAGTTTTTAATGAAACTGTCTGTCCAAGAAAGAAAACAAGAGGATATAAAGGGGACAATGCCTGGTTCCTTTGCACAGTTTGGTTTGGGGTTTTCCTGACATATTGTGAGCATGGTAGGAACCCCAGTTCACCTCGAAGTTCAAGACCGAAGTGCCTCATTGAATGACTTCTGTTTGCAGAGCAGGCTCTGAATCTGCTGTCACATGTTTTCCTTGGAGGAACTTGTTTCCTTCCTGAGGAGGTCTGCAAGGTCAGGCAAATATCCGATCTTGGAAGCTGCCTGTCTCAAGGCTACTCTCTCTGAGTCGTCATTTCTACAGAAAAATTCATAGGGAAAGTCTGTCAGAAACTCTGAAGCAGCTAAGTGCTTCAGTAATGAGAAACTGTTTTAAATTGGGCATGCCAGGTAGAAGAGAAGTGTTTGGAAGCTTTGGGGCTTGTTCTCTAATACAATATATAAGTAACTTCAGTATTCTTGTTTAAGATTCAGAATTCATGTAATTGTTTTCTAGTGCTGTGAGGAAGTATCAGTTTGGTAGTGTGAGCGAAAGATTTCCTGTCCAGACTTAAAATTTTTGCTCTATTACTATTTTTGCTTTATATTATGTGTACAGTATATACCAAACTCTGGCCACAGACAGACCAGCAAAATCCCACATTGCTTCAACAAATGTTACCGTATTTTTTTATTAGTCTTATTTATTTATTTGTTTGTTTGTTACTTATCATTGACTATTTGGGATTTTTCTTACTTATACTCTTAGCACTGAGAGAATACATTATGGTATAACCGAACTATTTAACAAGCCTGCTACCATCAAAAATGCTTCTTCCTGTTACTCTCCCTTTCTGCATGTTCCTGTCATTCCACTGAAGCAGCTTTGGTAGATGAGCAACCGTTTGGTGAAGTGAACTGACCCCCCTCATTTTCTGCTGGCTGCGAGCAGCCCCAACAATGCAGTGGTGCAGGCACCCCTGAGGTGGGACCACTGAGTTTACTCCATTTCCTCCCTCTTTAGGTACCCAGCTGTCTCCACTGATTACAAAAGTGTACTCTAGTAAGACTGCTGCCCTAGATGCTGATAATACAGGCACAAGTCAGGTGCCTAAAATACAATACCAAGCAGCTAAAACAATTTAATGGCTGGTTTCTGTGCATTCACCTATTTCCCCTTCCTGTAGCAGTCCATCCCTACTTCTCCTCAGCATTTGTGCCATGCCTGTTCAATCCCACCCTGAGCTATGCCATCTCTCAAGAGCAATAAAACCTCCAACACTGTGTAGTAAAAAAAGAACTCTGCATGGTAAGTGAGTAATTTTCTAGATGTCTAGCAAGTTGAAATTATGCAGTGATGGGTCAAACATAGTCTGGTTCTGGCACAAAGTGAAGATAAATCTGGCAGATTAGGACAGAAAGGAAGGTCGCTGAATGGACTTTAAATGTTACGCTAAGGAAGGAGAAGCAATTCCACTTCCAACTGTAGCCCTTAGCTGTGTATTAAAAGGGGATACAGCAACTTCATGTCCAGCTCTGCTAAAGGTTGTTTTATTTATCATCACAGACTAGTTAAGATGTACAAATGTGACTCATGACATTGAGTCCACCTTTGAGAATTTGAGGAAAGCTGAAAACAGAAAGCTTTCTTTTTTCTTGTTTTGATAAGTACTCAAAAAGTATTTTTGCCAAAATAATTACCCGTATTAATAAACAAAGCAAAATAAACTACAGAGATACAAAAGTGGTGCCAAAACTGTGCCTGTACAAAGACTTTTTCCAATACAAAAACTCCCTGTGGGAGTTATGCTCTTCATAGGGTGTTAGCATTTTGGCAAATCTTCTAATGTAGCTTCTAATGGGAAGTCGCGGCTTTTGTTGGGAATAGCAGTAGGAGAATAAATTTGATCTTTGGAGGTTTTTACACCCCAGCTGTGAATTTTGCCCTATGATTAGGCTCCATGTCACATCCTAACTTACTGTAAATTGTCCAGAGAGTTCAAGAAAACAAATTGAACGTGTATTTCCTGAATCTGGCTTAAAGTTTAAGCTTGGAGGTAGTTGCAGAAGTCATTTGTTTTAGATTTCCTTGAGAACCCATACTAGATTTCTGGTATGGCTATAATCTTTTCTGCTTTGGGAAAAGTTCATCCATGAAAAATATGGGCAAAATGGAGGATTTATTTGTGTATTTGTTTTGATTTATATGCATGACTGGAAATAGTCCTGCAATATTCCTTGAAATGTAGTAGAATGGATCTGTCTGGCAATTCCCTTTTAACCACAAACCAGGAGGAGTTCAATAGCTGAGCTGCAACAGGTGTAGATATATCTGATTTTTAAAAACTCTTGTCAGAGCCTTCCCACTTTCTCACAGACTGCAGGACCAAATAGGCTTGGGAGTCATGCTCACTAAAACAGGGCTATTCTAAACTAAATAAAGAGCAAATTCCAGAACACATCAGAGCTAATTTGCCATTGTTTTCGGCATAAACCTCATCGAATGAATGCAGCTGCTATGGTGCTGTATCCAAAATAATGTGATTAAATTGCTGCTTGGGGAATTTTCAAGTCTAAATTTGGCAGAGACTCATTACTGGCAGTTCAATGGAGAAGCATTTATAATCTTATCCAGAGAGGTGATCCTGTGTTCTGTTGTTCTAAGAACAGAGAGAGGAGAAACAGAACCAGGATGACAAATGGTCAGACCAAAATGTGAAACAAGAAACCACAAGAACTTTTAGGCTAATCCAAGCCATGCTGGAAAGCCTGTTGGGACGGCAAGGGGAAGACAGGATGAGAAACTTTGGGTGGGTTACATAAGAAGAATTTGGCACCAAGCTCCGCACTGTCAAGGTCAACAAGGAAAGAGGGAGCCTGCAAAAGTCACAGCTTTGCCATCATCAGGGTCAGGTAAGGGTAGCTCTGGGGCCTTGTTCCCAGAGCTGACTCGTCCTCCCTGCCGGCTCCCTTACAAAAACACTCTTCCCACTCTTCTGTCAGGCAGTGTGTGGATGCCTGGCTGTAACTGCAGTGACCTTCATCTGGGGGAAAGCGTTGACGTTGAGCAGCTTGGCCTCTTGCATGGTGAATTCCCCAGAGCTGTCAGGACCCAGGCTGGCACATAGAGATTCAACTTACAGCTCAAACATCTGTAAAAACTTCTGATGATGAACGTGTGCTGAACAAACCAACATTGTCTTTGCTTGTGCTGTTCAAGATCAAACAAACTATTTAAAGTGGTGAGAGTTATGATGAAGTGACTAATACAGTAATTTTCCTGGTTGCAAAACTGTAAAACTAAAACCAAGGTCATCCTGTCTCATCAGAAAGCAGGTTGTATTTCTAATTTGAGTTAAAAGTGACCTCAAATTGAATTTTAATTTCAGGAAAGAGGAATTTGCATTTGGGCCAAATCTGAGCCTTTAAAATCTTATGTTCAATATGCCCAAGTATGCCCATTCTAGTTAAGCATATATGAAATATTGCAGCTTAGAGCATACTTTAGTTTAACAACTATATTGATGTTCCTTTATATGCTAAGCAGAGCTCCTGGGATCATGGTTGCGATATGAATATTCAGTATTATGTCTTCAGAATTGGATATCCATGAATATTTAATATTACATGTTCCCAAAGGAGTTACCTAACACTCCAGCTCAGGGACAACTTATCAGATGGAGCCAGCAAAGTCCTTCAAATTATTTTCAAACAAAGTCCTTCACATTATCTTCCGGGGTTTTTTTGTTTGGTTGGTTTGGTTTGTTTTTTTCATTCCATAGTGCATAGCACCAGTTACTGGGAAATTTGCAGAAGCAGCAGCTGCCTGCAGTGCCAGCAGAAGTAATTGAAAAAGATGGGGGGAGGGGGGGGGAGGGAAGGAGAGACAAATGAAAATTTCTGGGTTTTGATGAAAAACAAAATAAATCATTTGCTAAAGAAGCATAAGTGTAGAGATAAAACGTTCAGATTAAAGACTAAAATGTTCAAGAGTAAAGTTCACAGAACAACTTAATAACTTTGATGTGGAAAGAACATTAAAAACTACTAAGAGGAAAGAATCCAAAGTTAGGTGAGAATCCCTATTATACGTATATACGTGGAGAAAAACTGTATTTTGAGGTTTGAAGACAAAATAAACCTGCTGTATCCTTCTGTTGATCAGCACTGATCAGTAAACATTCTTTTGCACGGCAGTAAAAAGTAGTTATTAGAGCTAGAATTTGACCTCAGGTAAGTGTTATAGCAACATGAAGCTACTCTAGCAACTGACTGATGTCTCCTGATTTTGAACTGCCAGAAAGGGAAGTTAAAAAAGAAACAGGCAGGGTGGGATTTGTAGATTCGTCATGGATTTCATATGTTCCATTTGTTTCTGTAGCTTTGCAAACTCAAAGCTGCCTGAGATCTAGAAAAACAAATATTCATGTTTTCTCAGAGGTTTGTCAAGTGACAAAATGCTGGCAATCTAAGTTGGAGGCTGGAATGATTTCTTGCCATGTTGTTACAGCTCACAATAAGCTTAACAGCTATCCTGGATTTCATATGCAATACCTTCATCATTGCTGAAGGCAATCAAGTGCCTCTATTCTGTGCCATACCCAAAGAAATACTGTAGCTGTTGTTCAATATCTTCACTGATTCTTTTGGCATTACTCATTCATGACTTTGCTTTAGCCTGTCTAGTTAGGTTAATCGGCTGTTGTAAAGCTCTGTAAAGTCACTGAGAAAATGCTGGCATAATCTTGATCTTAATGGAAGGATTGGACTGGCCTTATCCTGCAAGTTAATTAATAGAGTTGGGTAAGATTTTTAGTGACTGCAAATTTATCAAAAAAGGAGTTTTTATCCTAAAACTGTTTCCACCTTTTAGTAGAACAGCAGTATTTGTTTGAGGTGAGGAAAAAGCCTGGAGATAAAGTCTTATCACTCACTCAGGGATTATGGAATTTGATTTTGTCTCATCATGAGAGTTGTGGAAACCATATCTCCCGCTTCAAAAGGATAGGGTCTCTGAGGAAGAAGTTAGAGGAAATTTGGTGTGGGCTCTTCTTTTTCACCCTTCTCTGCACTTTGTGAGGATAGAAAACCATCCTTCCTCTCACCCTTTCCTCAGTAAACCACTCAGTAGCATAATTAGGACCTTGTGCCACTCATGGCATCTTTTGGGCCCAGCCAGCTAGAGGGGATGGGCTCTACCATACCTGGGGTTTGAAGCCTGCTAGCATGGCTGCTTTGTCCAACAGAGTCCTCTGCAGCACATGGCCTTGACACTGCTGCTGAAACAGGAGGGGCATCACTGGTCCTGTTTACTCTCCTGCTTGGTTGTCCTAGAGCCTGGAGGTTCGTTCTCTCCCAGAAAAGTGGGAACCCCAAGTCAAGTTTGTATGTCTCCCGGTCCAGGGCAGGGACAAAAGAAACAGCCAGTTTTTGCTTACATTGTTTCAGTTTGGCTTCTGACCCAGAAAATGAATTACAGTCACAGCCCTATGTAGCGTAGAGTAAGTTAATATTCAGAGTGACAATGGGCATGTCTGGCCCATGTGGAGCTAAGATGTCTGCAGAGGCTTCTTTCCATGTAGTGTCTTACTTAGCTCTTTATAGTCCTTTATGTTCTCCAAAAGAATTCCATTTTCTGTTCAGGTTTATTTAAAATAGAGATGTAGTCCCTTCAGAGAATACGGGGGATTTTTTTGGCACAGTAATTCTGCATATTGGTCTTAGATGAAGTTCAGCCGATTTATATACTAACAATAGTGAGCTGATATTTCCTCTGATACTGAGATTTGGCAGGGATGACCAGAAGGAAGTGTTTCGATCCAATATATAAGACAACAGCAAAGGGAAAAAAGATATTTCCTCTTTATTATGTGAGGAGAATAATATATTACAGATAATTTCCACCCTTTAAAATGTTCTTTTGTTCTTGCAGCCGGGTTTGGGTTTTTCAGTCTGTCCAATTTTGATCATTGGAAAGCTTTCCAACATTCCATCTTTGCTTCCTCATGTCCATAGCTCACCTTTTCTTGTGTCCCACCTGGTCCCAGCTGTTGACATTCACAGGTCATTAACCAAGACACTTATTACTAAAGAGTAGTAGTCAAAGTTTGTCCTATTCTGGCTCAGCTGTGGTGACTGGATTTTTGTGGTCCTCAAATCCAGTCATTTCTATATAATCTTTGCCTGTAATTAATCAACAGACGAGCTGTAATTTAGCTGCAGCACTAGCGGACTAACTTCCTCAAACAGGAATAATTTTTGTGTGATTTTGCAAATCCCAAGGTTAAATCACAGGTTGAGAAGCTTCCAACAGTTTACAGAAAACAACTTTTTGCTGTGCTGTAAGCTTTTCCAGTGTTTGCATTAGTTATCACTCTGATTACTGAATTCTGCATTGTTGCACTACAGATTAATAATAATTGGAGAAGGAAGGGGGAAATATTTTGTTGTTCATTGGCAAAGATTAGTTCACGTAAGGGAGGTTTACTTTACTGAAGCACATGGCTGCTGTTACCTGGTTTGTCCTACAGGCATTAGGAAATTCTATTAGCAACTCATCCCTGCAAGCATTATTTCAGCCTCAGAGCGCTGAAGAGCTTCTGTGGCTTGTGAACCACACGCTTTAGAAGATTTGAATTGCTCATAGGCCTCTCCACTGGAGGCACACCATGAAGCCTGATGTGTGTCTGACTCAGAAACCACAGGGCAGCATGCAGTTAAACAGCAGAAGAGACCAGGAGAGATACTGCCAAGTCCTGTGGAACGTAATACCAGGTTCCCCAACATGGTAGAGAAGGACAGGAAGATTTTTGGAAGCTGAGGTTTTCAGAACAATTAAGAAATGCAGTAAGTACTGTGATGCCTTGGGAAAGAGCTGATTTCCAACCATAGATTTTTGATGGCTTTAGAACAAGCCAAATGCCAAAATGCCAAATGCCAGAAGAGTACTTCTTTCTTCTTTGCTTTCACATTGGTTGTAACTAAAATTCAGAAGCCCAGAGGATTGAATAGCAGCCTGTGGAGAGAAGTCCTGGGGATTAAAATTATCCAAATAATAATCAATATGAAAAAAGTTGTGTTTCATATTTGTTCAAATTTTTGGTTGATTTCTCTTCATTTAAACTAACTGCTTTCATAATGAACCTCTCCTTCTGAGAAGCAATGGAGTTTAATTTCTACAAGGACTCCCATCAAAAATGTTAGTTGCTGTTGCTTAGTTCTTATTTAGGTATAAATTTACAGTGGCAAAGTTTTAATCACAAACTAAAGTTAGAATGGGCAATTTTTTATTTTTGTTAATAAAAATACTTCACGTGAGGCAAGAGTCTATTCCCGGTGAGGGATCTTCAGTTTAAGTTAGTGCTTTTTGAAAGATACTGATACTCAAGTAAGCAGTGGGTAACATTTATCCATTTCTGGAAGCCTTACTAGTTTAAGTGGAACTTCTTTCTCATCAGCAAGCTATAGTACTAATTTTTACCCAGCTTTTCATCTGAATTTAACTTGTATACTAATAACACAGTCAGATCATAAGGATGTTTTCTATTAGTCTTGTCCATTCTGCTTCAGTGGCTTTCATGGGAGAGATGGGCTCAGGAAACCTACTGTAATTCCCTGATTCTGGCTTACTGAAGTTCATCAGCATTCATGATTATGATACCTTTTTCACATTCATAGTTAGCCCTGATAAGTTCGTAATAAAGAACTTCCATACACCCTGGTTTTCTGAAGTGAGTCTTCTGGATTGTGCAAATTTTAAAGGTAGTAAAAGAGTGCCCAGAATTTCCAGATGGTAACTCTAATGGCTCATGTGATTCTAATTTGGCTGCTCTTTATCCAGAATCCTACACCTTTGGGATTTCCAGTGGTCACTACCCAGGTATATGCACGCTGCTCTTTACCTGTGCACAGGAATTCTGATGCTGTCAAGATGTCCCAGCCTTCCTGAACACGCACATTTCATTTTCAGCTGCACCATAAGCCTTCAGGAGGTCCCTGGCAAGGGTCACACAGTGCCCAGATGGCTGTTGCAGCCCCAGCAATTCTCTATGCCCTCATTATCTCAGATTTATCGAATGTAAAGCTGGTAATCACAACTTTTCCATCAGGAAATCTTGCCTAGCAATAACAGAGCACTCTTCTATATAACCCAAGCTCATGTCTCCCTGGGTCATTCACATTATGGTGGACATAGATGGAAACAAAACCATCACCAGCCTTGTTACTACAAAGAGGTTTTTTCCATAGTGAAAATGGTCCATTTTACTTTTGCTGACACACTTAACACTGTGTGTTGTTGCTTCCTTAGAAAAACTGGCCCTGTTGAGGAAATGGTTCTAGTGAATATTTAAAATTCATATAAATGCCCTACATGGATATTGGTGTGTGGTACAAGGAATTCTGGCATTAGGATATTGTGCATTTGATCTTTATTTAATTCTTTGTTTCTCTATTTAATTCTTTTTATTCCATTCAAAAACTAGTAGCCTACAAAGTTATGGTGAAAATAGTTGGAAAATATAGTCTCTCTTTCTGCTGGTGTTTTCAATTCATACAACACTGTTTCAATACGAATTTGAATTTCTAGAATGACTTATTATATCTGGTCACTGAATTATAAGACACAAAATAAGCTAGTGTCTACTTTAAAGAACAAAAATCAGTGTCTCTTGAAGAATTTTTCTTTTCCTTCTGAGACAATATTCTTTCCTTCTGACTTAAAATAAACCTATTCAACTACTTTGATTTTAAAATTATATAACTGGATTTCTTTTGAGCATCCTAATACATTTTTTTGGTTTCAAACCTCACGTGAAAAGAAGGTAATTACCACGTTTCAGAAATTCTTGGTTCTAATATGTTTTAAGATGTTTCTGAGGCAGATGCTTGGTATGCCTATTAGTTATTTATTGACTTCTTATGTGGAGAACATCAGCGTTCATGGTTTTGTAGTTGATCTCTCTGAGCATTATAACTTGCTATTTGGCTGAAATAAAAGGCAGGCTTATTTTGATGATGTATAAATTAATTGGTGAAAGGCCTTGTTTTACTGTAATTTAAAAGTATTTCATGGCTTATATTTTACTCTGTTAACTTGTAAAAAATTAAAAAATATAGAGGGAGAGGAAAGAATAAAAATCATCATAGAAAATATGTAAGAAAAGAAAAAGTAAATCAAAGCTGTGTAAAAGCCTCAATCTTGTTTGTGGAAATCATGCTGTTCATTTAAATGGGAGCAGGAACTTGCCCTTTAGCAGAATGACTGCTTACAGGATATGGGACTGTCATTATGTAAAATGGTTTTGTGTATTTTCTATATTTTTTTCACATCACCCAAGAGCTAAAGACCCCCAGGCTAACATTAATGTCTAAAACAAGTTTTGTAAGCCTCTTACTTTCAATGGCAACCTGCAGTCTGTTGCAGCTCTCATCCTGCTGTCAAAAAAAAAAAAAGGATTTTTTAGTGAGGTTAAACATGAGCTGTTCATGTCTGGGGACTTGGCAGAGGATGAACACTGTGAACACTACAGCCTCAGTTCAGCGTCTGATGTACAATAGGTGATTTCACAAAGCACCTTTGCAATTTGGCGGCTTTGTTTACAAGAGACCTCAGGATTAAATGAGCCTGTAGTGAATTACTTAACATTACCCCATAGAAACCTGCCTCTATAGGTCAAATCTGAAGTTAATTTGCTGAAAGTAACTCACTTTCTGTTCTGTTTTGGGCCTCAGAGTACAGCAGGAGACATCTAGCTCAACTCAGTACATACTTCAGTCTTTAAGGTATCTTTAGGTGTGAAATTTATTTACTACTCTGAAATACACAGAAGAACTCAAAAAATATAGATATGACATTCAGTGGGAGACTTTCAAAATTTTTTTCTTAACCTAAAAAATTTAATCCAGAATCACCAAATTAAATCGTTCTGTAAGTACTGTGGGTTATGTTTAGAGAATAAGAACTAAGACCACCCTGGATTTTTCTACTCTGGTTGTAAACTCTTACAAAATACAGTCAAGTTTTTAGAATCCATTTTTAGTGGTACATTTCAGTTTCTGTATCCTATTCTTTTAAGGTTGGTGGCTGAGCTGCAGGAAGTGGTACAAAGGCTACACGACATGAGGGAGACTAAGAAGGAGTTAGGTAGCTGGTTTCAAACACAGACTGCAGTGGACCCACAGGCCAGACAAGCAAAAACTCCCCTACCAGCACACACAGAGGGATGGGGGCAATGGAGAAGAGTGGAAGTTTGCAGTGGCAAGAGCCTGCAGGAGGAAGAGACTTCTCCTAAAACTTGAGGTGCCCTTATAGAATTGACACACTCTCTGGAGAGTGAAGAGGAAAGACCTGTCACATCAGAAGAGATGTTGGAGCTGAGTAATCTGCTCCCTGTATAACAACCTCTGCAGCTCAGAACAGGTGACAGGTGATAGCAGTGGGTGACTCTCTTCTGAGAGGCACGGAGGGAGGCCCCCATGTGCTGACCAGATGCGCACTCTGGGGAGGTGTGTGGCTTACTGGGTCCTTGTGTCAGGGGTGTCACCAAGAGACCACCAACACTCAAACAATTCACTGACTATTACCTGCTGCTGTTGTTTCACATTCGTACCAGTCAGGAGCAGTTGGAGTAGGTCAAAAGGAGGATCATAAAAATGATCAAAGAGCTGGAACATCTCTTCTATGAAGACAGGCTGAGAGCATTGACATTGTTCAGCTTGGAGAAGAGAAGGCCCTGGGGTCACCTTATAGCAGCATCCAAGTACCTAAAGGAGGCCTACAGGAAAGCTGGAGAGAGACTTTTTACCAGGGTGTGTAGTGACAGAACAAGGGGAAATGACTTTAAGCTGAGAGTAGGTTTAGCTTAGATAGTAGGAAGAAATTTACTTCTGTGAGGGCAGAGAGACACTAGAAGATGTTGCCCAGAGAAATTTTGGATGCCACATTCCTGAAAGTGTTGAAGGCCAGGCTGGATGGGGCTTTGAGGAATGTGGTCTAGTGGAAGATGTCCCAAGGTTGCAGTGAGCTGGGGACTGGTCTTCTCTCACATGTAATAAGCAATAGGAGGAGAGAAAATGGCCTCAAGTTGCACCAGAGAAGGTGTAGATTGAATATTAGGAAAAACTTCTTCATGGAAAGGTTTCTCAAACAATGGAGTAGGCTGCCCAGGGTAGTGGTTGAGTCACCAACTCTGGAAGTATTTAAAAGTCATGTAGATGGAGTACTCAAGAACATTGTTAAGTGGTAGACTTGGCAGTGCCAGGTTAAGGGTTGGACTCAATGATCTTAGAGGTATTTTTCAACTATTCCATGATACAGTGATTCTATAAGCAGGTCAACAGACTTTCACAAGGTTTATGGGATTCCTTAACTCAATTCCTCAGCAACCAGACTGAATCACTTCCTTTTCTGACACTCATGTCTTTCATAAATTGTAGAATACCTCTATTTTGAGACTTATAAAGACGGATGTTTACTAGCACTATTTTTTTGACACATTCCTAATGAATTTGCATATCATTTTATGCTGCACTTGTACAGGTGTGGAAACCATCAGGATTATAGTTAATTCAAGACATCATGGAAAAAAAAAAAGGTTACATGTTCAAAAAAAAAAGTAACTTTTTTACATACATACATTGGATAATTTGTGGTATTTATCTGTTGCCCTAGGCTAGGGATAACAGGGAGCTGTTTATTCAACGCTTATGGATAACCTACCCCTTCAGAGTGCTCAGGTCCCACCAGGTGGGATAACTGTGGTAGGGCCCCTACCTGGAAGAGATCACAGAAGTTCAATGCATGTTGCTTGCAAATAAAAGTTATCCTGCATTTTGTGGTACCATTTGAAATGGAACCTTTAAAGACATGTTAGGAAAAAAAGAACATACTCTTTTAAATATAGGGCTGCACTAAGCAGGACAGATTCACTTGAAAAAAGAAAAATAGAAGATTTTTTTTTTTTTAATCTTTTAAATGTCTTGATATCCTAGGGTTAAATGAAAAATTATCAAGTCTTAAAAATTTACTAGACCAGGATCCATTTAAAGCATTACAGGTA
Source organism: Myiozetetes cayanensis (assembly GCF_022539395.1). Taxonomy (NCBI): domain Eukaryota; kingdom Metazoa; phylum Chordata; class Aves; order Passeriformes; family Tyrannidae; genus Myiozetetes; species Myiozetetes cayanensis. The sequence goes on along the minus strand of NW_026087742.1, from coordinate 97,401,425 downwards.
GTATTATTGAGTCTTGTAAGTCAGCATTGCATCAAGCAGCAGTGTAACATGTCCCAAATGTATAAACAATCTGAAAATCAGAGATGCAGCCTGTTACTGATAGCTGTGTTATTTATTCCTGTAAGTCACCATCAAAGATTGCAGTAGAGATCACAGAGATCATCCAGGTTTTGTACCGCTTACTGTATTGTACTTGAAAAGTCAACTCTTTCAGTCATTGAGTTAACATTACTCTTGGAGAATTTTGGAGACTGAAAATTACTTTGAACACTATGACAGCTATAGCCATGATCTCTTGACTTTTTTCTGAACTTTTTAAGCTGGATACTTTATCTAAACTTTTGAATTAAGGTGCTAGCAGAACTTAGGCAGCATGACAGAAAAGCTTTGTTAGAACTTGAAAGAAAACCACTGTGTGAAATGGAAGCAATGTGACACTGCAGAACACCACAAATGTTCTTTCATTACTTCTATTGTGCTCTCTCCTCTTGAAGCACTTCAAAACCATATCTACTCCCACAGCTTTTGTGACCGTACTCTTAGTTTAAAACAAGAACAGAAAGCATTGTGTTCGTCTCACCCACAATCATTTCCAAGTCCTGAGATGGAACTGAGGGTTTTTTTCTTCTGTCAATAATCAGGTACAAGTATCATGCTCATATTTTAACTAGAAAGTAATGCTGCCTCAAGTAACTGAAAAACTTTTTTTCAGTTCCTATCTAGGTTTCAGGTTTGAATCACCTATTTTATGCCAAAGAAATGTTTATTCCAAATAGGGAATCTGAACAAATATTTTATTTTCAATTATTTTAGATAGAAATATCTTAGAAGTCTGATGAAGCATTATGTCTATGTAGAACAAAAAGAGCAACCTGAAACTTCACAAATGATGAATGCTGCAGTGCAACTTCCAATAGAAAATCTCAGTATAGGGCACAGGCAGATCAGATTAGGTCTATCTTTGATAAAGAGCCAAAACCATCAGGAGATAATGATAGTAATTTTATATTCTTTTATTTTTCATAGAGAACATGAGATAAGCATTGGAAACAGTTATTATTTATGTTATATGGGGAATTCATTATTAAATTACTTTTCTCTATTTAAAACAAAGCTAAGACTGGATGAAATAAAATTGGATACTTTCTTGCCATTCTTACTCTCAATATTCAACAAATTATCTTCTATCGTCTGCTGTCCAATATTCCATTCTTCAGCCTGCAAAAAAAAACCCAAAAAACCAAAAAAAACCTACAAAGCCTTTAAATATAGCCTAATTCCTGGGCACAAATCCACTTTTAATGCTGCAATTCACTTCAACAATTTTTGATCATTTCAGAATGATCCGAGTAATTCAGAATGATTCAGAGTAACTGAATCTCCTGTCACTTAAGCACAGGATGAGGTCACAAAGACTCAATTTCTAGTCCAGTGTAAACTTTCATATAGAGACAAGTTGTGTTTTTTCGGTTGATTTCTTTTTCCTTAATCAATGCATTCTAATCTGTACTGCAAAGAAAATAGTTAGTCCAAAGGTGAACCCGATTTATCTTTACAGAAGTGTTATTACAGAGATCTCTAGATATCAAGGTGATAGATTGTGTATGGGATTGGAAGTAAGGAAACTAGAAATTTGGGAATGAACTTTTTATTGCTGGGTTGTTTTAAGTGCTTTTTTTTGCTTTAAGTGCAATTTTTTTTTTCTCCAGGAGTGATCCATTGTTCATAACATTTCTGCAGAGAAAGAGACAGAAAGAGAAAAGGACAACCAGATTAACATTTATATTCTTTAGTAATGATTAGGGAGAACTCCCTGTTGGAAGTTCACAACTATTTCTATAAGTGAACATACACATAAGGGAGGATTCTGTGAAAGACTAAGATGGGAACTGCATGCTCCCTTCACAGGTGGGCTGCTAATTGACACTGAAGGTGACTTGTACAAATCAATAATACAGGATACCAAAGTTCACATATATGTTCCATACAATATATGCTCAATCTGTAACTATTTATAAACATTGAAATCACAGTATGAATATGGACCTCACACACTAGTATACTCATACATGCTGATAAAATTGTTCTGCACTTCAGGAAAGAAAACATAGCTCCTTATATGTGTAGCTATTTTAAAAGAGTGATCTTGGGGCCAAATAGGAAATGTAGAAGCTGAACCCTACTTTTTGCTTATCTCATGAAATTTCTGACCAGTGTATTCAGTTAATGTCATTATCTTTCTAACATCATTCTTATAAAGTTCTGTGGTCTTCATTCACTTTTTCCTAGAATGCATTCAGCCAACTGTGGTTTTCCTCATTCAAATTTGCCTCCCTGTACTCCCACACTTTTTTTTTTGTTCTTTAAACTGCATGGGTTTCCTTCCTCAACAACAGCAACTGTTTCTTTGTCCCCATATGTTTACTACTGTCTTTAAAACTTTCCCTCAGAGAATATGCATCTAAGAAATTACTTTTTAAAATTTTTGACACTATGACCTTTAATGACATTTGTGAGGTTGACATCTCTCTCTGAGAGTCATATCTCAGCATCCTGTATGCTCAGGCTGTACTTCTCATTGGCATGCTTGGTTGTAGTTTATTGTTGTTGAGGTCAGTCAGGAACAAGATCTGAAGGGGAAGGATCTAGGGAGAAACAAATACAGCTTGAAACAAAAATAAAAATCTCTGTGTGATCTGGAGAAAATCAGCCAGTCACATGGGTTGAATAATCTACATTCATAGAATCATAAAAAGGCTCAAGTTTGAAGGGACCTTAAAGATCATCCCTGTCATGTGCAGGGATTTCTCCCACTAGATCAGGCTGCTCAGGACTCCATATGACCTGGCCTTGAACACTTGCAGGGGTTGGGCATCCACAGAATGGGACAAACACAAAGACTGTATAATTTTTACAAGATCTTTTTGGCCCGACACTGATGAAGACATGCATATATATGTGTTCTAATAAGGAATTTCAGTTTTATAGCATGCTATGTAGTATTTACATATAAAGTTGATAAATTAGTTTAATTTTAACCATCACTCATCAGTAATCAGTCAGTCACCTGTGGGCTGTGGATAATTATCATTATTTAAGTTTTAGCCTAAATACTCTAACATTTAAACAAGGCAGTATTTGAGTAAGTGTCCCTAGAGGGAATGTTTCAGTGCTCAACTCTGCCTCTAATTACTGCAAATTTCTTTTAACTTCACAATTATTCACTAGTGACATTTCGTATATAGATAAAGGTCTCATACACTAAAGAAAGAAAGATGTTTTAGCAGACTTAAAGTTCAGTGTCCTTTCCTATCTGTTGATTATTAATTGATTCTCTGACTATTGATTTACTTTATAAGCTTAATTTTTGGGTTTTGCATGTTGTAGAAATGGTGGAGTTCAGGTGCATTTCTGGTGCTGAGTAATTGTCTGCATAATTACAAAGGAGCCTAAGAGTAAGCCCATGCTTATGCAGCTTGATGAATTCCAGCCAAAGTCCTCTGAACCATTCCAAGAGGAGAGAAAAAGGCTCTCTTCCCACTCTTCCATGTAAAAATGGGTCACTATCTTTGCAAATGGAAGTCTACCTTCCTAGATCTGACAAATTAGCTAGTGCTTGGTGTTATTCTTTAGAAGGAATTAGCTAAAGAACATCTCTTAAGAATAGACCAGTTCTTGTGAACCTTCTTTAAAAATGCTTAGAGGAAATATTCCAGTCTATAGATCTAACTGCATTATTTTAATATTTTAGATATTTCTCATTAATTTAGACTCTTTTCCCAAATTTAGCAGGCACACAAATACTGCATCTGTGAGTGTGAATCTGTGATAATACAACAAATGTGCTAAAAATACAAAGCTGTATTCACCGTAATACTTGAGTGTAATCCTTTACAGGCATGTACTCTGTTTTTACTCATCCTGTTACAAGTAGTGATATTGCAGTAGTGTATTGCAATATTGTAATAATGCATAGCATACAGTATCATATGTATTGCTTTTACTTCTCCTGTGGCCAGAGGTTAATTCCCTTCTTGGTGTTCATAAAGCAGCTCCAGTCCAGGCTGAAGTCTGGAAAAGTGGCAAGTGCATTACAAAGTGGGCTGTATGGGCAAGAGGAATAACAATGCTACAAGTAGAGCAGCTTGTGCCTTGATAACATCTCCAAATAAACCCAGTTTCTTCTCATGCTCAGTGAGTTCAATTTTCCTTCCTTGCAATACTTTCTTGAAAACCCATGGACATCTTCAATACCTCTTCTTCTGCACACGCTGCCAGCTGGGCAAGCAGCCAGGCAGCACAGGGGATGTGTCCAGGGTATGTGGATGCTTCAGCAGACCCTTGGTCAGCTCAGTTCACACCACGGTTTTCCTCCTCAACAGGGTCGTTAATGGACCTCTCACTTCACTACTCAGCAGGACATTTCAATGACGTTTGTAGGACTTCAGTATATCTGAAACTTCTGTCTCTGTTTCTTTGAAGCTAGACATTAGGTCTGTAACTATTGTAGATGCGGAAGACAGCCAGTATAAAAACCAGTTAAGTCAGAGAGAAGGATAAATTTAAATGAAAACCTGTTGGAAACGAGTTTTCTTTACTATCCTCAGTATATTCTCTCCCTCTAGAATTCTAAAAAAACATACTTTTTCATTTCCTGCTCTTCCCTCCTTCCCCAACACAACTCTACACAGTTAGTAGGACTAATTTTTTGAGGAAACACCTGTTTAAAATATGTCTGTAGTTTCTGTATATTTCTGAATGATCCAGTACTTCTAGAGATCAGTGTTTGAAAGATACCATTCTACAGTTGCAATACAGTTGTAATTTATTCATCTAGAAAGATACACAAACAATAATAGCATGCAAATAAAATACTTGTGACTGCCTGAAATCTGACTGATGTTTTGCTTTTTCCATTTTATTTTGTTGTTGTTGTTGACACACACCTTGTAAATGTGTCCTTTCAAATCTGAGGCATCTGGAAAAAACTAATCAGTAACATTTCTAAGTAAAAGTTACTTAATTTTCAGAGTGGCTGTAACACTTTCAACAGTTAGAGCCTAAAGGAAATAGTGTAGGCTCTAGAAACTTCTGAGGAAAATGTCACTTATCTAAGTTTTGTGTGTAGTTTCAGCTAATCTGGGACCTCATCAATAGGAGGGATGGTCCTGCTTCACTCCTTTTTCACGATAACTTGGTATCCACTGCCTCACTAGTGCTAGCTGTTACAATCATGCACCTTTGAGAAGGATTTGTTTTCATTAAGAGTAATATTTTGATTAATGGTTATATGCTCCTGCATTCTGTAGTGCTGATGAAAGGATGAGAGAAAGAATAACCTTTTCAATAATGGCATGTTGTTAAATTGTTAAAATACCTTCTGAAATTAAGTTACTAGCTGCCAAAAAAAAAAAAAAAAAAGTAAGGTAGATAAAACAGAGGGTTTGTCTATCTGGGGATATGGGCTTAAACAGAGTCCATCCTCTTACTCGGAGGAACAGTGTGGGTTTTCATATAAGGATATCTTTTCTGGAACTTCAGAACTAGTCTCTGAGTCACATACCACACACTGACTTTGCTAATTCCTCTCTTTAAAATTGCATCTACCGTAAATAAAAGATGCAAGGATGCCATGAACTCTATCTGTATCAATTCATTTCTTTCTCACCAAGGAACTAACCCCACCCTGGAGTCCAGAACTTGCTGAGAATTCAGAAGCTGTGGCAGTATCTCTCTGTAGTGACATGATAGGCCAGGTAAGGAAACCTGCATTCATGACTCAGTTTCCTGAACACGAGTATATACTCATCCCATAATGAATACATTTTCAGCGGTCATGTGAAATAAATGGTGTCTGTAAACGAGGCTTTTGCTTTTGTACTTTTAAGTAGAGCAAGACTTTTGGCCACTTACATAACTTTAAAATAAAAGAGAAGGAAGACATACATAGCAGAAATTGTCATACCACTTAAAATAAATGAATAGAACATCATTAAATTATCAGGTTTAATGGGTAAATAACATTAATTGTTACCTGTAGTTGACTGGCTGTTTTGAATAGTGAATAATGTTTGACAAAAAAGACATGATCATATACCTCAGCATATACTTTTCTGAAAACTAGCAGCAGTTGTATGTTACTCTGTTCCCTCCCTTTCTCTTTTATCATCATATGTAGTATCAGATGCTGACTTTTCATTTTTGGTTTGTAAATTCCTCTCTCTTTTTAATATCACAACATCAGTGAAAATAGTGATCTATAGAAATATATTTTAAACTGCTAAAGAGACTTAGTGAGACAGTAGTACTTTTTAGTGAATCCATGAGATGCTGCCCTTGGTGTGAAATTGCCTGGCAATTTTTGACCCTTCAGCATCTTGCTCTTCCCACTCTGTTACAGCTCATCACCTCCTCATTTTTTCTGCTACAGCTGTGTGTGGAAATGCATTGCAAACTGAATCTCTTATATGGGTTTAAAGTGTAATTCCCATTCCCTACTTCCTTTCAGAGTTTTAACCCACACCTGACTTACAGTGCAGCTGCACAGAGTGGTGCCAGCAGGATTAGGGTAATGGGGAGGACAAACCCATACTTCTTAAACTGGCCTTGTCATCACAACCAGTAAGTGACAGTATCATGCTAAAGAGACTACAGGACTCCTCAAGTTTTGTATTGTTGTAATGGTTGTATATAACCAGTCACAGTCAGTTGACTGGTGGATGCTGAGAATCAACATGTACAGGCTGTCAGGACATTTTTGGTGTCTGTTCCCACCCTGTGAAAACCAGCAAGTCACAGTACCTGAAGAGTAGCTGTGGAAGGCCTCTGGGTACTGCTCTGAGACCAGTTTTGCATTACCTCATTAAATAGAGTTAGACCAGTACTGCTTTTTTTTCTTCTATACATGAAGGAACTGAAATACTCAGAGATGTAAAGTGGCAAAGGCCAGAGAATAAACATCACTCCTGGGAATAACAGTCAAGAAAAACCGTATGTGAAAATCTTACTCTGTAGTTTTATTTCCCACCAGCCTGTGCTCAAAGTAATACAGCTCTCAATCATGATTTTTCCATTTTTTTTCTTTTCTGAATGTTACCAGTCAGGAATGTTTTTTCCTTAGGAGAAATAAGAAAGTAATACAGTAAACCTGTTCCTTTTAAAAACATGCTCACTGTGCACTATGTCATTTCCAGAATCTCTTAAAGAAGTGGTAAATCTTGTTTTGCTTAAGTATTTTTTTCACAAGGGAATTGGGATTTTCTAGGATTTCTCTTTGTTGGTTTAAGTCAGGCATATGAATTTATTTTCAAAAGCGGTTTTTCTTCCAAACAGTGACTTATTCCTTGAACAAACAGCAATATTTAGCAGGGTAAGACAAATGGCTAGCACTGAATAAAAGTACTAGAGGAGAACATTTCACCTTTGACATATGACAAGTGTTGGACAGTATTGCTAAAACCAGTTGGCAGAGTCAGGTTGGTACATGATGAGTTTTGGATTTAGCGTGAGAATAATGTTGATAACACAGTGATGGTTTAGTTGTTGCCAAGCAGTGCTTAGTCCAAGTCAAGTACTTTCATTACTCTTTCTCCAGTCTTTTTTTTAAATTGAGTTTCCACCGGATGTACTAATTAGGAGACCCATACTGTATACCCTCAAAAGAATTGAGGATTTCACTTCAGCTAAGTGGGTTTGTTTAACCTTGTGAAAAGAAGGCTTAAGGGAGACCTTATCATGCTGTTTCTGTATTTACAAAGTGACTATAAAGATGATGGGGACTTCTTTTTACAAGGACTCCCATGAAAAAGACGAGGGGTAATGGGTACAAGTTACTACTGGTGAGATTCTGATTAGACACAAAAGGAAAATTTTTCACAATCAGCGATTGGAATAATTTTCCCAGGGAAGTGGTGGATTCCCAAGTGTTGGACAGTTTTAAGATTTGGCTGGTCAGGGTGCTGGACCATCTTGTCTAGACTGTGCTTTTGTCAAGAAAGTTTGAACCATAACCTTTGAAGTCCTGTCCAGCCCAGCTGTGTGGTTCTTAGTTGCCAGCTGAGGTTAAACCATAAAAGTGAGAAAACACATTTTGTGAAATAATTATATTATGGAAAATTAAACCACTTAAATTTTTTCTCTGATTGCTGATGTCAGAGAAGAAAAAGGAAAAAAACCTACAATAGAGATTAAAGTGTTGATCCTTACACTAAGATATCCTTAGCAAATGAAAAATCAAATAATCACATTAACATAGCAGCCTTTTATTAATTGAAAGCTGGATTAGGAGAACAAGTGTTTTATTTCAGTTTCTTTTTGAAGAAATATGGTGTGAAATCCTACCTAAATCAAATCAATGGCAAAATTCATAGAAATCACAAGTTGGTAATTTAGAAGAGAAGAGGATGCTTTGATGTTTACCTTTTTAGGTGCCTACAAAAGAGCAGTATTTTCAAAGACAACCATTGGACTGCTTCTGATTTTTACTTCTCATATTTGGCATGCAAGAAGTATTCTCAAGGTTGAAAAGAAAATAGCAAGAAAAAATAAAAAGAGAATGTTGTCTCTATTTATGTGTTTATATGTTGTCTCATTTATGTGATTCTGTTGTAATATATGATTGCATTTCTGTTGGTAGATGGAAATATTTTACTAAATTGGAAAATATAGTTGATATTGTAGGGATCATTTGAGATTTATATGGAGGCTATCTGGTACTGACTTTTCTGTCTGTCAAACAAGCCCACACAAAGTCTTGCAAAATTATTCACCTAGAGGGCTCTTTCTCTGAGGCAGACTAATTTCTAACTCCCATCTTCTTTCCTTACACCTGGTCTTCCCCCTTCTTGACACACAGTCTCAGTCTCCTTGCCTGTTCAAATCCTTTTCCAGTTGCACATTCTCAGCATCCATGTGCCAAGATTAGTATTTCCCTGCCTCTACATCTGTATTTATTCTAAACCTTTTCCTTTGGTTCCCAGACTGCTTGGACCTCCATGGATGCTCATCTACATTCGGTAAGCTCCCGCCATGCCACAGACCACTGTTCTGCTCAGGGCTCTGTCCTCCCTGGTCTCTTTCCTTAGTGGATCTGCCCTACAAGGCTTTATTTTCCCAGCTTTTTCCTCAACAAAAAAATTCCCATTTGTCTATTCTCATCTAACTATGCTGACTTTCCCCTGGTCCTTCTTCTGCTCTGTTTCTTCCTCTCACCCACCATCTACCTTTCTACCATCTCTGCCCCTTTTTCATTCCTGGGGTTATCATTTCCAGTACCTACCCTGCTATTTTACCCTCTCATTTGAGGTTCTCTTGTCTGCTGTACTTCCAGAGGGGCTTCCAGTTCACCCAACTCCCAGTCTCAGCACCCTTTCTCTAAGTGACCCTTGCTCGTTCTGTTTCCCAGATATCCATACCCATTTCTTCCCAGCACCACCTTCCAAACAAGTCTCACCAGAAGCGTTTTTATCCATTGCTAGTCCACCTAATTCCATGTCTTTGTCATACTCCTTTCTCTGTCTCTAATATATGGCACTTGTTTCATTTCAATTTTCAGTTGAACTTCTCTGCTTTAGCTAGTGGGTCCTCATGGGAGGGCAACTGGGGCTACAGGAAAGACAAATTCTCTCTGCTTTTAGATCTGGATTATGACCCTGCCTTAGGTCATCAGGTGGGAGAAGTCCTTACAAGGATATTGTAACTTGGTTTTAGTAGCCCTGAGCTGTACCATGATGGTACACTTGCCATCTGGTCAACTGGGAATCTGGAGCTCAGCTAGCATTGACAGTTTTCAGAATTTTTAGTGGCAAAACTGTGATGTACCTTTTTTTTCAGATCTTGCCTGACTTTAGAAGGACTGACAGCTAAAGGCAAAAAGACATATATATGGCACACAAACCTCTCCTGCTGAATTTAAGTCCAGCTTTCAAAGCACTGAAGCAGCAGAGCAAGACTTTTCATCATTGATGGCAGCATATTTTATAGTAACTTGTTTTTTGAAATTAGCTGGTGGTTTTATCTGGCATTTGCATAAAAATGGAAATTAAATAAAATCAGGCCAAGGAAATACCATAACTGGAAAATTTAATCTGATATAACTGAAGTTTCACATTTTTGTATTTGAAATGAGGATCTAATAATGGGAAATGTCAAATGCACATAATCATAGGTGAAACTACAATCATAGTTGATATGAGCAACAGCTTTAAAAAGTCTGAAATATGTTCTAAGTACTTGAGGATAAATTATGAACTGAGCTACATCTTTGGAAATCATCTGATTCTTAGCATTCAACTATTGGCTGGATTTAGCCCTTTATGTATAGTGAAACTTCTGCTTTTAAAAACTTGCTGCAGGCAGATATTATAAATTCTCAGCTTTCCAAGTCCAGATATGACCACAGTAATTGCAGAATCTGACCTCATGTGCAGGAGAGACTGCAACATTTTACATACTAATTCTTTTATCTCACCTAAAACTCTCAGTGGACCATTAGTATATCTGAATTCAGCTATCCATAGGCATGTATTCCGGATGGCTGTTTCCCAGGTTGTATTCAAGAGAAGAGGTTGAGCCTAATGGCCATAATGACATGACTGTATCTTAATGGCAACACACCACTAGCAAAACATTCCAATTAACAGGGGATGTACTGAGCTGAAAGGAATGGTTTCAAGTGATGATCAGCCTGGTGTGAAATTATAAACTCCATTGTTAGTATCAAAATGACTAATTACAGCTCTGATGCAGAATAGCCTTATGCAAGACCTCTAGGGAAGAACGAAGAGCATGAAATTTTTAGCTTGCATTTTTATTTAATTGGGACGTTATTTCAGTACAAAGTATTACATACTATTCTTCCCCCTTTCTCCAGTCTTTTTTTAAATTGTATTTCTATAGGTGTCCTAATTAGGAGACCCATACTGCATAGCCTCAAAAGATTTAAGGATTTCACTTCATCTAAGTAACATTTTTGACTGAAAAAAAGGGGCAATATTTAATGGAACAGAGAAAAACAGAACAGCCAGGCTATTATGGTAAAACTGAGAAGTAGGCAGAAGTTTTACATAAGGATATGTAATTCATTTAGGTGGTTCTCTCTTTACAGTTTTCTATAACTGTATAGGAGTAAATTCTGTTAGTTTCATTTGTATTTCTACGTGAAGCAATCCATACACATTTTAAGGCTTTTTCTTCCTTTTGCCCTACAGCTTTCACATCAAGGAAGCAAATGTAAAAGCAGTTAAAAGCAGGTCTGAATCTGTTCTCTCCATTGATGGGTTTTTAATTTAAAGCATTTTGAATCTTCCATGCCTGTTAGCACAGCCCAGGAGCACTAAACCACAACTATCTGATGCCACGTGCTGGCAGACTAAGACCTGAAAAAAAGGGTGGCAATTTTTCCACCCTTGCTTGGAGTGCCCAGCCAATGCTGAAAGGAAAATAAATCAGATTTCTCTATTCAGTAGACTACATGAAATAGTAAAGGCTGAAGATGCCTTGGGATCCCTGTTCGGTTTTATTTACTGTCTCTTGCAATTGCACTGAAAACAGAAAACATCCCTTAATAAACTGCAATCTTGTTCTTTGTCAAAGATTCCAGGTGAAGCAGGAAAGGTGTGATGTTTCTCTAACTGTACGTTACTCAGAAATTTTATTCACTCGAACTTGATATTGTGCAGAAGGTAAGAATTCAAAGAATAGATTAAAAGAAGTCAATAGAAAAGGCTATGTAGCAATATTATTCACTTATGGTTTACAACATACTTTAAATAGTGCAGTCATATGTACAAAAAGTTGACGTACTATTATGATGGGCATATTAGTCATATATGATAAAATTAATAGGGTTATCAAAATCCTTAAAGGTGATTTTGCCAAAATATGTCTCCTTGAAAACATATACAAAGTCTTCAATTCATAGGTATTTAATCGTTCCATGTACTTTTATGAAAAGCACATTAGCTTACTTCACATTGGGATGTTCTGGGTCTCATAGCTCTGCTGAAAGAAAAAGTGGTGTATAAGAAAGCTTCTAAAAATGTACTTCATTAAGTTCTTTATATAGAAGTTATTTAAGGTTCAACTATTTACCTACAGATTTTCACAATCTTAGTAAAATTTATGATGTATGGAGGTAAGCATTTTAATTACAGAATTACTGAATAATTTAGTTTGGAAGACATCTCTGGAAGTATCTAGTCAGCCCCTTGCACAACGAGGGCAAGTTGCTTAGGGACTAACTATTTTGACTATCTTCAAAGATAGAACCCCACAGTCCCTTTGAGCAACCTTTTTGGGCAACCTCTTCAGCGTTTGAACACTTACAAGGTGACAACAGCCACTTTTGCTGTGAGACCGCATGATCAGCTCATTGTCCACAGGATCTGTGGGGCCTTTTCTGCAATTGTCAGGGTTAACGTTGTATCTCCAAATACAGTGTTTCCTTAAAGAAAATCAACAAGTTGTGCTATTAAATCTATTGCTTTTACTGTGATTCTCTTTTCTTTCGTTCACATTTGATTTTTTGTGCTTGTTGTTTGACCCTGAGTCACAGAAGCATTTTTAATGTACAAATGTCATTTGTACCTAAGACATTTCTGAGGTTACCTCTAGGGAACTTTGCCAGATGAAACAAACCAGACTTCTGTTTACTTTGAACAGCACCCAGGAGCTAGTGTCATGCACTGGAGACATACCACAGCACATGTTTAGTAATGGGAGTGGACAACCTTAAAGGTCTGGACAAACCCATCAGGATGTACTGAAATCTCTTTTTTTCAGACATACAGTTCCAAAATTACATTCAGCAGCAAGATAATTTTTTTGTAAAATGTTTCTGAGGTGCTAGTTTTAAAAGTCGGAATTGGGAATGTTGATCCTGTAAGATTTCATTTTGATCACTGGACTGTGGCAAGGGCAACGTGCCTGTGTTATGCCAAACCTAGGGTTCTTTGAGGCATTGCTTTTGCTGTCATCAGTAATCATGTATATGTTGTTTGAGAAATAATTGATACCACTCTGACAACAAAGTAATAATCATTATTTTGAGCGCCCAGATAACTTGCCTGAACAAATATATGTTATCAGAACATGTTATCCATGGTGGGAGGGATCTTCTTAACTTTACTGGCTTCTGATGAATCTCTTTTAAAGCCCATTAACTCAGTAGAAAAACTAGTGTAGCCTTCAATGCATTTTTTACTAAAGGCATTTTATCTTAGGGAAACTGAATAATCTGTAAAAGAAGGATCATAAAGTTTTTCTCTTGTAAAAGTAATTTAAATTCATATAGGGAAAGTACAAAGTATGCATTATTACTGTTTTATCTCTATTAAGAAAATTGCTTTTATCAATTTTTTAAATTATTTGAATGAGTAATTAAAAGCGTTTTAAGGCCTCATATTTGATGTGTCATTTGTTTCTTTCAGTCAAAATAAGGTGGTTACTATGGAAACAAAGACATTGGAAGATTTGAGTTGCTGTTAGCTTTGGGAACAAATGCATTACTAGAAAAACAAAAAACCCCTGAGATACTGAATTATAAAGTAAAATAAGTTCCTTATTAATTAAAAAATCCTGAATAAAAGCTAGTTTTACACTGTGTGTGCAGTAGAAACCACTCTGGCAGAAACAAAATAAAAAATCAAAGTTAATGCAGCTGTCATTTCAATATTCAATATTATCTATAATATGCAACTTCCAAAATGTAATTCCCATCTCTTGCATGAACAGTTACAACGAAGTGAAAGGTTTACCAAAACCAACTTGCTTTTCCTGTCACAATGTAAGAACAATTTGGAAAACATGTACTCTCTCAACATAGTTGCACAGGCAATATATGGTGTAGTTCTCCTGGCACCTCCTCAGCTATTTGCACGATTACTGTCTTGGCCATCTCAGAGAGTTGCATGTGTATGCACAGGGCAAACAGGCTCGTGTGCAGAACTGAGGAATAGAAGGCCCTCAGTCTTGCAGAGCCTGACATCCTGAGGGTTGACGACTGTTGCTAGGATTTACCTTCCAGACTTCTGGAGATACAGGAAAGAGTGGGCCAGGTCAGTAGGAATTAGAGGGATTTCAGTTCTCCTCTCCTGTACATAACTCACTTTTGACTGTTTATGACTCTCTAGTGTTCAAAGTCAGGAAGGAGTTGCATAATTGAAATAGTCTCAAACTGGGCAAATCAACTCAAAATACAGCCATGGAGCTCAGTGAGCTAGAATAAGAGGCCAAGCTAACCTGTAGGTTGGTTTGACTGGAGTATTTGCTAAAATGCTAAAATTTGCTAAAACTCACCAATGTGCTTGTGCACCCATGCACACACGCATGTACACAGAGCCATACTTGAAAGAATAATTCAGCTATAGGTGCAGCCCTTTAACTAATAGAAATGGTTAATAAATCATCAACCATAGAACCCTACAGTTTGGAAGGGACCTTGAATGATGATCTGTTTCAACCTTGCATGTAGAAGGGAGCCTAGATGAAGTTATGTACACTATCTGTCCAATTGCATCTTGAAGAACCCCAGTGATTAGGTCTCTCCCACGTCCCTGGGGAGAATCCTATAGTAAATGAAAGTTTCCACTGTAAAAAATGTCTCTCTTACATTGAGGTGAAACATCTCACGGTGCAACTTGTACCCGTTGCTCATTGCCTGCTGCATGTGGCTGCTTGTGAAGAGATGCTATGCTTTGTAGGTGCCATTTAAGTACAGGAAAACTGTGATGAGGCCCCCTGAGTCTTTACTTCTGTGGGGAGAAGGGATCTAACTCTTCAGTCAATGAAAACAAAAAGGAAATTAAGGAGCTAAATATTCATGGGGTGTTTTAAAAGCTGCTTTGTATGAAGTCAGGACTCAATCAGCATAGTGTGGGCCTCAAAATGCTATTGTTGACCATGCACAGAAACACCAGAGAATACTCAGTGTTCCCTCTCTCCACCACTTGCACATTGCATAACTCAATTTTTTTCATATTACAGAGCATGTATGAGTACCTAAGTAAATGCATGCTTCTTGGTGTGTGTTTTATATGGCAAAAGAGAAGGTATTTCTCACAAAGTCTTTAGGTCCAGCTCTCAGAAACAATATAGAAAATTCAGACCCAAAGTAATGCACTGGATAAATCAAGTCCGTGTCTTTTCTCCAAAGAAAACTTTGTATGAGATCAAAATCAAACTGAATTAATTGAAGCCCTCAAATTAAGACTTCCATATTCTTTAAAGTTTTTTATCTTTCCAAAGTGCCATGAAAAACGTGCTTATATAATCAGCATTGTCTCATGTTTTCAGCAGAAAAAGTTTGCTAGCCTTGATAGTAACGAAAACTTCAAAGGCTGTCATAAATCAAATTAATAATTTGTCTGGAGGAAGTCCGTATAAATTGATCCCATTATGTAAATCTGTCAAATGAAATGTTAAGATCTCTCTCTCTCTTTCTCCAGGAATAATTGGATTTGCACATCTATCTAAATTGCTAGTCTTTTCACCAAAATGTGAGGTCATTTATTTTTTATTACCTGAATGCCTGTCATATTTAATGGCTACAGAAAAGTAGGCAAAGATATATGAGATGGCTCAGGTAGGCTGATTCTACATTTTGCTACTGTTAGTTCACCTGATGTGATGATCAGCAGGCTGTATAGATGAGCTCAATTCTGCATCCTTAGTTTAGATATGCTGGACTAGATAAGATGAAAGGATCTTAGATTCTTTGTAAATCTTTAGAAGATCATATAATCACAGAATATGCTGAGTTGGAAGGGACCCATCAGGATCATTGAGGCCAACTCGATGTCCTGTGCAGGACATCCCAAGAGTCACACTAGGTGCCTGAGAGCATTGTCCAAACACTTATTGAACTCTGTCAGGCTTGGTGCTGTGACCACTTCCTGAGGGAGCCTGTTCCAGTGCCCAACCACCCTCTGGGTGAAGAAACTGTTTCTAATATCCAGCCTAAACCTCCCCTGGCACAACTTCAGGCCATTCCCTTGGTCCTATCAATGGTCACCACAGAGAAGAGAACAGTGCTTGCCCCTCCTCTTCCCCTCACTCAGAAGTTGTAACTGCAATGAGATCTCCCCTCAGCTTTCTCTTCTTGAGGTTGAACAAACCAAGTTCCCTCAGCTGCTTCTTACACGGCTTCCCCTCAAGGCCCTTCACCATCTCTGCTGCCCTCCTTTGGACACTCTCCAATAGCTTAATATCTTCCTTATATGACTGTGCCCAAAACTGCACACAATATTCAAGGTGAGGCCACACCAGTGCAGAGTAGAGCAGGACAATCCCCTCCCTTGACCAGCTGGTGATGCTTTGCCTGATGCCTCCCAGGACAGGCTTGGCCCTCCTGGCTGCCAGGGCACTGCTGATTCATATTTAACTTGTCAGCAACCAGGACCCCAGGTCCCTTTCTGCAACACTGCACTCCAGCCTCTTGTTCCCAGGTCTATGTGCCCAACCAGGGATAGATAAGCCTGTGCTTTAACAATGCACGTATCTGGACTTCTATTTGCACTTTTTTCCCAAAAATGTCCTTTGATTTCATACAATGTGATCTATCATCTTGCAAACTACAGCAGAATTTTTATATTTTAATGTATATTTTAAATGTCTTGTGAGACCAGAAATCTGTGGTGATACTAGGAACATTTTGTCACAGTCCACTGATTCCTAACTGACAGAAGTTTTATACCAGTTTTACCTTTCAAACTGTGTGTAATCAGAAATTAAAAAAAAAGAAAATAATGTTTGGTATGTATGAGACCTCAGCTATTGATGATCTCAACTATTGATGAAGTGTTTTATGTTTATTGTTTGGTGTGCTGCAAGTGATTTAATATCATAGGAACATAGTAAAAATAAAAAACGCATGCAATCATGCTTTCCTGAGCTAAAATTCACTACTTAAAAGTATTCTCATGCAGTTGTTCATACTCACATGAACAACTTGTTAGTTCATACTGATTGATTAGTTCATATGAGTAAAATAAAGCACATCTGTGATCATCTGCAGTGTTGAAATAAGTGAAATACCCAAGTGTACCGTGACTTCCACATGGGCTGTTTACTTTTGCTTGTTGTTTTTTTCAATTATTGCAAATAGATTGTCGAGGGCTGTTAAAAAATAATGTGTCATTGAATTGACTATTTGCATTTTAGTCTTTGTGAATGTGCACTCCAGTAGGGACTGAAAAATAGTGTCTTAGCAGGGGAAGGACAGAAGTTATTTCTCTGGGTGCTCCTCTGGCTGTAGCATACATCCCTGAGCATTTTATTGAGCATCTAAGTTGCTTTAGACCTTCCTCACAGAAAATCTTGGCACCATGCACTGCTAGCAAAGCAAGAGCCAGCAACTGAGTTCAACTCAGGTTCACAAAATCTAGCAGGAAGTAAGGGCACGTTGTAGCAGCAGCTGAACAGGTCAGCATAACTAGAAAAAAAAGGGGCAAATTATGAACACGTTCTGTAAGTAAGAGTAGTGAGGGAGTTTAGGATGTCTGGGAATGGAGTTGGATACACTGCTGAGGTAAGGGAAGGAAAAGCTTTTAGTGTTTTACATTAAATGGGAGAGGATGGTACTTCTGACTGATGACTATCTTCTCGGTATGCTTTTTTTTCATTTATCAGTTGCAAAATACAAGACAAAAATGAAGTCCTGTACTAGTAATGGTTCATTTTCCAGTGTATCAGTATTTAAAGTATACTCAGACCTTTTAGTATTCGAGCTAAAATTTGTGGGGAGTTTGTTGTTATTTTGGTTTGGGTTTTGTCTCTTTTAGGTTTGGTTTGGTTTCTTTTTTTTTTGTTGCTGTTAGTGAATTTGAAATCTTGAGTTATCTCTGGTGAAATATTGGCAGGTCAGAACAGAAACTTCACCTAACTATGACAGAAATATGAAATAAAATCTGCTTCCAAATAATGATCTGTACCTTGCAATTTATACTCACTATTTAGTTTAAGCTCAGCTCACCACCATCACATTGTTTTAATAAATCCCTAAATATGTAATTATATGAAGATTATTTAACATTATCTGTTTTTTCCATAGGAACTTATAAAGTCAAAGTTGAAATATAATACCAGCTCTGTAGCTGGAATCTGAGTCAAGGTTGATTATTTTAGTAACTCCTTAATGTGAGATCTAATCCTTGCTCAAAAGTTTTGTACAGGAAAATATTGATAAATTATATTATCAGGTCAGGTTGACAAGTATTTTAGATGAATGTTTAAGCCTTCTTTTCCAAAAAATACTTAAACTTGTATCTAAACTTGAAGACTGCGGGGAAGTCAAGTTCCCCATAACAAACTTATTTCAGGGCATTTACTCAGTCTAGGAGATGAGTTTAGTTTACTGAATAGGAAATGGAGCAAATGAGGAGAAGAAAACACGGGCAGATTCCCACTTCTGCCTAGACCAAGCTCTAACCATGGGCAGCAAGGCAGTGACCATGTGACAGAATGAGCACTAAACTGGACAGATGCCAACTTTTTTAAGATAACTCCTCCCAGCTGGAGCCTGTTCACTGCAAGAATAAGGCAGAGCCACTTCAGTGGTGACTTCAGTGATGCAAAACCAGAGTGCTCCAGAGTGGAAGAATTAGCTCATGGTGTGCTTCTTGGCAAAATTTTGGAGAGTTTATAAACACAAAAAACAATGCCCCATAAAATGTAATTGTAAGCAGTGCTTGGCTTCGTATAATTTCCCCTGTGTCAGAGTTGGGGTTTGTGGTTGACTGGTGGTTGACACTTGCTTCATGAACCATGCCATTGGACAGTGGCATCAGCATTTTCCAAAAGAGTTGCTGTTCTCTGGCTTCACTTGGGCTTACTGGTGGTGCCTGTACAGCTCCTAATACACCACCAGGGCAACAGCTGGGAATACACTGTGTTCACAGATGCACCTGTTTCCTACCTGTAGTGGAACTGCACAGGAGAGGGGCTCACACCTTCATTCTCTGGATGGACAGTTAATATCCTCAGGAGAGCAAGCTACAGAGGTCTGTTTGCTATGCTGAGAAACATAAATGCAGATGGGTGCAGCTGCCCTCAAGTGTCAGCTTTATTACAGGCCAGCAGAAAGAACTGAATTGGGTTTGTGGCAGCTCCACCAGTCTGTTACCTTATACAGACCAAATCACCTTCTCTACTCCTTACCCATCTAGCTGTCCTTTCTAATCTGCCAGTTTTGCATAATACTGAATTGTTTTTACACATATCTGCTTAGATAAGGTAGAATTTTTCAACCACAAAATGCAGTAATGTGTACTGACTGATTAAAACCAGATTTTTTTCCACAATAAAACCTCTTAAATAAATACAAACTTTCAGAAATATTTAGGCAGACATCTGTAGAAACCAGAATTTCAATAACACTGCATAAATTGTGGTTCTTTAGATAATCTTTTTGCCTTCTTTTCATATAGATATCTGTCATTAGCTTTGTGAAAAACACAGAATTTCAGTTTTTGGAATGAATACTTCCCAGATCTTGCTTGTGCAAGGTTACAGTATGCATCTCATGAGCAGGAGCTCATGTTGAATTCCTGGCTTTAAGTATATTCCATGTCCTGGGAGGTTGGAATTAGACGTAGGATGCTGCAGGACTGCTGTGCAATAGTTCAAGTTCTCCTTAACCCCCTTCATTGCACTGGATTAGTCCACGGGGAACAACAGGAGCTTATAAACTCTGTAGCTCTCCACAATAAGTCTTTAATGACATGCTTTAAATGCAGGGTGTCTGGTATTTGTTGTGTTCCTTTAACATTTCAACTTCCAGTTTGACTCCTGCATTGAAGGGGAAAAAAATCAAATATATTTGACCTCTTGTGTATCTACACTTTTGCAAATCTTTATTAACTCACTTATCAGCCCAAGATGCATTTTGGCTTTTAATTTGGTCAGATGCAAAACATATTCTTTCTTGATCCTTGATTCCTGATTATTACTCTGGTCGTTCTCTGATTAAAAATATGACTGAAACAATCCCCTGTATCCCAGCCAAGTTAAGGTTTGAATACCTTCTAATAGCTTAATTGATGTGGAAATCTCTAAAAAAAATCTTGTCCTACATAGTCAGTTTTTCACTTTCTAAACTGGAACAAAGTTCTTATAACATTTGAATGACCTGTTTAAAAGAAAGTGTTATTTTCATTTCATTTCTGTATGTCCTTCCACTACAACAATGAAAATAACTAAGCAGTTTAAGTTTCAGTTGGCCTGTGTTCTTGGTAATCATGGTACCTATTATGGGTAGAATAGTTTTTAAGAATATATATTGTTTCTTTCTGAAGCCTTATAGTACACATCAGTGGAAAACTTTTACTGTAGTGTACTATATGTATATCTCTTGTCCCGTTCTTTTTCCTCAAAGGCCTCAGTTATGAAATTTCTCTTGTGCTCCAAGGAGGAGAGAAGAACAGTGAAGGAAGGCTAAAGAGCAACTCACAAGACTGATGAGTATAGTTAAATCAAAGGGCAGAGTTGTGGCTGCAAGTGACAAGCACCATTGGTATATTTGAGGGCATGGCTTTCCAGAGACACAAGAATGCAGCTGGAGGTTTTTCCTAAAATATTGCCTTCTCAGATTTTATGTGGTCAAGAATGTGAAATGCTTGGATTTTCTTTAGTTTCCACAGTGTCCCGTATTAAATAGAGGTTAATAAAAAAATAAGTGACATTCCTATGAAACATAAAAATAGACACAACTTAGTTAACATCATTGAAGTCATAGTAGCTTCAAATGCAGATATTTTCATTGCACTTTTAATAAAAATAGTCCTGGACAATTAATTAACAATTTAGTATCTCATGGGTCTTTTCTTGTGATGTACTATAATCACTTGAGATAAATATCTTAGTCCCCAGGAG
Source organism: Myiozetetes cayanensis (assembly GCF_022539395.1). Classification (NCBI taxonomy): domain Eukaryota; kingdom Metazoa; phylum Chordata; class Aves; order Passeriformes; family Tyrannidae; genus Myiozetetes; species Myiozetetes cayanensis. Next base: position 97,380,560 of record NW_026087742.1, on the reverse strand, counting down.
TGTAACACCATAGTTGTTATTTCTTTACACATAGAAATATGGAGTGCAGTTGTCAAGTTCTACACATCTGAGAGTTAAGGTCAATCATTCCTATCAACTGTGAATGTTACCATTTCATGGCTGGAGAAATACATGTATTTCAATCACATGTATCTTGCAGAAGAGTAAGCACCTGTTTCAGGACAATTACATAGAATAAAAATTAGCTCAGGTTTTTCCACATGCACCTGGCATACCCATTTAAATAAAGAACACCAAAGGAAACATTAAACTCACATACACCCGTAACCTGGCTGAAAACCATGTTTGATATTTTGGCAGTTATTCTGGATTTGATTGGCAACTTTTTTAATAGGTTAGACACAAGTCCTGAGGGCAACAGGACTAGTTCATGGGATTTGTCAACACGACGAGGTGGAAATGTAACTGAAGCACATGCAAGCATAAAGCCTTCATGCAAGCATAAAGCCTTCAAACTAGAAGGAAAAACAGTCTCAGTGAAGATGTGGTTGAATGGACTGTGTTAGTGACGGGGATATATTTATGATCTCTAGCCAGCCTGCCTATACTAAAGACTGATCTGCCATATCAACACCAATCTGATTACCTTGCTAGCATGAGTAAGTTAGGATGTAATTACACTTCTGCTTTATGGTGTTTTATTTCACATCTCTGTTTTCCTGCAGTGTTACTGTGTGGGTTTTGTTTATACACTTTAACCAACTGAATAGGAAAATATATAAACTGTTTAAATTTGACCGTTTGTAAAGAGGTGATGGGAAGGTGGTGTGGTGCTCAAGAAACCTATATTATTACTAAATTTAATTTCCAGTATGCAAAGTTGTTTGCTTCTTTAAACCAGGAGGTAGTCTCAAAATACGCTTTACTCTGGTCAGTTTTAGACCCGGTCAAGTAAAATGCAAACTGCAGTCAGTGTTTGCTGCTGAAGAGCTTTGATCATGGTGGATTCGATGTAAATGGTGATCAAGGCTGTTGTTACATATACTATCCTACAGTGTGTAAGTCTTAACATATGCTGCAGTTTCAGTGGACCAGTTCTCACATCTTTCCAGTAAGCAGTGAGCAGAAAATTCAAATGAGTACTTACATTTACCAATGGCAGGAATAATAATATTTTTAATCTGAAAAATACAGTTGCTTTACTTCAAATGGAATTTAAAATCTCATTGTAGCTGATAGCTATGTTTTATTTTGTGGCCTTTTGAATAGACAGTTTTATGGAGCAGAAAAATGCTTCTGAGAAGACGATCTTCGTGATGTTACTGTTTTATCTGCTGTGACGTAAGGCAGGAGCACACAACTCAGCATTTTTCTTCTTTAGAATCTTACATTAATTTATTTTGACAGTATTTCCAACCCATATAGTAGCTTAGAACTATCTGTTTGTGCTACCTTCCAATTTTAGACAAGCAATGCTTTGCGTGAGACTGTTAATTTGGCAAAGGGCATGGGTTCACATTTGGTTTTCATAGACTGATAGATTTAAAGGCCAGAAGAGACCACTATGATCATCTAGTCTGACCTCCCAATTCAATCAGGGCACAAGCCTCACGCAATCATTACTGCAACATGATCATGATTTCAGTGTGAGCTAGACAGCCGCTTAAAAATGTGATCAGTCCTGGGTTGCCTTCCTCTTAATTTTTGGCATTAATTTTTCCAACTTAAACCCTAGTCCCTGGATCATATCATTTTATAGGCATGCAGAGTCAAAATGAAACACTATCCTTAACTGTCCTTTTCAATTACATGTCTGTGATTTCATCTACTCAGATTTTTCCCAAGATTATAGGAATATTTGTGTTGTATAGTTGTCAGACCATGCTAAATGGACAGTAAGCATTCTTTTAACTTTACACTGGATGTTGTAAAAACGGTTCCAAAGCATGCATGGAATGTCAAGATCCTGAACTAGCTCTGCATTGGTAAGTCAGGAAACATTCAGCCTTGCTTTTGCTTTTTGAGAGCAGTTTGCCTTTACTGAGTTAACATGCCTGAAGCTATTCCACAGAGCAAATGCATAGCAACTATTGTGCTTCTTTAAATAACAACAACCCTCGTGTTTCTAAGATCAGTTTTTAATAGATAACAATGAAAATTAGCAACTGACAAAAAAAAAAAAAAGATAAGGAAAGGCAGGTGCAAATGTTTAGGAAATTATGGTTTACCTAGAACATTTCTGGAAATACAATTGTAATTTGGTTCACCTAATAGAACAGCAGTAGATTAGGTGGGAAGAAGGAAGATATTTTAAATAAGGTTATCTGCTACGGATTTTCACATATATGCATCATAGTGTGAGAGTACACTTTCTTCAGACTTAAAACCTGGTTACAATTCACCCTCTCAGGAATTCTGGCCTACATCAATTGGATCAATTTTACAAGATGGCCAGAGCTCCAAATCTGGTATTGTGGTTTTACACAACCAAGGAAGTTCCAGGTGTGGATGTGAAATGAGGTTGCAGCACTTTAGAAAGTCTGTGAGCAAACTTCTCATTCTGAAATTTTAATGTTCAGGCTTTTTCTGTGTTCCCCTATGTGGAGTAAAGAGAAAGGGCAGAGCTCAAATTCTGCTTCTGGTACCTACTGTCAAGTGGTAGCCAAAGTGGTACCATGGTCTGTATGGGAATAAAATAGGGGATGGTACTAGAGGAAGATACTGACAAGAGAAAATCTGGGTAAACATACTGCAAGCATTGATCATGTTTAATGACCTTTAAGACTTTCAAGTCAGGCCACTTTTAAGAGCTGCCATTCAGTCCTGGCCTAGTGAAACTGGAAAGATTAATTAATTTCAGAAAGGAGCCACCAGGTTCTTGTTGTCTTGTAAAGCATTAATATAAACTGATGTTCTTAACAGAAGTTTAACAAAATTCTGATCATTCTTGACTTAAAAAAACCCAATCCCTTGCATGGAAACAAAATTCCAGGCTTTCCAGATTGAAAATGACATAGTTCAAGGAGCTAGAGCATGGGAACTCTGTTTTTTCTAAGGCTACTCACTTGTTATAGTTACCTTCCATTTTCATAGTCAGGAAATGCAGAGGATATCAAGAGACTGTGAGAAGCCATAATAATATTTATGGTTTTATGTTTGTATTCACTGGATAGGAAACTTATTCTAAGATTTTGTTCTTTATCCAGGATATGTATCCAGGAATATAGATTATTATATCCAGGATTTGATAATATCCTGAATATAATAATCTGTATATAATCTGTGGGTCAAAACATTTCTCTTTCAGAGCAAAATACTGAATCTTCATGTATTAATGGCCTTAGTTGAAAATCACTAATTTTCAGTTATCTAAAATCACTGCAATGTTCCATAACTGTACAAAATTAACATATAATATTAAGAAGTTATATAAATAACATTTCAAGACTATTTGCACATTTGGATCATCTTAAGGAACTGGTTTTTAAAGACAAATGTTATCTGATACTGTAACTGTATATGGTATTTTGACTTTGCATGAGTCTCAACTCTACAAAGGAACATCTGACAGCACAGCAAACATGCCTTTGCAATTAAGATTGTTCACAGTACAGGTTATGGAAATCTAAGATACAGCTCAAACAGTTCAGTAAGGATGCCCATTCTTGTTACTCTGTGTTTTAATGGGCTATAAAGTAAATGTAATGTAGAAGGTACTTTTACAGCCAGTGATACACAATATGCATGACTGTGCTGGGAAGAAAATGCCAAAATTAAGTGTTTCAAACATCCACCACGCTTCTCGGAAGGGTCATGTATGGAAAGCCATCAAAATCTTGTTCTTTTCTTAATGCAACAGAACTGACTGCTTCTCTGGTGCTTACAGAATCAGCCCCAGTAAATGCCAAAGTACATGAAATGTAAATGGCAAAGAAATACTGCCATCTTCATTTGTTTGTAGACGTATGCAAGAAGGAGAAAGGAGACTGCATGGCTGCAGAAAGGGAGGGCAAGGAACAAGGTGTTTTAAAACATCATGAAATTGGCAGGGAGTAACAGCAGAAGAAAAAAAACACACACATATTTCCCTCCTCTAAATGCGTGTATGGAGGTGGTGGTTGTGGGGAGGATGATAAAAGTCAGATGAGTTACTGGTAGCTGCAGGGACTGAAATGATAGAATAGATACATAGGAGGGAAAGTAGTCATATGAAGAAAAGAAACCCATTGATAAAAGATGAGGAGGGTTGAAATTAATGAAGGCTCTGTAGAGACACTACAGCCCTTGCTGGGAGAAAAGCACAGGGCCCACTTCTGGTATTCTTGTTCAATACTTCCTTGGTGCCAGGGGCTGCTTGAAGGGTAAAGTACACTTAAAAGTCAGGGACTGTCAGCTTGTCAGAAATACTAAGCAAGTGACTAATCTCACACACTTATATAGGTGAATAACTATAAGAAATAGCTTATCATGCTAGAAGTCTCCAGGTATGTCAAAATTAAATATACAACCCTGAAGTTACTGACATAAATTAATGCTTAGAGTCAGGACTCTTTTAAGTGGCTTGCTTTTTTTATGTACTTAAAGCATATTTACAGGACCTTTTCATTTCTGTGGAAATTTTGCAGTTCATGCAAAAACATGGACTTTTCCACACCCATGTGCTTCCAGAAGCTGAAATTTTGTGTAAAACAGGGGTTATCTCAGGATATGTAGTAAAAAGTGAAGAGCTGGTAGCTGCAAGTTCCAGGGTGCACAGTAAAGTCCTGGTCCCAAGGCAGCCAGACCAAGAAATGGGTCACAGCCATCACAGACTTGCTCCTCATGTGCTGGGTTTCCTTTCTGTGGATACAGAGGGGAGAAGGGAGGCTGAAACATTAGTTGCTAGATCTCAATCTGATGTGCAATTGCAGAGAGCCAGGACGCAGCTTTAGATCTGTTAGCTGGAAAGTTCTCTGTTCTCCCAGAGCTGAAGATATTTATGGTAGCCATGAACAGTTGATAAATCCAGACACAAGCCACAAGTTCTCTCTAGAGAACAGTTAGTGAGGGCACAATCTGTGAGTAGATACTTCATTCTTCTGTGTAGAAAGGAAGCTTTTCTTTAGAATTATTTATTAAAAAATATAACTCTGCTGAACTAGGGGATTAAATCAATTATATCAACCCCCCACAGTACTGCAAATCCCAGGAAGAAAGCTCTGACCTGTCTACTGATCCTTACAAGTACAGTTCCAAAGGGGTGTATGCTCAGAGACCTCAGTTAGCATCTGACTTTTAAATTTAGATGTTAGACTGAGAGCAGGAAATAAGGAATCAAAAATGTTCTCAGTCAAAGTAAGCCACTTATTTTGGGGAAATATTTTAGCCTTCCTGCTCTTCTCCTTCCTTGTGGTTTTTTCCCTCCTAACTAAAACTAATTGCTTAATCTAGTTTTTAGTGGGTCCTTGGAAGTTCTGTTTTCTAGAACTCACTCTTATCTTGAACTTTTCTTCTGTCTTGTCTTACATAGACAAAACATCTAATCTAATCAAACATGTAATGGAATATCCCAAAATGAGTGTCTCATGTTCATACCTGTGTAATTAGAATTTTCAAATATTCACCTAAACATTAAATTCTTTGAAATGCTAATGTGTTCCTTTCTTTTTGACAGCAAAATTTGGAGAGTAACCTCACCAACCTTATTAAGAGGAATACTGAACTGGAAACTCTTCTGGCAAAACTCATTCAGACCTGTCAGCATGTAGAAGTGAGTACTGACCTCTGTTTGAAATAGTTATAAACCTAATTACATTCATTCCCAGTACTCAGGAGCAAAAGTTTAAACAAAAGCAAACAAACAAACAAAACACAAAAAACCCAAACAAACAGCAAGTGCAGAACTGAATTAAAACAGTGGCAAACTGACTTGAAGCTTTTTCACTGATAAATGGTATTATCAATAGAGATGACCTCCTTTACATTCCTTCATCCTGTTTTTATTATGGTGTGTTAATATGGCCTCTGCCATTACTGCATTTGAGGACATCACCTATTATCTGTAACAGGTTTATCTTTTTGGGTCCTTTGTGATTTAGAGTAATATTTACAGGAAGAAAATTAAGGCAAAGAAATAGGTACACCCAGATCCACAACTGCACTTAGATTTCTATTAGCCACTGTTTTGTTGTTTGTTGTTTTTTTAATCAGAATTAACTATCTAAATACATATATGGTGTCTGAAGTCATACATGGAACATATTTATCTTCCAAAGAAGACAGGTGCTTACAGACCTTTGAGTTGCTTCACTTATATATTCCACTCTGAGTATCACAGAAGATCTTCAGCATGCGGAAACGTAAACCTATATTTCCCAAACATCTGGGGGATTTTCTGGATGTCCCTATGGACATTGTAATTCAGCCATGGGAGTGGACACAGGAAGAGAAGAGAGTCCAAAACAGACTCTTGTTTAGCAAAACTTTTCCTTTTACTTTTTGCCATGGAAGTTCTTCATAAGGGCTTCTTATTTTCTGTCTTTTTTTTTTTCAGACTAAAATTCAGTGACCTAATTAAGCCCAAAAGCAATTTTTGTTTTTAAATAGATTCAAAGTCACATCTTGAAAATTTGGCTTCTGCTTAAGTATCTTGTTGACTGTGGGAATCATAAAATCTTAGAATTGCTAAGGAAGGGAAATACCTCTTAAGATCATTGAGTTAGCCCAGCACAGCCATGTTCACCACTAAACCACATCCACAAGTGTCACTAATGGCATATACTGCATTAAAAAAAGGAGAAAAAAAAAGCTCACCCAAAAAAGCAAAGCAAACAAAACCAAAACAAAAAAACCCCACCAAACCAGACAAACAAACAAAGCCAATCAACAAACTATTCTTCCAAAGAGACTTTCTTACCAATTTTCGTATCTGCTCCATGACTTTGGAGCCTCACTAATTTAATGGAGCTCAATAAAATCATTAAAGTCTATCCACAGTATCAGACATGAGGTGAATGTTTTAATTTCTTTGTATAGGCACCAATAGCACCAGGCAGAACAACTGGAACAACTGTAGTAGGTAATGTGAGACAGAGAAAAGGCACATTTTCTTCCTCTGTATATAGATCCCCATGAAGCAGATGGGTTCAGGACAGCATAAGGCCTCTTCTTCAGTGGTGGCTTATGTCCAGGATGTGCTGAATTTGCAAAATTTAAAATTGCTCCTCCACCTTTTCTGCAGTTCCGCAATATATTACCAGCTCTAAGGTTTAGTGTTACAAAGAATCCAACTTGTTCAACTAGTAACAGATGCGCTACTGTCCCTGGAGTCCTGTTTTAGAAAATTTCTCTGTAGACGTAAAGCAATAGCAGCAAAGTTGCTAATGAATTCCTACCATGTTTTATTCATCAAATTAGTCTAATTAGCATTTAAATTAGCTAAATATTAAGAAATGAGCTTCAGTCAAAACCCTGGACCTTGGCCGTGCTGGAAATCTGGCAAGTGGGGATGTTGGAGTAAACTTTAAAGTTATCTCTGTTCCTCAGAGCTCTGTGAAACCTTCAAATATGATGTGCATATCTCTAGCACTAGGGAAGCTGTGGCTTAGATAGATTCTTTTAGAAGTCAGTATACTCTTTTTGCTTCTTTGTGATGATAGAAGTTCATCCCAAACCAGGAGCCCAAATGAAGTAAACGATATATTGGTTGAAACATTAATGTTGCAAATTTAAAATTGTAAATATTAGGAAAGGAAATGACTATATTAATGTTTTCTTTTCCATTTTTGGATACAATATGACGAACGCTGAATTGGATAGGAACGGGGATCCCCGGAACAGGAGGCTTCCTTTTACCCCCTGCTCCGAGGGGGAGAGGTGCTCCCTTCCCCCTCCCCCATCCACCCCGCGGCGCCTCATGGCCCCACAGAGGGACCACGGGGCCAGTCAGTCAGGCAGCAGGGAAGCAGGCAGAGAGAACTTTATTGATCTGACAACAGCTTAAGTACCTTTTGGAGGGATCACAAGGTGACCACTGGGAAATCAGGAGGTGTTACAAACAACCAATGATGACAAAGGGTTAACAACCAATAGATGAGTTTCTAGTTATCTCTCAGACATTCCACAGGTACACCGAGGTATTTTGGGAAGAAGAAAGGTTACGCAAAGGTTTAAAATCACCATCTTGGACACGTGATCAATATTACAAACTCCTGCATTCTTTTATATGTAGCAGAGTTACCCCAACAACAATATATTACAGATAACGATATAAAATACATTCTGCAACATTTGTAAATATGTAAAACACAGGTAGTACAGATTAAAAACTATTGTTACGTACTTTGATTTTCCTTGCGTAATTTGAATAAATTTTAATGTTAATTTAGAATTTGGGGGGATTTAAAACCCGTTTAAAAAAAAAAAAAAGAAAAGAAGCTTTTAGTTTCACATATAGTTTGAACTTTGAAAAACAAGGAAGGAAAGGAAATTATTATACCTGTGTTAAAGTTACCAAGATTTTATTAAACTAAAATAAACTTGAAAAAGTTATACTAACTAACATTTATTTGTAGCTATCAACAGAAACATTTTTTAAGCCTTTGTCATGTCATAAGCCAAAAAATTCAGTATAACATGAAAAATTTAAAAAAGAATGTATTTTTTGGCTTTTGATATGGAGCAGAAGCTGATGTTTCTGAAAATGAACAACAAACAGGCTCTGTGTGTTTTTAATAAATTAATCCTTACCAGCCAAACCAAATGTTGTCACAGAGCCACTGTTTCTCATCAACAATGTGAGCTGTCAGTGGCTTCTCAGCAACCAGCTTCACAGCAGAGTAGTGATTCCCATACATCCTTCCCAATAGCAACTTCATCAATGGCAAAGGCCAAATCCCAGTTTCTCTGTGTTTTAAAACTAATGTTTATTCCTTTATGAATGACTTATTTTCACTTTATTCTCACATGAGCAGGAGAGGACTGATGGGTGATGTGGGTTATCTGGAAGCTGAATGCCTTCCAGCCACTGCAGAGGGTGGATCTGGGGCGGCCTCTCATCACAGCAACGGAGACATAAATCTTAACTATTTTTAGATGGAGTTTATCAATTTATGACAGGATTTATCCTGATCTTGGGAGACTAAAGAAGTCCACTTCCATTCCTGCATTCCTGTGGGTGGTTCTGGTCTTAACAATAGGAAAACTTTTGTGAATAAATCAAGCCAAACTTATATTCTTTACTGCTTTAAGTACAAGGAGATAATATTAAATGTTTTATAATAATAATAAAAACAATTTTAATACCTTAATATCTGATTTCATGCTTAACATGTATGTATAGTCTGTGCTAATAGTTTATGGTAGCGATTTTTAAAATCCCATTTTTTCAAAGGGAACCACACCCTAAAATATGAATGCTAGAGACTATAACACTCCTTTCTGTCCCAAATATTTCTGTTTATTTGTGTGTACACTGACACATCTTTCAGATATATCCCTAAAATGTTTTTTGTTTTACACTAATTTTTCTGTCTTTCCACTCTCCCTTCCTCTGTCTGTCAATTGCTGGTTTTTCAGAAACCCTGAAGGCTGTTAATCACGAAAAGTTTGTTTTCCTTCCTAGGAGACAATGGCAGGTCTGCACTCTCCTGGTTTTGGCCAGGCTGCTTTTTGCAGAGCATCCCCTCACTTAGGGCAGTTCTCTAGGTTGGCCCTGCTGTGATAGCTCTGGTCCCTGCTCTCCAGGGGGGCCAGCCATAGCTGCCTCCCCAGGGGCAGCAGTCTTGACTGCATAAAATGATAAACTGTTTCATAGGATAAATTGTATCTTTCTCCACAGATTGAGAAAATGGAATGGAAATGGCTACTACTCATATATATTATTTATTTGTATTCCATGTCAGCAGCATTCACACATCTCCTAGTATCTGTAGAAAACTTTTTTAAGAGCATTAAAAACTGTCTCAGACAAGTCTTCCAAAAACAAAATTGGGATTGACAGCTTTAGGATATGGCAATAGAGGTAAATCCCTGCTGGGTGGTGGCATCCCTGCCGTCATACCAACCCACTGCCAGGTTTCTCTTCCTCTTGCTGTGTGCTAAAGGGGCCCCGGTGTGGCCTTTAGCCCACATCCCCTGCCTGTGAGTGATGCAGCACTGCCAGCCTCCCTGCCACATAGAAGGAGATGGGGGCTGCACCCTGCTCTGATTGCCTGTGCCTCTTCCAGCTGTATGCAGCTCCAGATTTAGCTACTTGCATCAGGGAAGGATATCATTCCGTAAGTGCTTAGGTTCTCCCCTTGGTTTTAGTGTCACAGGTTTCTCTGGCTAACAAAGTGGTATGTCACAGCAAATTTGCTTCTTTGTCATAATTTCCATTCTATGAATGTGTGAGGTTCCTGCAGAGGTCTTTCAGATCATGGCATTCATTGACATAAACAAAAAGTTTGAACATCAGCCTATTATGCCTGTTACTTATTTTCTAAGCCATCTGAGTTTTGTTTCTGGATTTTTTGCTCATCTCTTCTAGGAAATATATGATTAAATTTCTGTTATACAGTCAGTGTTAGGCAGAAACATAATCTAAACTCAGCTGGAGGAAAAATTGGAGCAATTATCTAGGGGGGAGGGGAAAGGAAATAGGTTTTGCTTGTAGACAGCTTTACAACATATGTATCTCAGTCTTTCTGTTTGTTCTGTTTTGTTTTCAATTCACCAAGCATCAGAGGAAGCAAATTCTGGACACTACTGCAAAATAATTTTTGGTTTCATACAGAAGAGAAGGCATTTTCCTCTGTGTAACCCTCAAACTGCTGCATCCTTTCCTTTCTGGATATAATGGAAATGCTCAGTTTCTAGCTCACTTCTAAAGATCTGCTGCAGGCTAAATCTCAGCATAAAGTTCCCAGAATAAAATTGGTTTTGTGTGTGTCAAGGGGTGTTGCATAATCACCTGCATAAAAAGTAGTACACTGAAAGACCCTTTGTTTCACTGGCACAGATACTCAACGCTCATACATATCAGATGTATTTTAGATCAGTGTAACAACAGTAGTGCAAAAGGGATGAAGATGGCAGCACCTGAAATTTCCTGCTGTTGCCATTTTTATGTATGACTGATCAAAAAGAGATGAGCCAAATGGTAACATTATAAATAATGGAAATTCAAGTTTCTGGTAAGACTGCAGCTACAAGACAGCTCCTTCAAATTTTGTAACAAAACGTCTCCATCAGCTTGTGTATAAGATACATTCATCGCTTCTTTTACTTGAGGGACAGCAAAATCAAAACTCAACTGTCAACATGGTGCCCTAAGGACACTCGAGAAATAAAGAGTCTTTGTGACAATAAAAAGCAATGAGTATCCTGTTTTCATAATTTTTCATTCTTTGAGATTTGGGGTTATTTTAGCCAAAGCTCAAGTAAACTGAGAAGTTCTCAATAGGAAAATTTACTTGGAAAACCTGTATATAAAATCTGGTGACTGAACTACAGCAAATGGCTTTCAGAGTCAGACAAAGGTGGCCACTGCTAGTTTGGAATAAGGAATCTGCTTGGGATTCTTTTTTGGACAGGGCCAATGGGTTAGGTAAGTTCTTATCATCACTGTGAAATTCGTGTGATAACTTGGTAGATAACTCGGAAAGTAGCTACACTGAAATTTGCTTTTTTTTTACCCCAGTATCTTCCATTTTTGTGAAAATGCTTGTTTAGCACCTACATTTATTTGCTATGTTTAAGTGCTAGCAGTAAATGGCATTTTTTGATTTCTGAAATAGACAGAAAAATATGACTTAAAGGAAATCAGGAGTTCTCACTCTCAATAAGAGACTAATTAGCAAAATTCATGATGTGCATAAAACCCTAGGGAGGAGTTCACAGCACTTTTTTTTCCTTCTAATGGGAGAAGGTACAAGAGACACTTTTCCTATTAACATTATTTTGATGAAATACATAGCATGATCTCCTTTTAATTTCTAATTACTTTCATTCTACATTTAATTCCACTCTCATAAAAGTTGATTTAATTCAATGGAAATCTCAGGTAAGCTTTAGTCAGAGTCTTAAATTTATGTAGCATTAGAAAAGAGAAACTTCAGAAATAAAAACTAACAAAACGTACTGCATGGCATATGGTGATACAGAATATTCATTCAAGGATGTCCCAAGTTGCATGCCTAGTAAGCCTTAGTAGTCAAATACTATTTCCCTAAAGAATTATTAAATTGATTTCATAAATTACTAATTAACAGTATAATGGGTCCTATATATACATGGAACTGCAGCACTTATGCATACGTTTTATGTACAGATTAGGCACATGTTGGAATATGTTATTGCGCCTACAACCATTTTCTACCATCTGTAAATTGTAGTAATAAATATGGTAAGGTGCAACACAAATTGTATGTGAACTAACAGCAGTGCTTGCCACTGCCTGTGAAGGTGGCCAGTTCCCATTCACTCCATCTCTCTCTTTGTCTTGCAGCCATACATGTCTGTGTGTTCAGGTTTTTGTGAAACTGATATTCTTGCAAAACTTTGTCCTTAGACAGGTAAATGGGGCTTAGTTCTCTCTTAACCACTGGTTAACTAACGCAGCAAGTAATATTTTGTGCCTGCCTTCAGAGACTGTAACTTGCTAGTCAAAATGCTGTCAATTTATGGCACCTTTCATCTCTGAGACCTTTATCTTTATGGGGACAAAATACTCAAAAACAAAATACTTCCTTTTTCTGCCTAACATAAATAGTTAAACAGGAATTAGAGCAACAAGGAGGCCAAAGACATTGTTTCTCTTGTGAGTATGTTAAGCACAAGGCTAAGAACCCCGGATGCTACATGAGAGTTTTGAGTACTGTACTATTAGTTACAAGGGCACTGGTTTCATCTTCATTAAAGGGTTGGCAGTCCTTTGAACTACATTATTATTTTATAGTTTTTGCTTTTCTACGCTAAATGAAATGTACCAAGTGGAATATTTTGGTCAATGTGGAACAAAGGCTTAATTTCAGCAGGGAAAACAAAGTAAAAAATTAAATTAATGAATAAATGTTGTTCAATTAAGAAGTATTTTCATTATTTAGGTTCAAAGAAAGGACTAACATAAAGGGCAAAAATCATGCGGGGAAAATAAATTAATAATATGACCTTTTTCCTGCATCTTTAAAAACCCACATTCCTCCAAAGGCTTAGTTTCACAAACAGTTTAACTGATCTTAAGACTCATTGATGTCAAAAGTCTCCCCACCTCTGTTTCCACGCTCCTCATTGTGTTTCTCTACCTGCTGCCCTTGTGTCTGTGGAACACCCACATCAGCCACGTGAGCTCAGCCCAGCCATTGCCCCACGTGGCTGCACCAACCTCCACAGAAGGAAATAAAGTGGGGAAGACCTTTGCAAGTTGTGAAACCATGGTTTGTCTCGTAATAAATGCCTTTCTCCAGTGGGCTTTCCTACACTGAGAAATGTCAGCTATAGTTCCAAGATGATGCTGCATTTGTATTTTGTAAAAACAATATTTGTTTCATTGAAGCAAGCCTAGTCGGTGGCATTTACAGATGTCAGCATAATCTCTGGAGTAGCCCTTTATGAGAACTTTCCAAATCACCTGAGTTTAAGATTTTTTTTTATGGTTTTAATGGAGTAAGTATAAAAATAATTAGTTGGGTTTGGGGTTTTTTTTCCTCCGTGAAACTTCTTGTTCGGTTTTGGTTTATGATTACATTGTAAATGTCTCTAGAGGACTGCTCGGTATCTTGCTGGTTAGTTTCTCAACAATGTGTTTCAAAGCACAGTGGGACAAACAACTTTAAAATAATATTTTAGTTGGTAATATGAGTATTTCAGTCTTCTAAGAAGGGTTTACTTTTAGTCAAGATTGGAGCAGATAATCTTATCTGCCTGACTCCAAGTGGTTAAACTATCCTGGCGTAATCAATTCTCCATTCACACAATTCCTAAGTAGCCAGGCTAAGTTGGCATATTTTTGAACTGACCTTTGTTTAACCTGCTCTGAGACTGCCTCTAAACACAGGTCTCCTAGTTAGAGATAGATGTGGAATGCAAACAAAAACAAAGCCTCTGGCACACTTGAAATGGAAGATGACCATTTCTTTTTCTTCTGCACCATTTCAGAATAAGGGATTTATCAAAGATCCATTCAGATGGCAATCTGATTAATACCATATATTTCCGAAGGTTCAGTTTGTCATAATAGATAAAATCAGATTTACACTTAGACTAGACAAAGTCTGAAAAAGTTATATTCCAAGAGTTTCTTTTGCTCTACAGAAGACTAAATTGAATAATCCATAATATCAAACAGGGATATGGAATGAAGAAAGCTTGAATCCATGACCCTCATTCAGCCTAGCCATCCATAAAAAGAAAGAGAAGTAACTTTTTCATAAGTATGCATTAATCATTATCCTTGGTATTTCTATTAAATAAATAAATGAAAGATGGACAATGTTAAAATATTACTTCAATGTATTGTGGATCTATGAATAAAAGTTATTTGCTTTACAACATGGAGAAAAATAAACCTCTTCTCTTTAGAGCAGTATAATCCTTTAATTCATCTAGAAACTCTAATCGAAGAAAATATGTTCCACATCTACATGACAATAAAGAAGCTTATCCTAGATAAAACAGGTACCAGCCATTATATGTAATCACTTTAGATTTTTTTTATCCCAGTTTCTGAGTTTGGTGTAAGAAGGAATTCAGGCTCAAATCTAGAGTGAAGTATGTGGCAATGATGTAACAGTTGTTGAGTGGAATCATGCAATTTGCTTTTCTGATGTTTCTGTTTTCGTGTGAGCATACAGTCATTCTATAACCGCCAACTCAAATGCATAAAGAAAAATTAGTACCTCTTCTTTACCTGTATACCCACAGCTACAAAGAAATTATTTTTTGAGGAACTGAGACTATTTTTATATCATGAAGCTGAAACTCAAATGCACACTTCAATTTCCAAAGATGAGACTGTTTCTACAAGCTACTTTCTTTCACTTTGCATAATCAGTGGAGGACTAGTAAATAAAAACTGCTCTGGTTTTGATGAATTTGTCCCAGTCAGTGTAGTCTTAAGAAAGCAGGCCACCTCTAATTTAGGGTATCTTATTTTGCTTATCATTTAGAGATTATTTGCCAAAAAGAGACATGAGGATTTGTACTTGTGGACAGAAGTACCTCACCCATAAGAAATCTCAGATTGAGCATTTTACTCCTGCAAGGAAAATTCTGCTGAGATACTAAAAAAAAATCTTTTTCCTCAGTATATTAGTTGACGAAGTTTTGGTAGGTATGAATCTAGCCCTCTGACTCTGTTTTCCTTTGAATTAACCATAGAAGCTCCACTGTAATCTCGAATCTCTAGCCATGCTGTAGTGCTGCAATTTCCCAAACATCTGCTGGGGACTTTGAAACCACCACATTCACTTTCTTATGACCTAAGCTGCAATTTAATTCAGGTCTCTGAAGATGAAAGCCAAGGAAGCCTCTGCAGAGAGTGAAACACTCTCCAAAGCAGTTCTCAGGCTGTGGAGCTGGGAACAGCTGGCCTGCTCCCCCTTTTTGCTTGGGAGGGCTTGCTGTTTCCAAGTCCCTGTCAGACATCTGAGGAACCCCTATTTTTCTTTTTTTACTACACCCACTTCCCGAGGCAAAGGGCAACAGTCCCTTATCCATCTGTCTGGAAAACCTGGAAAGAAACCTGAAATTTGTAAGATTTTTTTTTTTTCAGTAAACTGTTTGAGGTCTTTGCATATTACAGAAGTAGGAATAAATTCCCCACAAAAGCAGGAGGATTAGAATCAGTTCTTGCTTGCTTGTTTGTAGAAAATATCATAGTTCTTGCCAAATTGTAACTAAGCCTCCTAAGTCTAATTGTAACTAAGCCTAACTAAGTCAGTTTTAAAAATGTTTTGTGGCATGGAAGAAAAATTTATAAAAACGATACCAACAAAACACAAAGCTTTAGGTTCATGGATTTTTAAGTACTTGGTTGATGCCAAAACTAAGTGTATTGATATCAGTGAAATTTTCTATAGAAAGATGTCCCCAAGTCCAGCATAAACTCTCAGACAACAGATACCTCAGATTAAGCATTCAGTGTTCAATCTTGGATGGAGGAAGCCCAGGTTGAAGTCTACTCTCTGTAAGATTTGGACCCTCCACAATCTCCAGACACAGTCTCCAAATTTTTGTAATGCAGTTCTAAGTCTTTTTTAACAAACTCCTTGGACAGGGGGCTTGTTTTTTAATGTGGAAAAATGTAGAATGTAAAACCTCAAATATTTTCACCAGGCAGAACTTGCATTCCTTGGCCAGCCCCAGCTGGAAGTTATTGTCAAGGTTGTTGTTCATCAAAGGACTCAAGCAGAAAGCAAAGCCTTATTCCAGTGTTTCTGTAGCACCTGTACTGTGGAGCCCTGATCCTTGCCTGCAGGTCTTTGGTCTGACATATGACTCCTAGAAAACAAAAAAAGTAAATAATGTTCAGCGGCAATCTCACAAATAGTCCCTTTAGGGCCACAGCTAATATAGTGCACTTAAAATTAGGCATGTGCTCAATTATAAAGTTATTACTGAATCAGAGGCTTTGTAGGCTGAAAATGTGATTAAGGAGTATTTCAGTTTGAGAAAAACCCCAGAAGAAATGTTGGGATTTGGGGTTTTTTCATACAAAGCTCAGACGTATCATATAATTTTGGAATATTCTTTTCATTTTTAATAAGCTTGTGCAAGCTACAAAGTTGGAAATGTCTTCAAATGAAGTGTATAAAAGAGTATACTATTCAGATTTCAAAGAAAAAGAGAATTCTACAGTCAGTGCATAAGCAATTCAAAGGTTTTTTCCCAAGCATTTTGTTTTTCTTAGTCTAGAGCTTTTTAAGATTCAATTAATAATTTTTTCAAAATCATTAATAATTCAAATCAACCAGAGCATTAAATGAAACAATATTGACTTAACCCTCCTGTAGCTCTATGTTTCATGACAGTTATCCCAAAAATTAATTAGTTCTGCTTGACGAAATGAATTGGTGCTAGAAGTAACGCTTTGAGTGGAAGCTACTCAAAAATCCCGTGAAGTGTTACTGTAATTAAGTGCCAACAGTGTTACCATAATTAAGTGTTGAAGTTGGCTCTGGTGTGAGCTGACCTTGGTATTGACACAGGAGTTATGCCTACAAGTGGTGGATATGATCACTGCCGCTGGGTGAGCCTGTGCAGGATTCCCCCCTCTTTGGTGGAATTTCAGTCTACTTGTGAAACTGAAGTCAGGGCTGGGGAAACTAGTGCACTGTACAGCTTATTGAGGACAGCTCTGCAGAGTTTCATGCTGAAGGAAGGTCCATGATGCAGCCAAGGTGGTGGGATGACAAGAAGAGAGGGAATAGGAAGGAGAGGGCTGACTGATTAATTTTTCCAGGCTACCTGAGCTGTCAGTGGAAAGACGCTGGCACTGCTGGAGGCTTTGGGTGAGCTGCTCCATGGTCTGTCTCTCCTCATGGACTGTGGTGAGAAACCAGGCATAGCAAACAGCTAACCTAAGGAGATAGGTAGGCACCCAAAACAGCACGGTGGAAATACTTTCTGCATCTTCACCTCCTGCAAACAGATCTCTTCAACACTTACAGTTACATCGGACCCCTTCCAGAAACAAATGTATTCTCTCTTCATTATCCTGATATCTTAATTAATAACTAAGCTTCTAAAATGTGCAAACAAACTTTAATTTTATGAAGATTTGAGAGGGATAATCCAAAACCTTGATGAAAGCAAGCCTTTTTAAAAAAGTCCCCTCTTTGCCTGGAGGACACTGTGTTTTTCTCATAAGGAGGTTATTTGTAAAGTTGGTCCTGGTCCAAAATTTAGATATATAAGCATTTGCTTAAGCTTAATGAGCTCCATAACGTGCTTACAGGTAAATTCATGTTTAAACACATTGTTGGAAGGATAAAAAAGAATGCTGATGCAGATCAAGGGACTCATTGGACTGAAAAAATAGCTAAGGGGTGAAATACAGTTACTTGTCACCTGAAACTATTCCCTGTTATTGTTCACCACTGACTCTTACTCACGCAGTGGAAAAGGTGACATGGCTGTAGGGGCAATCAACCTGCTTTACCTTCTTACCCTCTTTTACTCCTAGCAAAGTGCAAAAGGAAACATCAGTCCTTTCAATTTTGCTTTATTCTAGATATGATTAGAGCTTTTCGCCTTTTTCTCTGACTCTTTACACATACATGTAAGCTAAACATACTACTGCCGGAGGGAAAGTACATTTTCTTGTTGTACAGAATGATGCCTTTTCACTGAAAAAATCAACTTCCTCCAGAAAAAAACATTTTCATCTGAGAACCAAAATTTTCTATCATCAATTTTCTTATTTTTTTTTAACAAAAGTCAACTTTTTCCATAGAAGGCTAATGTTCTTTGTGAACTTTTTTGCATTAAAAACAGTTTCATTGGCTCATGTATTTATACTTCAGAAAAGTACATTATTTTCTGTCTGATTCACTGCTGAGGCAAAGCGGGAATAATAAAGACAGTCGAGACACATGACTTGGTGTTGTCACTTGTGTCTTCAATAGTTTGAAACTTTTAGGAACCAATATGCGGACATATATGGGTATCATTAGTTCAATTCCTCTCCAGTAAAAGAACTTGGGGTCATTAAATGCAGCTGGAAGGAGAGAGGTTCAAATCCCTCTAAAGAGGCAGTTGCTCACTTTCCTGTGAGTTAAGCTGTGGTACTCATTGCTGTAGAATGGTGCAGATACTTAAAGTTTCCAGGGGTTGAAGGAGAGACTAAATAAATCCATGTAATATAATTCTTCTGAGGATTAGTAATGATGTACAAATTGTGTCTGGTTCAAGAAGACTCTGAGCTGCAAATGGTTGGAGGATGAGAAAACAGTCATGGGAGTCATCATACATGTTAGGGCTTTTTCCTGACATGCTTTGCTAGCAGATCCTGGCACTGGCAGCAGTGAGAAAGGGGATACTGCACTAGATGGATTGTCTGATCCAGTCCTCGTGCTCTTAAGTGCCTCAGTGTTCACTGCAGTCCTCTGTATGGCTGCAAACTGATGTGTTAAACACCTCCTGAAGATATTTTACTTCTCACTGATGTGTGGTATGACCATACTCACAGGACAAGGCTTCTCTCACCTGAGTTAGAAATACCTGATTATCTATTTGTAAGGTCTGCCTGCAAACAAGACATTGAGACTCAATTCAGTATTTCACAAAATACAAGAGAGAGAGGAGAAAATAACACACAGTTTATACACAGAAAGGAATGAAAAAAGTGCCAAACCCAACATTTTAGAAATTACAGTTTTCAAATTAGGAAAGGGAAAAGAAAAATGCCATAAAAGGTCTTGTTCATCATCTTTTTCTTTGTAGGTAAATGCATCCCGCCAAGAAACCAAGCTGATGGAAGAATGTGACCAGCTCATTGAAATTATCCAGCAAAGACGGCAAATAATTGGAACCAAAATCAAAGAAGGAAAGGTAAAAGCTTTTCTTCTTTAGATCACAAGCAGGTCAGTACTGCTTCCTTGGTTTTACAGCTTTTTTGGCTGCAGGTACAATTAATACAAAACTGTAAAAGTCCCTTTGTAGTCCTAGGCTATTGCTACTTTCATGTAAAGAAGAATGACACACTTGAAAATTAGTATGCTAGACCTCAACTGTTTATTTGGCATTCCTCTTACTAAGTGTGATTATGTTTTTTAAGGATAAAAACAGACATGATGTCACAATCAGTAAATCACAATTAAATTATGTCTACTTAATGATTCCTGAACTCTCTTTTATGCCTGACAGTTTCCCCCCCCCCCTAGTTTTTACTTTCACAAACTGTCACAGCATTTGAAATCATGTCTGGTAATTATCTACATGATTTTTTTCCTAGATGATTTCATTATTTATTCAAATACTACCACATAAAGATTTTGTTCCAGTCATTGTAATTCATGAGAAGAGGAAGTCTTAATTTATTTACAAAAAAAAAGATATTAAAAAACATACAAGAAATTAATTTGTGTGCATTTCTAATTCCTGAGGTTCAGTAATTATTAGTGGCAAACATATTAAGCTGGAAAAATCTCTGATATTTAAGTTTCAACGCATTTTGCTAACTGTTAATTCAGAAATGCATTACAGTTGGATTAATATTTTTATTTGCTAGGTGCACAGTGTTTACTCTTTAACTGCTAACCTAACCAAGTCAGATATAAACTCTTCTTGTGTGGCAAAAGCTCAGGAAACGAAGAAAGTCAAGAGCAGGTTAAATGGTTCATGTGGCTGTCAAGATATTCCAATTAACTTGAAATGAAAAACCTGTAGGCTGGGGCTGATTTAAACACGTTTGAAACCACAGGTCCTGTACACTGTGTGACAGAACCTGAATTTCCTCAGGCTGTTAACAAAATATAATTCCCTTCAAATGGAATAGATGGCCTTCTTAATTTTTGCTTCAACTCTGTTTCTCTATGCAGTGAGACCAGATGTGCTGCCAATGAAGTAGAAAAATTTCCATTCATTTGGATTTGTGCTATGTGCCTGATTGCTTTTAAAAACTGTTTCTTACAAAGATGTATTCTAATGTCCATTTAGCATGAAAGATTTACAATACAATTGACTTCAAATTTATTTGAATAGAGCTGATATCAGAATCAGTCCCCATTCTTTCTTCTGCTTTGTTGAGCTAAAAGCGATGTCAGTGGAGGTCCAGTAAAGATCTGGAATGCTTTGGCCCAAATGTTGTACATGGTGAAAGATTTCAGGGGTACAAAAGACTCATGTGAAAAGCCACAGAATATTCTCCCCAGTGTGTCTTCTTTTAAGGGGGCCTTTCTGGAAGGTAGGGCATGACAGATTTCTCTGTAGGACTGTAATTATGGCCACAGAGATGGAAGCACTCGGGTATAAAGTTCTAGCTGTGCCTGCAAGGCTGCAGATTCAGCCTTGAAGTCATGCAAGTCCAAAAACCTGGTGCAGCTCTATCCTTAATCTCACCTATCACCTGAAACCTATAAAATCCCAAACAGCTTGTAACAGGAAAAAAACAAATATCAAATAGATAAGATAATTTTAAGGCAGATTTCATTCCTACCATTGCAGAAGTGGGTGGGGAGTGAGTGAGATGAAACTCTTCCTTTTACAATTTATCATCCGTTGTCTTCTTGAGGAAGATATAAAAAGAAGCAAGCAAGCAAAAAACATGTCACAAATCATGACATGCCTTCTTTTGAGTGCAAAAAACTCACACGGTAACATTTGTTCAGTTCACTGTTTACTTTTTAATTAATAAAGAGATGAATTTTTTAACACTACAATGAACCTTTCCTGGTTAGACTGGCATAAACCAAATTATAATCTCTGTAAATGCACAGGTAGAGAAAGCATTATGGCATTAGTTCATCCTAGAAACTGATCAGATCATTAGCATTATTAAAATTTATGCATTCCCAGCATTTTCCCTGCTTTGTTTTTTCTATCTTTAGAAAAAATACTAATGTTACATGACATTAATCATTTGGACAGTATCTTTTTTGGAAAGTTTTTCAAAAAAGTTTATTTTCCTACTTACTTCTGTTGTCAGATAGGTGTACTAAGATAACCTCATCCATCCTTAGGACACAAATATATCTGAAATTTAACTCAGCAGCTTCATAGCTTGTTCCCTAATTCCTGAGATTGAGAATCTTCATTATAAATTTGAATATTTCTGCCAACCCACTTGGTTGTTAGTTTCCTCATTTTGAATGTAACTGGCTCTTAATGTGCCTTTCTAAACTCCAGAATTACTTAATTTCCTTCCTATTTCTTACTGCTGTTCAAACTATGGTCCTGATGTGATAACAATGGAAAGGACTCCCAGACCTTTCAGGAACTATTCTAGTTCCTGGAAGTTTTGTTAGCCAACATTGTCTTTAAATGGAGGATTGACTGTGCCCTTTCCTAACCTTTCAGCTAATGATTACAGTCACATCTACTGTGTTTATCTCCAGCACATATGTTTCCAGTAATAATAATCATCTCTCAAGCACTACTGTGCTTTTGTCCAGTTAAAAACATCCAGTCAGAAAACACTCTGTTTGACTAAAAGCACATAATGAGAAGGTCAGGTGTGTCTTCTTAGTAGAACTGAATAGTCTTTTTCTGTTAAGTTACATTTTAAGATTATTTCTTTTTATGAAACTCACCTAAGTAACAGGAAAAATGTAGTTAATCTATAAGATGCCTTTAACACAGATCTCATAATTTCAGGGAAATGGTTATCTAAATAGTTTTAGTTATCATGTAAGCAGAAGTTACCAGGAAATGACGTTCCTTCTGCTGGAAAATAGGCCAGCTGTGCTTATTTTGGCTCTCCTCCGTTGTTTTCCATGTGGAAAATATTCAGGCAGAAAGACTGTGCCTGTCCCCTACTGAAAATGTTGCATGACTAGATGGAATTCCCCACAAAGCTTGTGTGAAAGAAGCTCTTGTCACCGAAGCCATTCGTCTTAACTCCTCCTTTGCCAAGTTTTGCCTCTGCAGTGCAAATACAATTGTGATACACACCTTAGAGACGTGACTGCTTTCTTATGTTTTCACTCAAGGTGGTGAGGTTGAGAAAACTGGCTCAGCAGATTGCGAACTGCAAACAGTGCATTGAGCGCTCGACATCCCTCATCTCTCAGGCTGAGCAGTCGCTGAAGGAGAATGATCACGCTCGCTTCCTGCAGACAGCTAAAAATATCACTGAAAGGTAAAGAAGATGTTCCTCTTGATAAAAAGAAAAACCTCACTTTAAGGTAGCTGAGTTGTCATAGTTTCCGTAGTCTTGTCACACCACAGATGTGGTCAAAGACGGAGGAGTTATTGACACACTCCCCTAAAACACTACTTTGTGCTATAGCAGAGTGGGAAGAACTTTACTGTAATGCTAAATCAAAATATCCCTTTGAAGAGCAGTCAAAAAAAAGGTGCAAATTAAGATTTAGAACAGTTAACAGCATGCATAAGTGAAAGAGGTAGGTAGAATGGTTGCCAAGCAGATGTCTGGTGCTAAACATACTAAAAAAAAAAAAAAAAAAAAAAAGGTTTCTGGAGGCTGAAATTCGTACTTCATGAAAAATTCTGAGATTGAGAAAGAAGTCAGATAGTAAATACATTCCTTAGCAGAAACTGGTAATGGTCTTAACAGATACATATTTTTCACCAAATAGCAAGCTATAAGTTAATGAAACATATGACCTCTACCATGCATCTTTGAAGAGATGGAGATTATAAACAGTCTGGATGTCTGGAAGTTACGTGAATTACTGTGTTGGGTCCCCTGGTGCAGCAAGTTTCTACTGTTTTTAGGGTCCTGGATTCTCTTAAACATGTCAGATATATCAAGGACCCAAAGACAAGGGCTGTGCTATCATAAAATTTGGTCTGGTTTTCAGTGCAACGCTGTGAATGCTGAAACATTCGCACTGAACTTCAGCAGTATTTTTTGATTAAAAAAATGTTCTGTTGGAATTATCAGCTGTTTAGCAATCAATCGATAATATTTAAAAAACAACAAACAAACAGGGAGAATATCTCTGAACAATGAAGAAGAAAGCCACCAAAAGTATGCTATTAATTCAGCTGATTTTTTGTTTCTGGGTTCACATTATATCTTTACATTTTCCAGTCAATTCTCCCTGAACACAAAGCATGAAATTCCCTGCTCCTATTATATATTTTTTTTAAGCCTATCACTTACTCTGGTGTGCTGTATCAGTCTTCTTATAAATTATAAATCAATTTATAAATAAGCCATCAATATTGGGTTGCTCATAACAGTTTCAGAGAATTGAAAATCTGTTGGAAAAGGCAAGGCCAGATAAAGCAGTGGAGAATATGAGGTCTTTCAGACTTAGAGCCTAGTTTGTGTTCTGTCACCAAGCTACATTGTGACATCCCAGTTGAAGCTAGTAGTAAAACTACTATGAGTACCAGAAGCTGAAGTTGGGAGTCTGTCCTTTTTTCAGTATTCAGCAGAACCAGCAGTAGGGCAGAAACCTGTGGAGACAGAGCTTTTTAAGTGACTACCAGGGAATAATCAGAGAAGCTCCATTTTGAACTTGTAAAACATGAACAGTTGCATCATAAATACAGTCACAGGAGAGACACTGAGAGAGCAAAAATGAGGCAAGTTGACATATGGGCCCAATCAAACTTAATTCTTGGCTATCACAGATTTCTGTCTGTAATGAGACGGCTGTGAACGCCCTGCAAATCAAAGAATCATTTCAAGCAGTGAATAAAACCAAGGGTAAAAAAGCACCAAGTGCTTACAGACAAATTGCAAATGGAAAAAGAGACTAAATCAGATTAATAAATTATTCCTCCCAAGTAACATTCTTAGATCTCATGTGGTGAGCAACATTTTGTTTGCTTTTAGACTGTTAATGTAACAGTTTCACCAAGGCTCTGAGCTCCAGCAGCTAAAGCAGTCTCCTGAAATCATGCTCATTGCATTTCTTCATCCACATATTTCAAAGTAATTGCAGTATAATGTTCTCTGTTGTAAGCACAACAGGTAACTATGCAAGCAAAGTCATTACACACACTCCGGTGATGTAGGCTGTGCATTATTTACAGTGCACAAAATGCATTTATCCCACAAAAAACCCTTTCCAACCAAGCACAGCGTCAGACAAAGCAGGAAGAATTGCGAGATGAAATTCAATCCTCTGAAGCTAATATTGTGACATGGTGTCTGAAATTGTGAATTGTTGAGCTCACCAAAAAATGAGTGGAACACATGTAATCACAGAGCACCCTTTGCATGGCCCCGAATGACAGTCCAAAAAGGCCTGGTGATACAGTCTACGTAATAAATATGTGCTTTGTGGAGGTGTTCAAAGAAGCTCTTACATACCTGCTTACTGGTTAATTAGCAAGGCCATTGTTAATTTTGTAGAGGTGAGTGTCACCCTGAGTTTACCCTAACACAGGCCCTACAAGAAATGCATGTCTTTTTTTCCTACTAGGTGTAAAAACACCATATTATAACTGCAGATGAACTACCGGGGGTTTGAGAGGTGTGGAAAAAGAAAAAAGAAGTGTAAAAGCTAAGGGAATTTTTCCCTTTAAATACATGGGGCAAAAGGCACTTCAGCTGGCCTCTTAAAAAAAAAAAAAATCTGTTCTAGGATCCACTTTAAACTAATTTTTACACCACAGTTGCAAGAGAAACCATATTGAAAACTGTCTAACAAGAATTATTGAGTAGGAACCCTCCTTAGCTCAGTTTCTGAAAACTATGCTGAAGACAATGAGATGTACAGATCAATTTTTGACTTTCCTAACTGTATTTTCCTAAAATACTAAACAAAAAATATATGAAAAAATAGAGCCTTTAGTAAACATTTGTCCTGGAGCCATTTCAGTTCCATCTACAGAAAAAATACTCTAATTTGGGAAAATTTTAATTAAAGCAATCAAAATATTTTTATCTGACACATGTCATGAATGACAGATAACAGACAGGCATTGTGTGCATGGTTGTCTGTTTACCTCCAAACTGAAGCAATTGACCAATTTCTAATGAGGCTTAGTAATCTCTTTGCCTAAATCAACTGAATTTTCTGTAAACATATCCATAAGCCAGCTCTCCAGAAACATGCATTTTGAGATACCAGACTGAAGGATCTGAAAAATCCTTCCTGATGGCAGTTTTCTTGTGAAAGTTCATCTCTTTATATTAGTACAGCAGGACAGAGAAAATGTGGATGTAGCTCCTGAAATGTGGTAGGCAAGGAAACCTTTCAGTTTTGGAGGAAATGTAAGTATGCACCCATGCTTTTCAGGGAAAAACCTTTCAAAATAAACTGTGCTGACATCTATTTGTTTTATCTCCCCCCGTGCCTTTTGAAGTTAACAGCAGTGTGCTGTGCTGAACAGCTGAGGAGGTGTGGGGATCTGCACCAAGCCCTTGGGATAGCAGTGCCAAGGAATGCCTGGAGCCAGAAACTATTTGGAAAAAGAAGGGTTGGGAGAGATGCAGCATCTGTCAGGATTGCTTAAAACACAGATAATTATGGTGCTATTGCTACTTTGGTTCAACGGGTCATTAAAAAGAGCAATTCAAAGTGTATTGTTGCTTAGCTAATATTTTGTTAAAATCTTATCCGACACTTCATGTTAGGCCAAAGTTCAGTAATAAGAAGTTTTTATTGGAGATTTTGCTCTCAAAAATAAAGTGGCAGGACAAGCTCCTAACTTAAACCATATAAATAAAATACTTGTAGAAGTTTTTGTCAAGCTTTTTGAGAAAAAAAAAATCACAATGACTGTGATAATCATATTGATAGGTCGACGTTGATGTGAAAGTTACTGTCTTGAATGCTAAAAGATTTTTTTCTTTTGATTACAGGGTTTCCATGGCAACTGCATCCTCCCAGGTTCTAATTCCTGAAATTAATCTCAATGATACTTTTGATACGTTCGCACTTGATTTTACCAGGGAGAAGAAATTGCTGGAATGCCTTGATTATCTTACAGGTACTTTTTCTCAAGGTGCTACACAATATATTCATCATAAAACAGTAGTGATAAGATTTTCTTCAGTCTTCTCTGTGGTCACATCTTTGGCTAACTGCCAAGGCACTCTCCCCTTACCTCCTCAGTAAGGGGAGAAAATAAGATGAAAAGCTCATGGGTTGAGATAAGGACAAGGAGTTCACTCAAGAATTACTGCTACAGGCAAAACAGACTCAACTTGGGGAAGATAAATGTAATTTATTGCCTATTAATTGTAAAAGTAGGACACTGAGAAATAAAAATATGTCTAAGAAAAACTGTCCCCCACTCCATCCTTCTTGGGTTCAACTTCTCTCCCAACTCTTCTACTTCCTCCCCATAGAGCAGAGCACAGTGATGGGGAGTGGGGCTTGCAGTCAGTTCATCACACATCATCTCTGTCACTCCTTCTTCGTGATGCTCTTCCACTATTCTGTCATGAGAGTTCTTCATGAACTTCTCCAAAATGAGCCCTTCCCACAGGCTTCAGTTCTCCAAGAAGCGCTCCAGCTTTGGTCCTTTTGCCAGATGCTGCCCTTCAGGAGTGGACTGTTTCAGTGTGGGCCACAGTTCCTCTGAGAAATCTTGCTGCTGTGTGGTCTTCTCTCTGCAGGCTGCAGCTTCCTCCAGAACACATCAACCTGCTCCAGCGGGGATCTTTCACAGCTGCAGGTGGATATCTGCTTCACTGTAATCTTCCGTGGTCTGTAGGGAAACAGCCAGCATCACCATAGTTTTCACCACAGGCTGCAGGGGAACCTCTGCTCTGGCATCTGGAGCACTTCTCCCCCTCCTTCTTCCCTGACCTTGGCATCTGCAGGGCTATTTCTATCACATTTCCTCACTCATCTCCCTCCCCGATGTTGCACAGCCTTTTTTACCCTTTCTTAAAAATATTACCACAGAGGCACTACCAGCATTGGTGATGGGCTCAGCTTTGGACAGTGGCAGGTCTGTCTTAGGACTGTCTGTGTCTGTCATGGAGTCAGCTCTCAGTCTTTTCTGACAGGGATCACCCTTATAACCCAACCACTACCAAAACCCTGCTACACGAACCCACTACTCTCTCCTCTTAATCCTGAATGTATTACCCCTAGCAGCCCCAGAATGCCCCAGGATGCGTTACATGCTACACAACACAACTGGGATGCATTTCCTACTTCTTCTCCTTGCATTCGTCCCCACTGGAGTGAGGAAGTGGGAGTGAGAAATGGTTAAAAGCCACTGCAGCAGAACAAAGTGAAAGAACAGCTGGAGCTCAGCATGGAGCAGCCAGAGGAGGGAGAGCAGGGACTAAACCCCATTTCCCAGAAGCTGGGTGCTCCAGGTGTTATCCTCTCCCTTGGGGCTGCCTCCTTGCTGCAGCAGATTGCAGCCTGGCAGAGTTCCCAGGAGCAACCAGAAGCAGTTCAAGTAATCAACATCATGGGCTCAGCAATGAAAGATGTTTTCTCATGTCGGTGACACTGTATTTCCCCCATCACAGAACTGGAGGATCTTGCTGTGGCTGGGACTAGAGCACACAGTGCACTCTGCCAGAGTGTGGGTTGAGTTCTCCACAGAGCAGAGCCCCACCTCAATTAACTGAGATCTTTGGCCTGAAGAAGCCCACAGGATTAGACCCTTACTGAAAGCCTGAGTAATGTGCACTCTCAGAGCGTACAATGACTCACAAAGAGAAACAAATTACTGTAATTTAGGATGTTTTGATTTCAATGCCAGAATTAGAACAATTCATTCCAGTTCAATTGAAAACAGAAGAGACATGTTTTAATTTTGCAGTGTTTTTAGGCATCTGCTGTTAACAGCAAGACTTTGCAATGAAGGGTACAAAGCACTGTTCCAAAAACACTTGAAAACTCTTCCTGGGTCCATTCACTTGTCCCAGTTTGCAGTTGGTATACCCGTGTTAGTTCAGGAGAAGTGAGAGTGCAGAGTCTTCTCATTGCCAATCACTGTATCTTTTCCATGCAGAGTGCTGTCTGCTGGCTTTTCTTCAAAGGCTGAGAGAGTTAGGATTGTTCATCCTGAAGAAAAGAAGGCTCCAATGAGACTTCATTGTGGCCTTTCAATACTTTAAACGTTTTATCAGGGCTTGTTGTGATAGAACAAGGAGTAATGGTTTTAAACTAAAGGAGCATAAGTTTACACCACATATAAGGAAAAAATCTTTTACAGTGAGAGTGGTGAGACTGGAACAGACCACCTAGAGAGGCTGTAGATGCCACATCCCTGGAAACATTCAAGGTCAAATTGGATAGGACACTAAGCAACCTGATCTAGATGAAGATGTTCCTGTTCACTGTTTGGAGCTGGACCGGATGACCTTTAAAGGTCCCTCCCAATCCAAACTATTTTATGATTCTGTGATTCTATGATTCCATGAATAAGTGAACAGATTAATACTGGGCAGTGCAATACTAGGGGCATGGCCAGGGCAGCAGCATCCTTGCCTGATAGAGCTGTGGCTTGCCATATCTGAAAAAGAGATTTTATCTAGAAGAAATTTCTGTATTGTGACTGATGAATACAATCAATATTTAAGACATATTCTATTAAATAAGACACAATAATAATGGGGTAAGAATAATTTCAACTTCTTATACAGTAGCAGTCAAATATGTGGTGTCTGCCTCTCCCCAGATCTGCTGGAATTTTGCCACCATGTTGAGCATTCACCCCAAAATTATAAAAATCCAAGAAAATCAAAGGAGGAATTAAAACAAAAAACCACACTCATTTGCCCTAACCTAGTAATCTGCCCATAAAATAATCAATCTCAACATCCTTTACAGTGGAAGAGTAATAACCACCACATTTTAAGGCACATATATCAGGGCAGTGGACTCATTCTGGAGTTACCTATTTCTCCCAGTTGTCTCCAAACAGAGGTTATATGTACTCATTGAAATACAGATAATTATAATTATGGTTTAGATCTTTATATGAGGTGAATTCTGTCTAGCAGTCTGTTTCTGCACCCCTGGGGTCTTTTCCCCTTTGTACATCATATGTCAATATTATCAGCTTAATTGCTATACAAACTGCAGAAAACAAAGGAAGGCTGTATCTGTACAAGGGTTATCTTGCTACAAAGAATTTTTCTGTGATCCATCATTCTGGTTGTGTCATTTACACAGCTCCTTCTCTGCCTTTTTCCAAATTCATCCATGGTCTTAAGAAATTGCTTACAGTGCAGTCTAAGGGAACTTGTAAATTCATCAAGCGTTTTAACTGGTTTTTTTCCTAATAGACCATTTTTATCCTTGCCCTTGATGCCCAGCAAAAAACAGTTTTAGCTGGCTTTGGTTTTGTGCTATTTTTCTTCACATTAATAAAGAGCATATGGCTGCAATGGCAAAATACAAAACACATGTTCAAATTATCTGAGCATAAAATACAACCTATGTAGACAGTTAAAATACATTTATGTAAATATATGTATATATGTAATGTGTGTGTATATATATATATATATTCCCAAGAGTCAAATGCGCTTGATTATTCTCTACTGTTGTTCAGAAACTCTGGAGGAAGATTTATATTATATTACTCCTTTCAGACTGGTGCATGGAATCTTCATAGATCTTAAACTGAACACTTTGTGACAGAGTGAATTACGCGTTACTTTTATCATTTTTCACAGTTAAGTAAAATGAAGACCATTTGTAAGTCTTAGTGGTAGATCTATGCTGTGAATTAAGTGAAGAAGCCTACCTTATAACTATCATCTGTGCTGCTTCTGAACAAAATGTCAAAGTCTAAATTCCAGCTTCATTATCTCTACTGCCAGTGGCTTTTGCAACAATTGACCTCGATTGTCTTTGGGAGATTTTCTTCTCTTTTGGTTCTTCCCAGTGTACCATTTGTCAGATCTTTTTCATCTTCCATCTCCTCAGTCCCACTTTTCTATGTGGCACACTGATGATTGCATCTTTCTTTCTTCCTACACTATTTCTTTCCTGAATATAAATTTAACCAGTTTGTGTTTATCATTTGTGCAGCTGTCTTTCCAAAGCTTCTACTATCCAAATGAAAATCTCTGCTATCTTTCTGAAAGTTGCCAGCCAGACACTGACGTATCAAGCTCAGTATCTTAAAACAATACTTCTAATCTTCCTCTGACTGTTCTATTATCTGTATATGTAGCCTTGATATCTTTTGAAAGCTTTCTTATCTTGCCAGTTGCTCAAGCTCTTCATCTGGAAATCATCTTTTTCTAAATGTGTATCTAGCTAGATCCAGGCAATACATATGATTAGCTAGATCCAGGCAATACATATGATTTGCAAACTCTCTGCACAATTCCTAAGGAATTTTTTTATCCATTGTGAATCAAAAATACTTGTTCTGTGTCTTAGTACTTTGAAATCAATTGCAGGAACATCTATTCTTTGACCTTGCAATTTACCCTGCTACAGAAGTCACATCTGAAACAATGATAAGTTTTCTTTATTCATCACTTTAGCTGTCACTGCACAAAGAAATATGCATTGCCTAGCATATGCCAGCAATTTTTTCACACAGAAACAACTTCATTCTGGAAACTCTTCCAGGAAACAATAGGAAACAACCTGTTCTACTGCTTAACTCTTTCACTATTGAAAGATCAAAAACCAACTCCAGCTAGCTCAGTCTCATGGTTTGGGTATAATCTCCTCTCATTCTGTTGGTTTTGAGCAGTTCTGGTCTACCCAAAATCTATGTCTAGACAATTGTGTGGCTGAGCCCTTGAAACCAACTCAGACATGGCAAGTTAGTAATACACAACATTTGTATCCACATCTGATGAAACTGTACCTTTCAAATTCCTGCATGCAGGTGCAATTCAGTGTCATGATACATGATGGAGTCAGTAATGAATATCTGAGAGAGGTTCAGAGCACCCTCCTCAACTCCCTCATGTTCATACCAGCAATATGGATATTTCTAGCACCATTTTAGTCAAAGAAATGGCTTAGATCTTCCTTTCTTTACTCAGTATCAAAATCAGTAGGGAATCCTTACAAAGTCAACCACACCATGAGAGCAGGGAGATGGAGACTGAGCAAACAAAAGGAAATTGAGGTGGTTTTTATCAGTCTCTGCGACCTTGGGCTGAGAGAATTTAGTCTCATTAGTCACCAAGGGCTGCTGTGTTCATGCTGGGATTCACTAATGAGAGGAGGCAGTTTCAGATGTATGGACCACGTGAGTGCATTCATGGCAAAAGCCATGCAGATGACATGGAAAGGAAGGTGAGTTAGACTAACCTGGTTTAGAGGGGGTAGCTGTGCTCACAAGGCCTGTTACTTCTGAGAGCAAATTTAAGAAACTGCTTTTCTACTATTAGTGGCTTTCAGGCATTTCAGATGTGATTACTGACTTTTTAAGTGTGTCTGCTCAGTTTTTAGTAGAAATGAAGTAAAACAGCCTTCAGCAACGATATTTCTCTCTTGTGAGACTGTTGATTCACAAATGCAGGTGGACGAAAGTCTGCGTGTCTGAAGCAGTTACCACTCCCAGATATGTGCTCTGATCCTCTGTGGAGGACTGAAGGTTTATTATGTCTTGCACTGCTGTGCTGAAAGCATGCTGGGCTTCCTGAACAGTGGTGGATCACATCTGAGTCACAAAAGGGAAGTTGATAGTGCAGCCTGGAGACCACCAGTCTGTGAGGAGCTTTCCCTGTGGCACCTGAGCTCTGTAGCAGTCCCAGTGAATTCAATAACCAAATCACACATTATCAAATGTAATAATGAAGCTAACTGGATGAGATCAACCTCTTTAATTGCATTACAAACTTACACTCTCTAAAGGGATATGTGCTGTGGAATGATGAATTTGGCAGTCTGCATCATACATTTTGTTGTAACAAAGCATTTGAATGTAGACTTGCCTGCCTTTCTGCAGGAGAAGCAGATGTATTTCTTTTATGATGAGTGGTTTATGAAATGAATGTTGCTGAAGACCTGAATTTCATGCAGTATAGTCTCAGGTGGGTGGGGGTTAATCACAAGAGCCAGGGAATATATGTTCTGCTTAGGTCAAATCTCTTTTCAGTCATTCATATCACATGAGGGCCTGTAAATTTCCACCTACAGGGCCAGGTGTGCATATGAAGAGCGAACTAGGCTGCCATTTGCAAAGGAGTTGAAGACACTTAGGTGCTATGTAAATGCAGTTTACAGTTCATTAAATCTTCAGTAATTCTTGCTTTCCATAAATTAATATTTTTTTCTGTTTTGAGGTAATAATAAGTACATTTCCCAAGTAAAATACTTTGCTGTGTTAGGTGAAGGAGAAGACTGAAGAAGAGTTCAGTTGAATACCTGCACACAGAAAAATGGATTAACTTGTATATTTGTAATTAAGACTTATTCCATTTTTTTTCCTTTGAAAGAAAGGCAAAATATTAATAAGAAGCCTCATCTAGGAAGAAAAAAAAAAAAAACCAACAAAAACTCCAGTGATTTTTCTACTGGATACATTTTGAAACACAGTCGATAGTATCACTAACCTTTCCAGAAAACTATGGAGAGTTTTTTTACTCCTTTTGTTTATATTCTTCTCCTGGATAACTGGATAACTGTTCTTTTCTTAGTTTATTTCTCTTTCTTTTCATTAATACACACCTGTCCCAAGGGTTCTCTCTGCTGATTTAAAAACAAAAGTATTGGTAAACTTCCATGATACATTATTTAGAGCATCACAAATCATGGCCATATCATGAAAGACATTTGAGCATTTCCTTATGCCCCTTGGTTGAAAGAGGCTGCTTGGAAGTGTGTCTGTACTTTAATCCTTGGGAACATACATCAGTAAACTGGAGACATGAACTGCAAAAATTCTTAATGGAAAGTAAAATAAATGTTTCATAAAAATAAGATGTTGCAACAGTAAAGGTGGAATTCCTTCAGAGGGACTTTTTTAGAGGTCATTGTTTGTTACTAACAGAGGTTAAAGACCTGACAGGAAACAAAACAAGCAAAACCAAAATTTAAAAACTAAACAAAAACAAAAAACAAAGCTAACAACAAACAAACAAATCTCCCCCTCCCAACCAAACTAAAAACCAAACAGTCGGAGTTACCTTCCTTTTACCTACCTACCTTAATACAGGCATATTTTGGTTGTTTCACCTTGAGTGCCCTCCTTTGATCTCTGTGACAGTTAGGAGAAACACTATTAAGAGCAAGGACTTATTTTTTTTCCATGATGTGGCTTGTAGAGAAGATGATTAGTAATGAAGCTCCCACTGAGATAAGAATGAGGAATATCCACCAGTCTTTGAAATAGAGACTCACTTCTTTCTTATTTAGGTGTTTGACTTTGTAAAGATAGCAAAAAAGGAAAATTTAGACCTAAGAAGTTTGCTTCAAATTTCACGTATTTAAATAGCTCTTTAAAGAGAGAGGAGAAAATTGAACATGAAAGTATGAGTGTTTGGAGCTTCCCCAAAACTGTGTTAAGGACCACTTAAGCCAATCTCTGGTAAGATAGGTTAGCCAAACACTGCTTTCAAGTCAACTCAGAAGAGTGTTGACTCTCCCTCTTGATACACATCAATGAAACTTTGATAATTTTGTTATGATGGTCAGAACAATCCTAGAAAAAGTAACATGTCAATTCTACCCATTTAATCACAGTTTAATGTGACCACCAACACATCACTTGTTCTAGGGCATCTGAAACAAAAGCTACTTTAATACAAATTATTTTCAAAAGTGAGAGTTCTTGACAGTAAGAGTTCTTTTCCAACAGT
This sequence comes from Myiozetetes cayanensis, assembly GCF_022539395.1. NCBI lineage: Eukaryota > Metazoa > Chordata > Aves > Passeriformes > Tyrannidae > Myiozetetes > Myiozetetes cayanensis. Next base: position 97,346,305 of record NW_026087742.1, on the reverse strand, counting down.
TTGTTTAAATCAAAGTTACCACTGGAATTAATAAAACATTGTTGAAAAGTCTGTTAGATGGTATTGCTGCAAATTCAAGCATCAGGTGCATCCCCTAGTCTCAGGTGAGAGGGGAAATACTTTACTGATTGTGTCAGTAAGCCTCCTCTATTGTATCTCGCAGCTCCCAACCCACCCACCATTCGAGAAGAGCTCTGTACAGCTTCTTATGACACCATTACTGTCCACTGGACATCGGATGATGAGTTCAGCGTGGTCTCTTACGAGCTGCAGTACACCATCTTCACTGGACAAGCTAATGTTGTTAGTAAGTATAAACCTTCTCTTTTGTAGTTCTGTTTCCTTACTGTTTCTCTGTAAACCAAGTGCCTTTAAATATAAATGTACTCCTACGTCAAGAACAAAAAGGAAAAAATGTTTTCTGGGAAGACTTAAAGATGCAATTTTAAATCCAAATCAATAATGTTTTAAAAAGATTTTAAGATTCAGAATTAATTCACTTAATTCCTCTAAGAAAAAAATACTGTCTAATCTTTGGTCAGGAAGTTGACACTTCTGGGTTCAGAGTTCTGTGATCACTGGGATCACTGACTATGAATTTGGAGGTCATTCAGCTTCTTCCTGTTCCCTTTTAATGGGAATACCACTAGCTGGCACATGTTTCTTTGCTTAAGAAACAAGGATTATGAAATGAACCAAATCAATCTAAAGGTGGAGTTTGTTCAGTCAATGTGTATGTAGACCTGAGAACTCATTGCCACAGAGGGTTGTTGTGTTTTTGAGTTCAAGAGATGCCTGGACAGATCATGCAAGAAAAGTCCACTGAGCACAATGAAGTGCAGAGACTTCCACCTGGCTCAGGAAGCCCCAGAACTGTAAGCTCTTGAGGCCTGGGACAGCATGTGAAAAATGCTTGCTGTGTGCTTTCCTGGTTCCTCAACACCTTTCTATGCCCTCACCTTTGTCCACCATCAAACACCCTGGCACCACACTGAGCCAGGTAGGGTTAGTTCTGCCAATGCAGAAGTGTTTTTCTTCTTGAAAAATTTGTTTAAATGCTTTGATAAAAGTCAGTGCTGTGGACATGCTTACATGCTTTATGTCAGTGGAAAAATGGTATGGTCTATGCCAAGTTTCTGTACTGAGCCAAACTCTCTCACTGACCCTTCTGCTGCTGCGTGCACCTCATTTTCTCCATCACTGATGAGGAGTTCGTTTTCCAAACCACCTGAAAGGATATCTGAGAATTCATGTGCTGGCATTTTAATACCTTTATTAGGTACCATATTGGGATTGTATTATAGTATTCAGGATTGACTGAAAAACAAACTAGGTTATTGAAAATCTGATTATGTTTTGCCAAAACCTCCATTTAGTATTTTCCTTGACAGCCTGATTTTGAAGAACACACAGTAAAATTTAAGATTGCTGGAAAGACCAAGTAAACTTCAACACATACTCTTACATCTGAGCAAGCTGGATAACGAAAAAGTCTACTCATAATTTTGAACAAATTGAAGCAAGGTATATAAGGAAGGAAAACATTCACTTATTAATCACTACTAAGCAGAGACAACTTAATGATATGACAGTACTTTCCTTGTTTTCTAGCCCGTTTTTATCTATGGCTTCATGCTAGATAAGTCAATTTTTGGTGCTATATGTGAATGGTAGCAGCAAAAGGTGTGCCATTTCCACACCTTTGTGATGTGGGTTTTTATTCTTTGCTTACTAGGGAATAAATAACAAGATATTTCATATTTAGGCTATATTGTAGGTTTCCCATGTGGAGGTGAAAGCTTTGATCTGTAAAACATGTATCAATTAGTCTGCTTTCAGAGATGCAGTATAATTTTCAAGCATAGCATGAAGTGCTCAGTGTGCAGTCTGAACTTTCACTTTATCACGTTGCAAAAATAGTGTCATTAAAAGTTTGAAGAGAAAACAAATTAACAATGTAAGAAACTGTTTACAAAATGCTCTGTAGACCTTAAATGAAAGTAGAACATACTTAAAGAACTGGCACTTCTTTTTTCTTTTTTTTCTTTTTCGATTCAGGTAGCTCTTACGCAAATATCCTGGCTGTTACATTCGATTTAATTGAGAGCTATAATGTTAACCAAAATTAAACATATGCATATAGAAGTATATGTGGAAGGCCTTTCTAAATGTCATAAACCTTTTTTTTTTAATTCTTGTTATTTAATATAGACTTGAACACCTCCAGTGGTTCCCATGTCCCCATGCTATAGATCTGCCCAGATTTCTAACATGTGATACTCTCCCAGTTCATTCCAGCTTACATTGGTACTGGAGATTTGCCCACTAACATCATAGAATGATAATGGAATCGCTTAGGCTGGAAAAGACCTCTAAGATCACTGAGTTCAACCATTAACTTAATACTGTCAAGTGCACCACTAATCCAGGTCCATAAGTACCACACTGGCATGTCTTTTAAACACTTCCATGGATGGTGACTCAACCACTTCCCTGGGCCTTTACAACAATAAATTTTTCCTAATATCCATTCTAAACATCCCCTGATGCAACTTGAGGTAATTTCTTCTTGTCTTGTCAATCCTATCCTGATTTTACTCAGAACACTGCCTGGATGTTTATTATATTTGTTGCATTGTACTCTTTGTCCTGAAGAAGGATCCAGTCTCCCAAAAGTTGTTATAAATGGCTTTCCAAGATTGTTCTTAGAATATTGGAGTGTACCTTCATAGCTCCGTTGAACACAGAGAGCTGCTGTCACTGCAGCCTTCATGTTTTGATGAACTGAAGCTAAGTGATTTTTTTTTTAATCCTGTTTTAATGAAATAGGCTTTGAGTTAGCACAAATTTCTTCCTATTTATGACATTTGCATGCTATTGCGTGTAACTATATTTTTATTTCCCTGTCATATCCCAAAAAGTTTCCATTAGTATTGCATGTTGCCTCTAGCAGATAATGTAAACAGGTTCATAGATTGTCTTCAGTTCTGTGTTTTTGTAGCTATGAATTAGTCACCAGGGAGTAGCTAGAGTACTGCATTAAACCAACAAGCTTTTTCCCCCTGAGACAATAGGAATCACTTTGCATACATACCCACCTATGGTGCTAATGGAGGCTGTTATTTTGGAATCTGTTTCTTAAACCACATAGCCAGCCTGACTGCACTTTCCAGTCCTCAGTACATTTCCCCCACCAGAGGCATATATCATTCAGAGATTGCTAAGAATTCAGTAACAAAAACAAGCAGTGCTATGTTTTTCTAGTATATTTTCTATCCAACATAATCAACTATATTCTTTTTTATTAACTGAAAAATTGGAAAGTTAACATTTGATGGAAAAGGTCCAAATAGAGTATTTCACTTGAATCCTATTTCATACAGGAAAGATTATTTCCAAATGTGGCCAAACTGCTTGGCTATTCAATGCTTGGCAGCCCTGTTCTGTGCTTAAGAGCAATATGGAACTTTAAATATGGAACTTTAAATTAAACAGGCTTTTACTAAAGCAGTTGTTATCAGAGTTTACACCATTTGTACATTTGCATTTCTGAGAGGCAGCTAATCACCTGCAATCTGAATATGGTAAAGGCTTTTAAAACGACTTTGTCACTAGCTAGCTAACATGCATTATGATTTCATTATCCCATTTCAATAAATTTTCAAGTATTCATTGAGTATGCCTTTTTTAACACATTTGCTATAATGTGCTTCAGGAGGGTTCAAATTTAAACACCCATTATTTTCTAGCTCTTATACAAGATGTCCATGAAAAATGCATCTTTTTTTTTTTTTTTATTAAAAAGTAGTAAATAATTCTCTCTTGGTGGTAAAAGGAATCAGCATTAATTAGTTATATGGCCCAATTATAAAAATTAAGAATACACTGTGATACTGTCAGAACATTTTCACTGTTAGATGACTCCTTTTCCTATGAGATAGGATAAGAATTTTTGAAGGATCGAAGACAATTAGGAGCCTGAACTTTCATGAAAAACAATGAATTTATGATTCACCTATCAATTTTTTAATATTCTAACTTTTGTCTGTTTCTGGAAGTTCTATTTTATTAAAAATATATTCCTTGCAATCTTCAGATTTATACAGAAGGTTTTAGTATTTTTTAATGGTACAAAAGCAAATTTGGGATAAAACAGGAAAACTGCTCCTTGAAAATAATTTATTTATACAAAGCATTTAAAAATAATTAAAATGCTCAAGAGATTAAATAACCTTCCCATCACTTTGCTGCTCCTCTTCCAGTTTTCAAGAATATATCTTTTATTAAAATCTACCAGTGTAAATTTTAGGAGGATTTACACTCTGGGATTTTTCCCATCTATTTTTTGAAGTGCATCAACAACCAACACCAGGGAAATAGCTTTACAAATTATTACCTCCAGACTCTGAGAAACTTGTTTTAAAAACTCACATATCCTGTACGGACATCACTGTGCTCACTGCACCATTCCAGGATGTAATTTAAATTCTCTACATTTTTGTTAGGTTACAGTTTTAAAATACATTGTTTTACCATCTGCGTAACCCTGTAAGAAGCCCTGGGTTTTTGAAACAAGAAGGATGAATGTAGCCTGGATTAGGATTGGGTACAATAGGAGACCCTTAGCTCCTGCTGCTGCTCCAGTGAAGAGATGTGTGCTTTTCCACTTCACCTGCTGCCACCAGCAGGGAGCTGAGAGGGCAAACACTACCCCCGGATGCCAGTGTGACCAGGCTGCTTGCTCATTTCCCTGAGTTTTCTTAATCATATTCTTTTGTATTCAGAGAAGAAAGGCTGTCCTGAGAGGGCGTATCTGGAGACAGATTCTTTTGATGCAGCGTCAAATTATTCTTTCATACCTAAAAGCTTAACTTGGCTGCCACTGGTAACTATTCTCCATTTTGAAGGAGTTTGGACTTGTAGTTTGGCATCATTAAAACTTCATTCCTAAGATTTTTTTTAATCAAAGTACAATTTCAAGCCTGTTAACAAATATCTCACAGTCAGGAAGCACAAGGACATATCATGAGCCCCTTGATGAGTAGGCTAGAGCTGAGCTTGCTGAGACAGCAAGGTTTGTCGAGCAAAGTAACTGAGTCAGTCGCTGCACATCCAACATTTATTGTACACTGGTAGTCTGGGATGTCTAAGACATTTCTAGGATTACTGTCTGTATCCATCCCACTTACTGTCATATGTTATTTGCTAAACCATCAGAGGCATCTTAGTTAAGGATTCTTTGCTCATCCTAGACTTCATCTAAATCAAATGGTTCATTTTGTTTTATTTTAACTTAATACTTTTTTGCAATAGTACCTGTGAGTCCATTAAGGCATGGTCTCAGTGCAAAATCAACGTGGTAGTTTAGCTACAGAACAAGTGTGCCTGTACTCTAATACCCATGGCAAACTGGGAAAAGATGAGGTTTCCTCTGAGCAGTTAGTGAAATATGTCAGGAAGCTGCTTCTTTTATTGCCTTTCTTCCACTTAGGAAACCCATTCACCCACAGGCTAAGAAAATAAATAAATTCAGTGTTTATGGCTCAGTGAAAGAAGACATGGACTGGTGTTGCTGTAAGCTGTGTACTACCAGTGCTAGGCCCAACTGGGGTTACCATGAGGATAACACTGGGTTCTTTTTCCTCATGAGGCAGATGATTACTCTATATGACCTTGTTTTTCAGTAGTCTTGAGAAAAGCAGTGCTGCAAGGTTGCTTTTCTGTGCTGCTTCTATTCACATACAGCAAACAGTTTGAATCTCTTGTAGCTGATATTTAGGGAGGCTGCAGGTAGTCAGATGTTACTACATGTCAGCTGGATGCTCACAGGTTAGTGTATAAGGAACATACTATAATTCTTTTTTTTCCCCGCTTTACACTACAAAACTGCAACAAAGAAATGTTGTCATTCTGGGAAATCATGGTCCAAAGGCCACAACCCATATGTGAGTTCCAGACTTCAAATCAGGGTGGTGAAGGAGCGTGGCTCATCTTACATCATTTTAGATAGCTGAAGTTAGGGATCTCACCTATGCCTAGTCACCAGGCTTCTTCTGTGGTCAAGAAAAGAGAGGCACTTGTGGCAGGTAGTGTAGCAAGCCAGCATGAGAACAAGGTAGGATGTTCACACCTGGAAAAGTGAAAGAATTCTGAAAAAAGTGAAAAAGTTACTGAATTCTGCCACTCCTCAGAGTCCACCAAAAAAAATTTAGGCATCGTAGCTCTTCATTATGTGACAAGACAATATGAATCCAACTTGAAACTGCCCTGCAGTTACCCATTTGCACTTCAGGATGAATATCTGCCTGCCTCTTGTGGATGCTTTGTAACGTAAGAGAATTTCGAGACACAGGCTTTGTAATTCTTAGATTGAAATTTGGAGTTTGAATTCTGTTTCTAATGGTATTTTGTTACGAAGAACACATCCCAAAATAGGAAGGAGTCTCACATTATGGCTATGAATTGTCTATGAGTCTGTAAACCTGTATCACAGGTCTGTTTCATTCAATTTTTTTATTCAGTAGCCTTTTAAATTTTATTTTACAGAAATTGTCTGATTTGTATTGTCCGATATGCAGAGCTGAAATTGCTAATGAGTTCTCTTTATTACTTACTGGTTTGATGGTAAAACATTAATTAAAAGCTGAAACTCTTTAAATAAAAACAACAGCTTTCATAACATATTCTATGCCCAGTAAAGGCAGGGACCAAGAAGTCTATCAGGTTCCTAATCCAGTCAAGCATTTCTCTGTTAAGTTTTCCAGCCTTACTTATGTATGCACATGCATACAATACACTTCCATCTGCATCTATCTTTTCCTAGCTGTATAGCCATATAAAAGGTTGTGAATATATATACTCTTCATGAATGTTAAATTTTTTATTTATGTAATCATTTATAATAAGAGAACTATAAGACTGGGGATCCATTAGACCAGGAGCTGCTCCAAATTTAGAGTAAGTAATATGGGTCACTGACTGCCAATGCAGTTATACCACAGTAGGAAAAATGTATGTCAATTAATAAGTTAATTTTAATGTAGTGTTTTCCTGTTTTGATTATGATATTGCTACTCCCTTATTTTACTTATTTCCTATATATTATACTTCTGTTGGCATCAACTGTACCGAATAAGTTTTATAAATGTAAAATTTTCCAGATCTTTCCCAGCTGGCATCTCAGCACAAGGACATAAATCAAAAAGTTGTGTCCAACAAATTTACTGACTTAGATTACCTTCTGACAAAGTCTGGCATATAAGAACCAAAGCTTTCTCTGAAGCCCATACTCTACCCTCTTTGGCCTCCCATGGTTTTCTTCAGGTCCTGAAGAATGCATACCTGGGGACTGTCAGCAGAGGTGCCTCACCAGCCCTCCTGGCCTTACTGCTTACGTTAGTTTTCTGAGGCTTAAACTGAGTTCATTAATCCAAACAGTAGATTGATGGGATTGCCATAATCCTCTAGCTCTTAAGCAATAAAGAATTCCTTGTGCTGGGATATGAAAAATCTCAGACTGCTAGTGTCTCCACTGAGACATTTCTTAAATGCCCATTTTTTACGGTTGACTTCACATAGCAGGAGCTTAAAAGGTACCACGGCTGAGGGTTGATGAAATGAGTTAGTGGCATTAAGTAGTGGCTCACTAAATATAATAACACTTTAAAAGGTACAAAAGCAAAATTCATATTGGTCATTGGGTTCCTGGGAATGTCCCTCTGTTACAAAGTGTTTAGTGTGTTATGACTGACGTGCTCTGTTCGAAATTGCAGGTTTATGCAACTCAGCCGACAGCTGGATGATTGTTCCTAATATCAAACAAAACCACTACACGGTGCACGGGTTACAGAGTGGCACTAAGTATATCTTCATTGTTAAGGCCATTAATCAGGCGGGCAGCAGGAGCAGCGAGCCTGGCAAGCTCAAGACAAACAGTGAGTAATGTGAGATCCACCATGCATGCATTCTTCTTTCTGGCCTTCCTTTTTAAGTTTGATCTTTGGAAGATATAAGAGCACAGAGCAGTTTAACTTGTTTAAAGTGCTTTCTACAATGAAAGCTGCTTCTTTAACTCAATTCAAGATTGCCAGAGTCTTCAGTAGCTGTGTCTGTTGTTTGGTCACTGGAAATATCACATAGGAACAGAGCCATCACAGGTCAGATGGTTGAAAATACTCTTTTGTGAATTTGTTTAAATATCCTCTCTATTCTTTTACCTCTACAAAGTAAAAGCTTTTCTTATGTTTGCAATAAAACATTTTATTTTGGGGTAATGTTCAGAAGATAATTGATAGTCTAATATTATCCCCCAAAATTATATCTTTTTTAGGACATTGGAAAACTTTCTTAGGTTTAACCACCTCCGTTTTTTACGGAGTTCAGCAAGGTGGTAGAGTAGTCAGAGATCCCACTTCAAAAAAACAATGGTTACACAAATTAATAACAGATGTAGAATAACAGTTTTAAGACTGGTTTTCAGCTGTTTTCTTCTTGTGTCCCAGCCAACCCTTCAGTCATGTAGTTATCATGGGCAGCTCTGAGGGCTGGAAAGGAAACACTGGGATTTATGCATCCTCTGAAACCTGCATATTGTAGGGGGGGTGCTTGAAAAGGGGCAATACTGAATGTTACAAGAACAATACCGAAGAGAATGGCATGTACAGCTTTCTGATTTCCCCCTTTCTGCTATTAACCTGTGCAATGTGACCAGGCACAATTCAATACAGAGAGACATCCTTCAGATACTACTTCAGCACACAAAGGCTACTAACCGGTCAGAGAGGCAGGCAATACATATGTTACCACTAAAAGGTGGTAAGAAATAGTCCCCAAATAGTTTCCAATGGGTTTATTTTATATTTTGTCATAATACATAATTAAATACACATTGCATAAGTAGATAACCCTGAACAATTTCCATCTTACTTGAAGTACATGTGCCAGTGCCTCACACAGACTTCATGAGAATGCTCGTTTTCATTTTCTGTGCATGTCATCAAATCTTCCAATTACATGTTTTTCCCCTTGATATAAAAGAGAGTAAGAAGGGGAAAGTGCTTTGCTGGATTACTTGTGGAGTCATACTTTTCTAGTTGTCTCCTGGTGGAGGTAAATGATTTTTCTGCTTTCTAACACAATAAGCAAGCCTGTCAGAATTGTGGTGGGCTTTATATATCTACATGGTTCAGTTTACCAAATAGCTTCCTGTTATTGTCTACAAATCTTGTGCTACAGCCCAAGATACTTGCCAAGAACAACAGCCTCAATAATGTTATTACCCATATTATTTGGACCAAGTTACAGTTCACTTCCTTCTTTTTAATGCACAGTATCCAGTACTACATAGGCATCCTTCCAAAGCAATTCTGAATTGTTGACTGTGCTTGTTATAAATAAAGCTGTGAGTGAATGAATGAAGAAACAATGCTAGTACTTCTTTTTATTTTTAAATTCATTTTGTGGGATTTGAAATCATACTTTTTGTAGGAATAATGAAGATGTTATTGTGGAGCCTTATCCCTAGAGAATTAATTGAACATGATTTATTCTAAATCTAATATGCTGTGAAAAAAGCAACCCTCAGACCTTTATTAGCATGTATATTGGTTTCAATTACATGCAAGAATCAGAGTATTCTGGTTACCTCTAGGTCAGAGATAAAGGACATGATGATTATGCAGGGCTCTTTTCAGGGATTATCGACACAGGGAAGTTAGTGCACAAAGAAATTGACAGTAAACTGACAATGCAATGCAAACTAGCTATTGCAGGGATCAGAATAGGTTAGTCTATCTCAAGAATGCTTGGGAGGAGGAAATTAATATGGTTATGTAATCTTGCAGGCTTCTTAGAGGCTCACTAATCCACCCTCCTTTTCAAAATCAAAGCCAAACCATTATTGTGTCATCTTTGTCTCCCTGTGTCTAGGTCAACCATTTAAACTGGACCCCAAATCTGCTCATAGAAAATTGAAAGTGTCTCATGATAACTTGACAGTGGAACGTGATGAAACATCCTCCAAAAAGAGTCACACACCAGAGCGATTCACGAGCCAAGGGAGCTATGGAGTAGCTGGCAATGTGTTCATTGACAGCGGGCGGCATTACTGGGAAGTGGTTATAAGCGGGAGTACGTGGTATGTATATAAAAATATATGTGAAAAGAAGCACTAGTTCACACCACGCAGTTGCTGGCACAGTTTCTCTGGTAGAGACCAGTAGCAGAAGCATGAGGAAGAGTATGAGAGCAGGCCAAGCATATATTTTCACATAGTTTGTCAGAGTATTTCCCCAATCTCCAGCACTTTTAGACTCTGGAACTAAATCTGTCACATTAAACATCTTTATATTTAGCAGCCTTTGCAGGACTTTTACTCCATGTCCAGGAATGATTTTTTTTTTTGAACCCATGTACAGTACATTTTGAGAGTGAGCTTTGCAAATGCGATCATTTCTCTACTAAATATGAAAGATTTACATGTCCTTCAGTGAGAAAAAATAAATAAAAATGAGGACAGTTTGATGATCCAGTTTCACGGGGACAGAGATCGGATTTGCTTCTGGGGAGGGGATGTGGAGCATCAGAGCTGTAGGTCTGTGCCCCAGGCTACGAAGCAAGGGCAAGGAAATAGAAGAGTACTTTCCTCACCTTCTGAATGATCCTCTGTGTCATATAGGGGTGGATTTCCAGGGGCCTTTAGTCAATGGAAGAGATGTTATCCTTTGGTATTCAAAGGCATCATGATGAAGGTTAATGAATTGGAAAAATCAGTAAGGTCTTCAGGTATTGCCCACAGTCTCAAACAAGAAAAATGCTGTTTGTGTCAGTGCTAAGGAATGGAAAAAAAGTAACCTATGGCACATTAATCTCTGTTGGTTGAAAGCCCAACAAATACTGCAGTGTCCCTAGAATGTGAGGAACTTTTAAATTTCTATTATATATGACAAATCAGGTATTTGTCCTCAGTGTCCATTAATGAGAACATTTTCACAATCCTTTTACCCTGCACATCTTGCCATAAATTATGGTTTCCAGAGCAAATCTCTTCACTGACATTGCTTCACTTGGCCAGAAACCCAGTCCCAAAAATGCTCGTTTAAATCTGAAAACCACACCAGCATCTGGCAAAACTTATTTGAAAATGGCAACATGGTTTTTTTTTAATGTATCCTGGATGTTTACTCTTGCATGCCTTCTTCTGGGCCATATATTAAAGGAGCAAGGAGAGGTCAGATTAGCTGAGAGATAGTAGCATATTTTAAAATCAGTTAATTCCTCTGCATTCATCTGTTGGAAACGGAAATTTCGGGCCAGCGATTTAAACTCTGAGTTGCTGAGTACTCAACCATCTTCCTTTTGAATACCAGAGGTAAGCACTCATAAAAATTACCATAACTGTGAAACTAGAAACAATACGATGAGTTTCCCTGATCTCAGACCCAAAAGAGAGATGAAGAAAACATTAATTAAGCCTGTGCGGATGTTGTGGTGAAACATCACTTAACCAGAATTTAAACCAGCAGCAGGAAGAGGCATTCCTGTGAGTCCTCTTGGGCTAACATTTGACTTCACAGAGAGACAAACATGGCAGGAAGCATTTGTTTCCCTGGGATGTTCTTTTATTTTGCAGGTATGCTATTGGCATTTCCTACAAGTCAGCCCCGAAGCACGAGTGGATTGGAAAGAATTCTGCCTCCTGGGTGCTTTGCCGCTGCAATAACACATGGGTGGTGCGGCACAACAGCAAAGAAATCCCCATCGAGCCTGCCCCTCACCTCCGGCGGGTCGGAATTTTGCTGGACTATGACAACGGTTCCCTTGCTTTTTACGATGCTTTGAACTCCCTACACCTTTACACTTTTGACATTACTTTTGGGCAGCCAGTGTGCCCCACGTTCACAGTGTGGAACAAGTGTTTGACCATTATAACTGGCCTGCCTATCCCTGACCACCTGGACTCCTCCGAGCAGCTCGCGTGACTGCTAAAAGCCAAAAGGTAGGACGACACATCTTCCCAGGGTGGCCAGGCAGCTGCCTGCAGGAGCTTGCCCGGAGCTGGTGGACCTATGTGGCATCCTGGCCAACGCTGCCAAATTTGGCCAAAACTGAAAAGGAGAGATTATCTCTTTCTGTGTACTTTGTAAGGAAGAACAAGAAGTGGCTTTAAAAATATCTTAGAACTTTCTTTTGCAGCTGGTTTTGTTTGGTTGGTTTTGTATTTAGTCTCTTACAGGAAGATTTATAAATTATTTATAAAAATTTTAAAAAAAAGTTAAAAAAAGAAAAAAAGGAAGTGAAAGCCTGGTTTGGACACCTGGAAAATTACTTTTTTTTTTCCCCCGCACATATTGGTGGCCCTATTAATTAAAGTTTCATCAGTCTTTTGAATAATTTTATTTTACAGTGGATAAAAGCAGGAAATTTCAAGGATGAAAACTGCGCAGTGGACAAGTCAGTATCCTGCAGGTTTTACTCGTACCAACATTAGTGGTCTCATTGCCAGCCTTGTTGAGTGTGAGATCTCCCAATTTCTACTTCACACATGGGAGTGTGCAGACCAAAAGAACAGAAATTAAAAAGAGAGCCAGCCACCACAGCAAAAGAATAAAGTCTAATTTACTTCTGTTCACAGGGCAGTGCTCTCTCAGTTCATAAAAAACATGTGGAATATCTCCTAGAAATGTGAGTGGATAAATCATCTGGTGATTTATTTTATTGATGGCAACATTCCCATCTGCCAGTGCTTTGCTTTCGTCTGTGGGAAACATTATAGAGTCACTGAGGATGTGGAAGACTGATACCATCTCTGAGAATCAGCAACACTGGAGGAGTGCAGCTAATCCAAGGTCTGACTGTAGACTAATTTGATAAAGCACAGCATCGTTTAAGGATTGATTGTAATAGAAGATGTCATGGTTCTGATGGTAGACATGTGAATGCTTATTGCTGATTTTACAAGGTTCAACACAGCAAGCCTAGCCAACAACTTGGAAGTGAGACTTGCACCACTTTACCATTGATTTTAAATTAAATACAAATGTTTCGCTGTCATACACTGTATAGTGTCTATAACAAAGCAAGGAAGTCTGTTTTACATGTGCTGTATGGAGAAACACTGCAGCTGGAGTTTGCTCATAGTTATTGTCCTGTGTTGTTTGGGAAAGCACAGTTCTCTTTGTGAATGAGCAGTAAGGAGCAAGCTTTCAGCAGCAGTAGAAATCTGCATGGGCAGACCCTACGTTCATCCTAGTGTTGGTAGATGAGCTTCAGTGAAGGCAACAGAGGTTGTATGTACTTTATCTCAAAGCTGAATCAGGTGCATTTTTTGCTGTTTCCCTTCTAAAGAATAGAAAACCTTTGTAATTACTGCAATGCTTATAAATTATCATTTTGGGAGATGCTTGAGGCATGTGACAATTTTAAAAGAGTGGTTTTCCTATAATGTTTTGTTGTTACTATGCAAGTGGTGAAAATCTACCTGTGTAGAGAAAGGATAAATTGAATATCAGCTTTAAGAAAAGATTTGCTCAGTAATTTATAATCATGCTTTTGGTGTCTTTTGGAAAAGATGCCTTAATGCACTTTGTTCACTAATGGCTCCAAAAAATAAAATGGTCCCAAGCTCAGCTTCAGATATTTAAAATACTGATTCTCCCAGTAAAAGACTGTATTACAGTTTGCCTTCTGATGATATAAAAAATTTATGAGCAGGATGAGGAATATGTACATGCCTATCTGGTTTTTTTCCTCTTTTTTAGTAGAAAATAAATGCCTGTCCATGTTCCTTTGATTTCCCTTTATGTGTCATGTTAACTGCTGAATTAAATAGAGAAAAACCTGGTGGTACATTGCTGGTACCATGGCTTTCAGCTGGGCAGCATCCCATTTTTCACAGGTAGGAGCCACTGATCTTTCCAGAGTAGGCATAAATAAGAAAAAATGTGTACATATAGTGAACTGTAGCATTTATCATACTGTCTTTAATAATCAAGAAATGTGTATCCTCAAAATTGAAAAAGTAAATAAGTCCCCAAACATTACATTTTTAATTGGATACAATCTTACTGATACAATATGATATACACTGCCCAGAGTATCTGACCTGGGCTGTTTGGGAGGTAGCTGAGATGGCATGAAAATTTTTATAAAATGAGTTGACAGGAGATGACTGATGCAAAGCAGTGATAAAAAGATGCATGAAGAAAGGAGTTTTAATCTAGGCTTATTGCCAAATTTCTGCCTAAAAGGAAAAGGCATATTAGCAAATTACACGTAGCAAGAGTATGTATCTTTTTTTTTTGCCACAAATATTAAATCTAGAAGCTGATTTCAGAGGTGCATAAACTGAAAACACTCTTCAGTGTTTAGCTATACAATGTTCACAGAGACTGAACTGGATGGAAGCAATACCATGAATTTGAAAAGGTCCCAAATGATCTCACGTGTTTTCATTGTAAAGATAGACTGTGACTCTAAAGACAGGTCATGGTTTTGGCCAATGGAAGAAGAGTGGTCTGTTATCTACAGGCCTTGCAGTATCATTTTTATTTTAACACAGAACATTTCATTTGGAGCTAAGCCACATTTCTCCAATAGCCTATTATCTCAGTCAGTACTCTTTGTGCATATATGTTTGTGTATATATATACACATATGTATGGATATACACACCAGTATATGCACAAATATGGTGTATATGCATACATATGTATATACACAGACAAAGTGACAGCAGTTAGTTAGGTATTTCTTTTTTACTTGTTTCTTGAACAATTTCGTATTCTGTATGATGATGAGGAAACAAGTTTGCTATGAATGGTATTCTTCTGGACATTTTTTAACAAACAAAATCTGTTTATTTTGCAATACTTGATTCAATACCTGATTAATCAATAAAAACTTCCATTTGAAAATGTAGCTTCTGTGGTCTGTGGCATTTTGCATGGTCCATAGGAATGAATTGAAATCTGGGGGAACGATAATCCTTGTGTAAAAATAAAACACAGTACTTTAATGTAGCATGCAGTCTTAGATGAGGGTTTTTCCCTTATTTTTGAAAGTCTTGTGACTAGGAATGAGGTAACATTGTATAATGCTGTGTTTAACAAAGGAAGGTTTTTGAGGAATAGTCTGCTGAAATGCAAACAATGAATGTGGTAGATAAAGCCTGTGTTGGTATAATGATTGTTTCAAAGGTGTATTTAAAATCCAAGCTGGGATTCAGCAGAGTTAGAGCAAACAATAGCACAATCTCTTTAGAAGACAGTAGCAGCTCAGGGTAGTCTTCAGCTTGAGGTAATGGAAGGGTGGGGGACTTGTTTCTCTGAGGTCAGATAAGATTTTCCACGTGTTAGACTTCCATCTGTTAATGGACATCTAATAGGGAAAAAATTACACAAACGGGCTGTGTACCATAAATTATTTAGTAGACTGTCTTCAGCCCACTGTGGTTTCCCATTGCTGGCTCTCAGAGACCAATAAAGTTGCTGCATTTTCTGCCATGAATTTATTCTTTGTCTGTTTTGAGTGTCCCATTTTTCAACTGCTCAGCAAAGAGACTCCCACTGAGCAGTGGGTCCCAAGGGTAGGAAGCATAAAAATCCCTCAGGTCTGGGTACAGTGTGAAAAGCAGGAAATCTGCAAATGCAGGTGAAAATACATGCACGTTCTTAATTATTAGCAATAGTAGGTCACTAGACAGCAGTGTGCATCATCTGTTTTAATCCCATGTCTTAATTGCAAACACTATATTCTCTGCACGTTAGAAAACACAACAGGACACTATTGACAGCACAAATTAAAGTGTCAGCTCATTAACCAGTTTGTTTTGAGATGGCCAGTATTTATAGCATTATGAAAGTCTGTGGGAGATTTCATTAAAATATTATTTAATATCTCACACAGTATAAGTATTTCTTTCTTAATTATTCTGATAAAGCAGATTTCTAGTAGTCACCACATTCTGCTTTTAATTGCAAAAGCCCAATTTTCAGATAAGCCCATGCTCCAAAACAAAATGAAGACTGCTATTGGCTCTCATCGGTGTCACCAAAACTGGTGCTATGCATTTTAGTTGGAAACACTGTCTTCATTTCTGGTTTAGGACTGAAGAAGTTCACACCAGTGCACAGCAGTACCTCAGTAACTGTTCAGGGTACACCTGGCCTGAAAGCCTTTGGTGGGGCAGCTTTGAGAAGCTGGTGATAGACAAAAATGTGCATAGGTTGTTTATATACTGATGTGCTGGTAATTTTGTTGTCATACAATCTCTGATGTCTTTTCACATACTCATTCTAGTAGTGGAAGTGTGTAGTGAGATATAAAGACATAAAATGCAGTATTTTCCTGTGCTACTGAGTTGGTTGCCCATATAGAAATTAGCACAGTGTTTTTGTCTTCTGAACATTAAAGGAAAGTCCTGCTCACTCCTAGGTGCTGATGTGTGTTTTTGATTATGCTGAGCTATTTGTATTTATTGTGCTTCCTGAAATGAAAGAAACTCTCTTTACATTCTAAACTTTGCTTTAGTACTTGATTTTCATATAAAAAAAATAGGACACTAAAGGGCAATGATGTTAACAATGTTTCAGTATGGATGAGACTCTTGGTTTGGAGTGTGAGCCTTAAGGAATCTGTCTACATAAATCAAATCTCTGTGCCAGAACAGACTGATTTGTCACTTGTGTGGGAGTTGAACAGTGCAGGTGCAAGTGTTTTCTTCTGAGGTAGGCTTTTGCATTAACTCCACTCTTTGAGTGGAATATTCTGCTTCTTTAATTTTTTTAATTGGTTTTCTGATTCAAGTGCAGACCACGTTAATAAGACTAAATAATATAATCTTTCATCATGTTACTTATTTTAACAAGCACTGCCATGTCACGTGCCTCTGGCAGGTTGCTGAACACTTCATCTGCAACCATAACCTTTGCAACATCACCTCCTGATACCAGATGAAGGTGAAAGACACATATATTTCACGAAGGATGATACAGGAAAGATAAGGGCTTGTAAACCATCAGCATTGAGGCAGTTCTGGTCAAGAAGCATGTCAATGTATTAGGAAGTCATGAAGTCTTTTACTACAGTGTGATAACAATGTCATTATTACTACTCCCTGAAAGAGGAATGAAGTAAGCAAAAAAGGAGCAGTGCTGAGAGAGATCACCCAGAGTGATAGGGCAGCTGGGAACCTGCCACCACTACTTGCCTTGGCACCATGCTGCAGCTCCACAAAGCAAGCCTGCACCTATTCATCCTTCTGCTCCAGCTCAGCCTCAATCCACATTCCCAAATGACAGGAAAAAAAAATATATTACAATTATGTTTGAAGTCCTAACCTGAATAAAAGCAGCAGGGCAGGGATGACAGCCCCGGGCCTTGATCCACCTTTATTCGCTCAGATTTTTACATCTGCTAACTTCAAAGGAGATAGTCCTGATTTACACAGAGGTAGGTACAAGCCCATGAATCTTCAGTTTCCAACAGGTCAAACCCAAGTGAAGCAGAAGTCCCTGTGAGAACAGCTCAACATTCCCATTAAATCATGTCTTTGGAGAAAGCACATTAGCTGCTAGCAAAACTGCAGTTACTCATGAGCTGTTTCCCAAGGCCAACACAGGTGTGTTTTAAAATGTCTGGTTCTTTTAAAATGTATGGCTCAATAACATTCTTCTTGTGTGAATTGTTCAGGCAATGCTTTGCTGTTTCCTCCTAACAGGGTGAGAACAATTCTCTTAGCAAGTGCTATGTTACTTTTATAAAAATCATGAGAGTAGCAAATACATAAGTTATGATATAATGTTCCAACATAAGACTATTGTTCTTAGACTTCCATTTAAAAATGTATAATAACTAAAGAAGTTTAGAAGTCTGCTTCCTTTAACTGTTTGCCCTAATTTATATATAGTTATTTGAATGCATGGAAATTTTCCTCTCGAGAAATATCACTTCATTTCATGTTAATACACACAGACATACTGTAATTAGGAGTATTCCTGAAAATTCATGAATTCAGAGAATAGTTTAGCCTTTAAAAGGCAGCAAATGGAGGCTTTGTGTTTAGAATAACATTGAACAGGAAAAAAAAAAAGCTATAGCTGTTTAGATCACTGAAACATTTGACAGATGACAGATACCTGCTACATAAACCATGGGAAAGTTTTCAATAGCAATTTTTTATTTCATCCTCATTTTTATTTTACTTGGGAAACAGATGATTCCATTTGAAAATGTTTCTCTGTTATCCTCCTATTTCTTTAGTTTCCTTTTCTCTTTTCAATCTCATTTTTAGATTTTAAATGCTAGAATAGCAACAAGCTAGTGGGCTTTGTTTTTTATTTCCTTGAAAATTGCCTTTTTCATGAGGTGCACAGGAAATTAAATGAGAAGTCAAAAACAATATGCAAGCTTAAAAGTTGAGGATATATTTGAAATAGAAATTAAAGAAGGAATGCAGATAAATCTGTCACTCTTCTACAATTACTCAATTATTTGCTTTCATTATTCTGGGCTTAATAGCATTGTTCTCTAATTAAAACAGTGTTATCAGATCTGATTAAGGAGCACAATCAGAGAATTAGCAGGTTATTTTAGGATAACCATGGAACAAGTTCCCTTTAATAACAATATATATATTCAACCTCATTAATGTCACCTTGGAGTTTTTAGGGTTCGGTTTGGTTTTGTTTTTTTTAAAGTAGTTTGTTTTTTTTAAAGTAGTTCTCAACCTAGAAGTTTGTGTCTCTTTTGAGAAGCGTGAAGCATAATTCCTTATGGAATTGGGATAAAGTCCTCCCTGTGGCTGGTGTGAAGGTTTTCTTGCACAGTGAGAACATCTCCCACCAGCAGGGGGTAATTTGATCTATATTTCTGTCATCTTGTTTATGCAAGTAGTAGTGATGGTCAAGCTGAGGATGAAATAAGCTCATCCATATTTGTACATGTAGGAAGAGGTGGAAAAACTTGGCTGAATCACAACTAGTGATTACAAACAGTGGTAGTCCCAACCCAGAATTAGAAATTAGTGAATACAATCAGTAACATATCCTTTTAATTTCTTCCAGTGACTGTGACCTCTCTCTCAGTTTGTCCATCAGTTTACATCCACATGGTCCTTGAACACTTGGTAAAGTTGGAGTTGAAAATGTCTGCAGTTTTTTTAACCACCAAGTTTTTGTCAAACTACTTTTAAAATAAACATTACTGATATGATGTCAGCCGCTTACGACAGAGCGTAGAGGTAAGGAACAATGTAAGACCTAGAACAGGTGTAAATTGAGTTCAGAACAGATAATTACTGTTTCTCTTCCAACAGTTGAGTCATAGAATTCTACATTGCATATATTTAGCAGATGCTATTATCAAGAACATGCCCTGAGTTATGCTGTAAATTCTAACAAATGCATGAACAGTTGAAGAAATTGGAATAAATATTTGAATTACATACACTAACTGGAGGAGAAAAAAGTTATTTATTCACTGATAATAATTCAAACTATTGTAGCCAAACCATCCTTTCTTATTAGAATCCTAATGTTGTTTCCTGCTGATAAAACAGGAGTGCTTTGTCTTTCTGTTCTTATGAAATCAGTGCTCCATATTAGCATTGCTTGGATTACTTGGAAATCACTCAGGATGAAGAAATTTCATAGGATCAAGTACAGAGTTCTCACCAGTCTTGAAGTCTGCATAAACCATTAGCCAGTTTCAAGGCTGAACTACCATCAAGTTATGAATGCTTTCACGTGTATTTAAGTGTGCCAGAAGAAACATGTAGCATTAAAAAAAAAAAAAAAAAGTGGTCAATTTTATGTCCATGTGGGAATAGACGTCATTCTATCCAGCTACAAAGCTGCTATTTGGTATATGGACAGGAAAATATTTTTATGGATATTTTATAAAGCTGTGCTTGTGCTGGTTCTCATGCACACAGAAATGCTGTAGCCCTAAGTCCTGATAACCTTTTATCCATCTGTGGAATTCAGAAGCTCTGCAAATCATGCTGAGGGACTGGTTGGTGTGTGTGGGTACAACCTGCCCTAAAAGGGCTCCCACTAGCCCAGTGTCTCCTGCTTCCCCAAAAGTAGAAGGAAAGGCAAACCAGCTCCCAAAGGTCTCCATTTCTAATCCTTTCCTGACATCTCTCATGGCAGGAACATTAAAGGCACAGGATGGCCCTTGACTCCACATCTTGTGTGGCAAGACAGTTATGCCATGAAGCTTTAAGCAGGCTCCTCTGCGGGAGGAACCTGACTCCACTAGCAAGGTTTGTTTTAATAGATTTCACAGTCAGATCTCCTCCGGCATTTCGTGAATTCAACACTAAACTCTAAGATTGTACCAAAGCTAGAATAGCTAGATACCAGTTGACATGACTTCATCATTCATTCCTCACAGCAGTAAGCATTTGTTGCTATGATAGACCAACTACTTCAACGTGCTTGTAGCAAGTGTAGCAAGCGTGGGTAGAACCCCTCTCAAATCTTCGTTCGCGAAACCTAGCCATGATGATGAGACCAAGTACAAGTATTAAATGCATAGTGCCTTTTCCAAATGGAGGTTTTTTATGGGATCAAGAGCTTCTCAGCAAAATTGTCCTCTAACAGAAAAGTAGCCAAATAAATGTATAAGAGATAGCTGAAAAGTGATGGCTTTTTAATATATAAGTCAGATGATGAGGTCGAAAGTACTTATTTTACTTCGATATTTATTTGCATCTTCTGCAAAAGAATTAGGACTGGTTCTCTGAAGGCTAACTGAAAGTCCTTTTGATATTCATGGCAGATTCTTTTGAATGGTTACCATCCAGAAAATCTTAATGGGGAGTGAGGGAAAAATATTCTGTAGATGGATGTAAATATCCCCTTTTCCAGGGTTTTAACTTAAACTCACCTCTCTACACTGTATAAGTTACTTTCAGAGGTTTCTTTTCATCTATTTCTAAGCATTGTGAGTATTTATCTAATAATGCTGTGGTGAAGTATGATTCATCCTTCAGAAAAAAACCTTCACATGCAAAGTATTGTTAACTGTTTGTTCTTCATAAAAAGGAAGGAAATTACTCAGGCTGGAGAAATGTTATAGTGAAGGTTGTTGATGCTCTTCAAGCTGATGGAAAAAGAATTTCTCAAATAAAAAGTGAGAGTTTCTACAGGAAGCACTTTCTGATGGGAAAGGGATTAGCAATCCAGGAAGGTCCACTAAGGAAAATGGACAGATAATCACTCAGACTAGGCAAATATTTTGTAAAAGGCTTGGCCAAGAGGGATTTAATGAGGGTTCAAGTCATGGTGAAAGGTGCATTGTGGACAGGATTGAAATAGCCTGATGTGCTTTGGAGGGACTAGTCTGAGGATTTCTATTTGCAGAGAGTATGGGAATAGCTTATGAAACTGCACTGGCCCATCCTGCTCAGGGTCTTGGTCTTGAAAGCAGCAACAGAAAAAAATAGAATTGAAATACAAGTCAAGAAAGAAGGAAATGGGAACAGGAAACAGCACAACATGAAAAAGTTTTTTAAAATGAGTCTATTTATTTTTGGATTTGTAACATCAATGATTATTGAAATGGAGACAGCTTTTAAACTGTAACTTATTTTCATAGTTACTTATGTGGCTTATTTTCATAGTAGCAGCATGATTCATTACTTTTCTTAATTTTCATTATTTAAACAAAATATTCCTTCATTTCTGCTGTCTAAAGCTCAGTCAGCTTACAATCTTGATTTAAATGCAAACAAGGCCTTACATCCTTAGGTATTTCTCCAACAGCACAGTGGGAACATGAAAACACTTTTTTCTGCCTCTAGTTGGTTCTACCAAGATTTTTAGCAGATGATGTAAATAGGTGGTACTGAGGCCTCTAGGTTTGGGAGCTTGGTGGATTGATGAGGGAAATGTAGGGGTGATTTGCCTTTTTCATGGAAACAGGCACTGATTAAGTGGTTAAAAGTAACAGCAGATGGTTTTGTGTTGAATTTTTGGAATGGAATGTGTCTGAAGGGTAGTGAAGATGTTTGATGCTGGATGATGAGGAAGTTTTGCCGAGGCATTGGTGAGGTGTCACTGTCAAGGATGTTGATGAAATGTAACCACAGCCGCTGTAATCCAAAAGGATTTTGACAAAATCTTTGTAAGGTTATTGTGCTCTGAATGGTGTTAAAATATAGAATTTATGTAAATGTAAGTGAACTGATATTTAGTTATTGGAATGAGATAATGCAGATGTATTGTGGGATATATATAAATGAATGTGTAATCTAGATTATTTGAGTTATAAAAGACGGTGCTTTGGCCATCTGTCAGTGGTTTTCTTTTACCAGGCTAAGGAAATTGTGGATATGAAAAGAAATAACAATTTATTAGCAAGTTTTGGATTGTACGAATGTGTCTTGATTTTTGTAATAAAGAATGTTAACTCTACCTCTTAATTTCTACTAAAGTAAGCCTGTGACTTTCAGTAATGATTTTATTTTGAACAGAATCAATCTTAAGAAAAGCAAGGGTGGTAATTGAACTTTATCTAATTCAAATTTAAGATAGTGGTCAACTGACTAATAATATGCTCATGAATCACTGCCTCACTAAGGAATTCCCATTGAAGCGAAATCACAGGGCATATGCAGCTGGAGGCAGCTTTCCAGAAACTTATCCCAGGGCTAGCCTTGAGGAAAACAGTAGAAGCTGTAGTGAGGAAAAACAACAGGCCAACCAGTGGGTAGGTTTCCCTTATTTTTACTGACCGAGGTAACACATTACATCAAGGTGATTCCCTGAAACAAAGCCAGTCTTTGCTGCTCAAACAAGCTTTCTGCCACCATGTAATTTCATTAAGAACTGAAACAGTTCTGGAGCAAATTCATTTTGTGGTGTAGAACTACTGAAGTCAAGGGTAATAACAACAAAGCTAAATTTAGAGAGGTGCACAGGTAAGGAGAGAACAAAGAGGGATTTTACTGGATTAATGATCTGTGGGAAAGATAAGTGAAGCAAAGTTCAGAGGATTTTTTTCTTTCCCTCTGAATCAAAATAGTTCTGGGATTATCTCTGAGTCATAAATTCCTATTAGCCATATTAAAAAAGAATCACTTTTCACTATAAGACAACTTTCCATTACATTCCCAGAGCCTTGCCTCAGAAATGCTCATCTACACTTGCTCAGAACTGCTCATCAAGCTCACACTAGAAAAATCACACCTCTTTATTCACCTTTTATTGCTGAAACCCAAAAAATATGTAAAGTGCATGAGCCAACTATGATACAAGATTTATAAATTCTGCACTTTTCTCCTGGCAGAGGCATGGCATGATATGTAGTTAATTGTTCCTTGAATTAGCATGTTTTATAATCACTTTAGTAAGGGAAACTCTTGGATAGCCTACAACTATTGCAGTCCCATGCTGCTGTCCCATCAGCTCTCCGAGAAGGGCTAAGCCAGCCCCCAAATTCTAGAAATGCTGACTATAGCATCCTTGCTCTCCTCAGAGTATGTGTTGAACCGCACTATGGCAGAGTGGCATATTAACACCAGTAATGGGGTTCAGCTGGAGTAGACATGGGTCTACTGAATGACCTTAACTGAAGGTAATTCTGACACCAAGAGCCATAACCCTCCAAATACAGCAGGTAACAATGTCCTGCTTGCTGTGCTTGAAGACTGATACCACATGCCATTTATTTTTTTTTTCTCTTGTTGTAGGCTTAAAGTCCCTAATTGATTCAGTCCTTTCCTATAAATCACCTTTTTTGAGATTTTTCATTTGTATCGTTTCCCTGTGGATTCTTTTCAATTGATCCTACATTGCTTTTACTACAAAGGCAGTGCCAAAAAATAGATATAAAATTCAGTGCAAGACTTTATCAGTTGTTTGGAGTAAAGGAATAAAAATAATCATCTTTGAAGTTTTCAAACTCAAATTTAGACTTGCCTTTCTCATGAAAACATGTCAAAGTTGAACAACATACCCATCACAGTCACTGTAACCCCTGTGGACTCTTCATGAGAGCTACCTCCAGTCTGTCTTCACCTTGTCAGGAGCATGTGTGGTTTTAATCCCACCTTGTCAGGATCGTGTTTGTGTTCAGTCCTGTGCTGCAGTGAATTTAGTCTGGCTTTGTGTCAGCTGCAAATGTAATAAACATATCCTCTGTTCCACCTCTTTGGGGTGTCTGGGAGCTAACCAAAAAGTGTTCAGCCTGAGATGGACCTTTTCTTCCTCTGACAAATACCTATTAGTGTGACTATTGGGACAACGTAGCTAATGATAACTACTCTTGAAGCAGGTTTTCTAACTCTTATACCTACCTTTGGTAATTTCAGTCTGGTAACATTTCCCTTGTTTGTTTGTAAGATTGCCACAGCTGACAGTGCCAGAAGATTCACTGAGTAATAATTATGTGACAAATGGTGTCCGTTGTCTCTTCCCAGATCTGGTCACCCTGCTGTAGAAGGAAATAGGACTTGCCAGATATATTTGCTCTTGTCAAATGCATAATAACCTCTACTCATTTTGAAGCTGTTTTCTAGATGCCTGCCAGGTTATTTTACACTAAAAGGCACATAAAAGGCTGACAATTATGACTGTTATTCTAAAAGAATTATGTGATTCATTTTCCAAAAAGTAATAAATTCTTTCTCCACCTTTATATGCAGTGTAAAACACACACATACACACACAAAACCCCCAACAAAAAGAAAAAAAAACAAAAACAAACCACAAAATTTCAGAGCAGATGAAAGAGGAAATAGATATTCTATGTGATGTTTGGTTGGAAATTAAGACACCTAAATGCCCACATGTGTGACTGGTGCCTAAGCATCAGCATCTAGTGCCTTTGAGAAACCTGAGGGTATAGGAGGTATCTGCAGGGTCTGGCAGATGTGCCACGGAATCTATAGGAGACATGGCTTCTCTGGAGCAGCAGGTAAGGTACTCTAGACACATGAAATGGCCCAAATTTAACAACTGGGCCATTCCTTGGTTGACCTAAATTAATTGACCTTAATTTTGTAATTTTAATCTCTGATTACTGGTGCTCTCTCAAGTTTTGAAAAAAACAGGAAGCAAAGAAAAGGGATTCACATACTGGTCTGAGTTTAGAGAAGTCCTCAGTGGATACAACAATTTACTAGCTTAATCTGGAAGAAAAGAGAACATGTGAAAAAAATTCCCATACCATTGAGAATTAGGATAGCACTGTGATGCAAATGGGGAATCTTAGAATCAGGAAAGAATATGCATAAGGAAAATGAAAGAGTCAGCTGAAGTTATTTTTACTTGCACAGAAGAAGGTAATAGGCACCTTTTATCATACTTAAAGACATACACAGCAGAAGGCACGAATTCCTCCTGTTCATGTGTCTTACTCCTTTAAGGCCAGATCTCTCTCTCTTACTGCAGTGGCTGGAGGTGCACAGAGGATTGGTGCTGCCTCCATGCTGCTTCCCTCTACACAGGTTGCAGAGGGGTAGATGGATTTGCATTCACTGAGGGACCAAGTGTTCTGCCTGAGAAAAACAAGAGTGTCCTTTCCACATCCCTGACAGAGCCATCATATGTGCTCAGGATGCAGCTGCCAGATCTCTGTCTGTCTGTCTGTCCCATCTGCTTACAGCCTGGATAATCCTGAGGGCAGACTCTTCTTCCACAGCAGGCCCTTTGGCTCTGCAGCAGCAGCACCGCCAGCACAGCACCAGCCCCAGGCTCCCACTCTGACAGCTCACAGTGCTGGGGCTTGTCTCCCACGTGCCGTGCTCGTGTGGGGACCAAAATTAACGATGCCAGCATGCCACTTTCAGCATTAGCAGGGAGACCATCCATGTGAAAAAGACCCATTACACACATAATTTTGTTCTCTTTTAGGTATGTCCACTTTGGCAAATGTCTGGTTTTTAAGCTGCCCGTATACAAGCCACTTATGATCTGGAATCTGTAGAACTGTGTTAACACTGGACTTTCCTAAGTTAATGTATAACGTTAGGAGGCAAAGTGGAAGAAGTGAATTGCTTTTGCTTTATTACAACATAACTCCCATGCTAGCAAAGCCATACCCTTTCTAGCTGAGGTGGGCTTACAGATGGCATTCCCAGAGTGTGGGTCTTTATCCATACGTGCATCCACACTCCACTCAATTAACATCCCATCCATTGATGGAAGTGAAACACAAGCTAAGTCTTCGTAATATGGATTTGAAAAAAAAACATTTTCTAAAGTGTCCTGGCAACCAGACTTAACAACTTTTTCCAAATATGCTACTTTTAAAAAAGCCACAAATTTGTAGACTCACATTTTTTCCAGAGTTATATATCAATGAATTCAATCCAACTTCCCATCTGTTTTGGAGATTTATAGGGGTTTTTTAATGCTTTAAAAAATAAAAAAAAAAGAAAATGCTAAAGAAAAATACTTCCAAAAGTTCATAAATTACTCAGTGTTTTTTTGAGAATCAATATTAACTTAATATCAAAAACTGGAAAGGCATCTGAATGCCATGATTCCTGATCAATGAACACCTAGAACAGGACAAGCAATCTTCAATGTGTTCTGGAAACTAAGAATATCACAATTTTCACCGTGAAGCTGTTTAAATTACGGAAGGCTCCTCTTATTTTTTTTTCAGTGTCTCCAGGTCAGATGGAGGTGGTTTTAAAGATTTCAGTAGATAGAGAGGTTTTTGTATTGTTCCAGCAATTGATGTAACTGAATAAAGGTTTTGAAAAATCAATCTTACTTTAATTCCACTTTCAATTAATCCAGTTTCAAATCCATATAAAAATACACAATCCAAGATTTGGACAAATCAAAAATTTCCTTTTTGAGAGATAGGTATACTTGGGAAAAAAATAAAATGGAAAATTTCTTAGAAAAATAGTGTGTTTAAAATGTGGCATTGTATATATGATTGCTTGGGAAAATAAAAGAAACTTTTCGGGAGGATTATCTTTTATCCCCTCCTGTTTAAATCATCAGATAATTGAATAAAGAGAGGAACACTTTGCTCTGCTTGTCATATTCTTGGGTTTAATCTCAGCTATAAAAGGCTAGTCCATTGTTAAGATTGAAAAACCTCTACTGTGAGAGGGAAATATAATAACCTTTGCTGCAGAGACACCAGGTGTTTTTCGCTAACAAGCACTGTTGATAGAGTGATGTTTAATCTTTGATAGTAATATCTAGGTTGTATTGAATTGCAATAAACCCACTTTCCAGACACAGTATCTTCCAGGATTATAAAATATATGGACAAACCATATGATTCTGTACAATGATATTAAATGCTGCCTAGTAGTGGCAGGGAAATTTGGGTAACGTTGTAAGTTTGATCTCTTACGTGGGAAAAATCCAGAATGTTTAATAGTTTCATTAAGAGGCAAGATTTTGTTCCTGCATATCAGGACAGCAATAAATTCTTACCTTACTTGTGTTATAAAGCTCAGTAATAGAAACCTAAAACCTGAGTTATATGACTCTCCCCTAGGAAGGGTCTGTGATTCACTTCTCTCAGTGCTGCACAATGATGGTAGGAAACACCAGATTACACAAAAAGATGAGGAAGAATTGTGATCCAAACTCAGTACTACACAATTTCAATCTAATGTATCACTGTGGAAAAATACATTTTCTTACCGTGATCAAATTGGATTCTCACTGGAAGCAGAATTTGGGAGGCAAAAACTGTTGTTAATATACACTGGGCTGAATTAAAATCAGTCAAAAATACTGAAGCTGAAAATTAAAAGGAAGAGTGGAAGGAAGAAATGGTTAGAGATAGAAGGTAAGTGATATGTACCCATTTTCATATTATATTCTTGATCAGGCATCTGACTTGTTTCATCATTTTAAAATTTCTCAATCTAGCATAAATTTTAATCTTTATCCTGCAAGATAGGTCATGGCCTTAAATGTCTGAGGTTCAGTCTTATGCTCTGAAAAACACAGAAAATTCAGCACTCTCCTCCACATGAACCCCCTAAGTAACAGAACCCCAGAAAGAAAAAAAGTCTCCTGTCCCTTAGGGCCTTTGCCTGGGATATCTTTATGTTTCTGTAAGACCCAGCTCATTGTCACCACTGAAAAGTAAAATCTGTTTTTCAAACTAATCATGACCACAAACTGGAATCCAGGAAAAGTTGAGATAAAGGATTAATGTGACCCCAGCAATTTAGCACAAGGAGGAAATTTGTCTCTGTGGTCTAAAGATTGAAACACACTTCATTTTCACCTCTGGGCAGTAGTAGAGTATGTTACAGAATTCATGGGACGGGATTAAGCATGTTGTGGCCAGGGAATTTTTAAAATGAACTGGGATTAATCTTGCCTACCAATTAAATGCTAATCATTTGGCCTAAACTAGCACTTAGCTTCCTGCTAGAGCCAAGAGAGGACAGACACCTCTAAAGAGTGATTATTCCAACTGCTACCAAATACCCAGGGTAGGATGGGTCACCTTTCATAAATGTCAGTAAGTCTCCACAGAATACAGAAGGAGTCTAGATGATTAGCTGAACTCACAACTTTATTTTAAGTCAGTTTGAACTAGATGAGATTAATTTCACTGCTGGTGATTAAAATAAGGCATTTTGCACCATTAACATCAATTGTCCATACAAATGTCAAATGCATCTGCTTCTACCCAGCTTTTATATTATAAATATATCCAGTCTCTATTATAAATAGAGGAGTCTGGTATTTCAGCTAGTTAATTCTTTTCTTCCAAGTAGCATTATTTAAATCTGGCATGAATAGTCTGAGTCAGTGGCTTTTCCTCCAGATGCAGATTCCTTCAAGAGAGAAAGCAATCTTCGGATGTTTCTGGTTGTACCAGAGCATCATCAGCCTTCTGTGGGCCTGACATTACATTGCATCACAATCCCAAATATTATCCTTATATTTTGAAAATATGTAAAAAAGAGCATTTGGGCTAGAAAGACTATTGTCTACCATGAATCGCTGGCTTTTAAGAAGTTATAATTGAAACTACACTTCAGCTGTAGTGACTCTATAACTCATCTTCTGTGGTTCTGGAGCTGCAGAGTCAAACAATAGGAGCTTTAGGATGGCCCAAGTAATATTATAGTATCTTGCAGACCAGTTCAGCCCAGTTACAAAGCATGATGGCAGACGTCACATGCTTTTCATTCTCTGCCTCCCATCAATTTCCCCAGACTGGAGATACGGAAATGGGTGACTTGGCTTTTCTAACTTCCTTATTGTTTTTGAAATTATGGCTGTTTTCAGGGAGCCTGACAAACTAGCTTCTTTGAAGTAGGTGTTGATAATTTCCATTAGCAGCAGACAGTAGTTTTTCTACCACCTTTCAGCGGTCAGGGAGAGTACAAATCTGCTTTGTAGGAGGCAGCTCACATAATCCTAGAGGCTTCTAGAATTTCATTGTGTTTAATGGAGTTTCATTATCCTGGGGTACTGAGGTGGTTAATACCTACCAGACCAACTGAAAGTTTTCTACCCCTGTGAGTTCCTGTCACATTCAGTTTATTTCTTCTGAAAAGCAAGATGAGAGTTCTTTGCAACAGGCTGGTCTCAGGTTTAATTCAAGAATATTTGGTCTTTGCATGTCAGCTGTAACTGGGGGCTGATCACACTATACTTGAGGAGAAATTAAAGGAAAATACAGATAATTGATACAGGTAAAGATAGTTAGACAGATAGAAAGAGAGAGAGAATGAGAGGAAGAGAGATGGACATATTCTCACACACAAAGACAGCCTTTACACAGATGTGTCATGCATAGAGCTTCCAACAGTCCACAGTTCCTAATCTTCTACGTGGTGTATCCCTATTCACCACACTCTTTGCCAAAAATCAGAAGTGAAAAAGTATTTAGCTAGCCCCTTAACTTAACAACCAGCCGTGGAATATGCACAGAAAGGCATTGGTGTGCATGTGAACAAGCAGAAGCTATGTTCACTCTTAGGAAAGAAAGCAGCCCCAAGGATCTGAGATCTCCACATTTTGTGATGGGTTGTCTAGCAAGGCAATACCAAGAGTGGCAAGACCCCTGTGGCCTTGCTTGGGGTGGTGCAGTGAATGTTTGAGGTTAAAGAGCTGGAAGGAGGCTGAAGAGTTGGGTTGGGAATCCATATTTCCCATGACCACACAAAGATGGCCCTGCTGGGCCCAGACATTGCTGGGGCAGAGGAAAGCCTTTCTGTGCCTGTTCATGTGGGCAGATTGGACCAGGAGTATTAACCCTGAAACAAGAAAGGGTTGGTCTCCTCCCAGATTTCCTGAATGTCCTATAGAAAGTGGCATAAAACAAGTGAAGCCTCAGTATGAATGACCAGAGTCTGGATCCATTGTTTTTATATTTGCATCTAAAAACAAACCCAAACCAAATTAGGCTGGTACATTTTTGGGAAATCAGCACAAATGACAGGACTACTAATGAACATGCCAGGATTTTGCCATGTGCAAAAGGTTGTCTTTGTGTGATTTAAGGAGACAATTTGCATTCTAGTTAATTTAGCTAACTATAATTTACCTTTATTACTGCATCAGCTGTAATTACAGAACAAATTATTGGCATCATAAGGAATTAAAACTACACTTTTTACTCCAAAGCTTTTTAAGATTTCCTTGATCTTTTACAACTTTTTGCTATTTTGAAAGAATATTCTCTGCAAGTTTTAGATCTTCATTTAAATGTCTGTGAAACAATTCTACATTCTTCCACTGAGACACACCACAGGGCACAAGGAAGTAAAAAAATCTGTCTTGTGCTCAGGACCAAGAAGCGTTTCTCTCTACATCATATCAGAAGTAAATCTAGCTACTGTCAGCAATGGCTGTCCTTCACTGTTACCCCATGGCTCTTTGCAGGTTTAGTTGGGTTTTCCAATAACTATGTTGTAAATCTGCCATGATTTTCTCTTCTAATTCTCAGTTACTTTTCATCTGACAATGTGCCTAGGAGTAAATCATGGATCTTTTTTTCACCACCAGATGAAAGGCAGATGGGAATAATTCTTTTTGTTGGTTCCCACTCATATCTCTCTTCCTCCTTAAAATGTGTCACCACAGGCACTTTTGTGCCTGTCTCCACAGGCATTTTTTTCTTCATCCTTCTGCTGTCTTTTTGTTCTGTAATCTCATAGGACTCCCTTTTCCGGGAAGTTTTTAAGTATTCACTTTTTTATTTCATCCCCAGATAGTCTTGTTTTACTGTGGCTTCTTATACTGAAGCTCCCCACTTACAACCACTACCCTGACATCACACAGAGACTGTGGGCGCAGACCTGACCAGGTAGAAGCTTTCCAGTTCTTTCTGAATCATCCCTTCCACAGCAGGAAGAGTAGGGTCACAGCAGGGTTTCAAAATCATGGTCAAAAATCTTCAAATGTTACATCAGAGCCAGAAAGGCTCCAGATGAAAATCAGGTTTAGCAAGTTCCTAGCTTTAAAAGCAGGTTAATACAATGGAAAAAAGAGGAGAAAAGCACTGCATAAGAGATGAAATCGCAAACAGTAAATGGGACACAAAGAGGGAAGAAAACCATGGTCTCTGCTTCCCTATCCTTGGTACTGCAGTAGGAGTTCAGGGCTTCAGGTACCTGTGGTTTTTAGAAAGCCTTTATGTATGCAAGTGCTGGAAAACAGATGCTTTGACGGTTCCTGCATTCCTCCTGGTAATTGCAAAGACTGTAGTAACACATTGCCTGGTGAACTCAGCTGAAATATTAAAAGCCTACAGCTGCAGACAAGCTGACCCAAAAATGAATACATTCTTAGTTGGTGAGAAAAACCCTTTAAAGTGAGACTGGATTGCTTAGTATTCTTTAAAAATTACATGAGGACTTTTTTTTTTCTTCTCATCTCTGTGTGGGACATTAACTGGAAACCCTAGTTGAACAAGAAAACATTTAATATGCAAAAATGCACCTTGTAATATCACGTAATTTTAGCAAAAATAATAAAAAAAAAAGACTGAAGCACTGAAGGTAATTAGTTGTTGTAACCTATTGTTTTCTGATCTTTCATTATAGCTAGCAAATGTTTTTATTTATCATTGGACACAATGACACCAAAGAAGGCTTGAGCTCCATTTTCTTACACAATGTGCAAGTTCAGGATAAGAAATTAGCCTGCCCAAAATGCCAAAAAAAAGTGTGTGTGTGTGTGTGTGTGTGTGTGTGTGTGTGTTTGCATTATTTGTAAGCATGTCAGTATTTCCCATTGTCTGCAGTTTATGCATGGGTAGTAACTCCTTGCCCATTTAGCCATCCTGCAAAGGATGCCTCGATGGCAGCACACTAATCTAGAATATCAATCACTTGTTCCAGTTTTGTAGCAAATGCCTGCAAACTTGCTGAGAGTGCACTCCCTCCCAACATTCAGACCATAACTGCACTGATCCCCTGTGACTGTCCTCCAGCTGGACTTTGTGCTGCTGGTCACAACCATCTGAGTCTGATAGTTCAGACAGTTTTTAATTCACCTCACTGTTAATTTATAGTTCATATTTTTTTTAGCTGTCCTCTTGCCATGTCTCTATCTGCATGCATATGTTTGAGCAGGGCCTCAATGGCCCCAGTTTGTTGATTGCAAAGTCTATCCTGTGCTCATCACTCTGCAATTGTTTGCTTATCATCCCAGTCTACCATTTCCCCTCTTTTTCATCATCCCTGAGGCCATGCAGCCCAACTCCTTTCCCTGTTGACACAGAGCCTTATTTCATGCACACAGGCTGCATGTGAGGACCTCCTCTGCCCTGGCACAGAGGGAGGCACTGGGCACCCTTTAGAGCTGTGGACCTCCATCCTCCTGGGTGAGCTCATTCTGGGTCCCTGTGCCAGAGAAGTTGATCCCATGAGTGCTGGCATCCTTTTGGCATGTCACCACCATTGCCAAACACATGTACAGGGCTTCTGTCCCCCTCTTAAGCACTCTTCTGCACCACCTGCTGCACGAAGCGCTGAGCCTTTTGGCTGCCTTTGCTAGCTGGGCATGTCCTTCACAGTTTATTCAGTCTCCATTCAGATCATCTGACAAACTCCTCTCAGTAATAATTCTGAAGCTTTTATGGCATGCCATCATATATTTTATGTATGCTTACAGAGGAATGGACTCAAGCTGACCTGTTGAAACACTGCTCACAGTCTTGTCCTTGCACTTTTGCCTTATTCATAATGCATAAAGAACAGGTTAATAATGTAGTTATATTGAATATACTTTTGTACATAAATAAATGATTGAATAAATGAGAACTCATGCATGCACATGCACACACGTGTGCCATGCACGTGAGTAAGTATCCTATAAGGCATTGAGCACAGGACTCATGCTGATGTGACAGGTGTTGCCACAGTGCCCGAAAGACCAGAAGTCAAATTTGTGAGGTTCATTTAGAGTCTTGAAGAGAGTTATACCCTGCATGGGGACTCATTAGGCTTCCAGACAGGGGTTTGTCAGTGCTGCTTTGGCATCAAAGACAGACCAGAGTGTCAGTCCTGTCTGTCCTAGCAGGAGTGTCTTTGCTTAGGGAGCTAATTCTGCAGCAAGTGTCCTGGGAAAACGGCATTTAGTGCTTGAAATACTTTCCTTCATTTGCACAACTAGACTAGTGATTATATGGCTTCTACAGCAAATGGAAGGCTCTGGAATGACAGGTGTTACCTGTTTGAGCAGCTGGCCAAGTTGCCACATCCAATGAGAGCACCCTATTCACTGGATCCTGGAGAGATGGGGACCCCTCATCACTTTTTCTGAAGAATTTGGGCTGGTGTACAGCCAGGAGAGCCAGACTGGGGGATTTGCTTGTAGCTTGTTTCTTGCTATGTGCTATAATGACGTATAAAGGGTGTAATGATGAGACAGTGTTATCAATCCATCACTGAAATATTCCTGAAAACATTTTAGGAAATTCAGGTTACATTAAAAGTCTGCAAATTTTTAATTATTATTATTTTAAGACTTTTTCTGGAAGAGTCCTTACTAATTTACAAATATAAGAAAAATATCTCATCTGTGTTTTCTGAGTTGCTTTTGAGGAAAAAAACACCTTAATTAGCACAAGAACAAAGGAAACAGATTCACAGTCACACTAATGTTTTACAAAAATCTTTCCTGTGAAGTTTATCTGTGGAACAAATACACACCAAGTCTGACACAGAATTTTCAGTTGTCTGTCATGTTTTCCAAAATGGGATGGGTGTTAATTACTGAATGATATATCCAAGGGCTCTTTGTGCTGATTTTTTTTTCTACTTTGGGATTCTGAGATCTCCAGAGATGCCTATATCCTATCAGTGATACTGAAATTGTATTTCTGAAGCAAATTTATTACAGTACTTCTGCATTTTTAAAAGTCATTGACAGGAAATAGTATCTCTGAGAGATACCACTGAACTGAAATTAAAGTCCAGTGCAATTAGTCATTTCCTTGTCTGTAAATGACTATTCCCTATACAGCCCTTTTTAAATTGTGTAGCTCAGCTTAGCTTTCTAATGACCTTAGAGCCTTTAAAAAATCTTAGTGACAAAGCTGAACAGTGAGGTCATAGAAATATGCCTCAGCAGAAGAAAAAGTTTATTGACCTTTTGAATATTCAGGAATGTAATACAACAACGCACAACTTAACTTATGTGAATCTTTACATATAACTAAACATACCCTAAGTGTCCCTATTGAGTGTCTACATCAGAGTTCAAACCAGAACTTGTACGTGATACATTTATTGTCCGTCAGTAACATAATGTAATGTATGCTTTGGTCAGGTAAGGGACCAACAGCTCTGGAATGAATTGTTAGAGTGGGAAAGGATTGTTTATTCATTCTGCAATGGGCCTAATTTAAGAGTTTGAACTGTTAGGGAAGGAAACCATGTCAAAAATTCTCAGTTTTATTAGTTCAGTGAGAGACATTCTGGATTCACACCAGAATTCTAAGCCTGGTAGGAAGCTCCCATTATGACTGGAACCAAGCGTTTAGTATCCCTATAGTTCATTAAAACTTACACTTATTTTTATGGTCTTTCCTTCCATACATCCTTTGGCATATGCTGTCTCAAACTGACCATTTGTTTAGCGTGTAACCAGGTGGATTTGTATTTTTAGGCCAGCTGTTTTGAGGAATAAGGATGTTGAGTGACATTCCTCAAATTTTCTTCAGGTTTGCTCAGCTGAGCAGCTGCCTTTGGCATCACTTCAACAGTTGTTGCCTGAGAAGCTCCATGGATTGGGATAAGATTTGGGTCTTACCGTATAACCACCCCTTAGATGCCATGTGCTGATAAAGCTTTCTTTCATTTGCAAGCTCTGTGAGTGTCAGTGAGCCTCGGGGCTCTGTCCTGAGCCTTTCAGATCTTTCGTTAAAATTAAATCTCCTTGAAGCATTGATTGTATCATATGGCTTTCATTATCATAAGCACTCTGATGATATTCAGATTCATGGTACATGTTAACCTTTCCTACTGGGGTCAGTAACAGTATCTCTGAGCATCTAACAGCTGTCTCTCTGTGGATGTATCATAATTTTTAACATTAAACACAAGCAGTAAGAGGTTCTATTAATTGGGATTGGACAGTTTCTATTTTCTTTGGTTTGCATTTCATGGAATCGGTTCTGTACCTTTAGGTGGAAACTTGAGTCTTATTCCTGATACTAATTTTTCATTTAATTTTTCATTCCTACTTTTTTTTCAACAGAAAATATGTCGTTACTTAACATCTCATAAATTTGCCTGTACTTAATCATTGCATCAATAAAAACATCCATCTGTATGTATTGTGGTTTTGTGTTTAGAGTTTGTCTTTATTCAAAAACATATTTCTCATGTCAACATATGCATACTCTTCTGCTCACAGCATCTCTCCTTACACTGGCAGTGTGTCTCCTTATACAGAATCTGCCAAGACCGGTAGGAAGTGTGTGCTTAGTGACAATGTATATGAGCTTGTGTACAGGGCACTTGTCTTCTGGGCTGGAGCACATTAGGCCAGCTTGGAGTATGGGTAAAGGAGCCTGAGACAAACGTTTTTATAATTTAACTTAAATTGTCTCTCGTGAACATGAAAAAAGAGCATATGGTCTGCTTCCTGCTTCTCAGTAGGGGCTTTTGCTCTCAAGCAGGCTATTAAATAAAACAGCACAGTCATTCTCCAATGGTCCTTGAAGTGATTAGAGAAATACCATTATGTCCAAGCAGCAGCTCCTCTCCTGAGTGACAGCGATGGGGCAAGTAAGAGGTTTCTCCTCAAACAGATTAGTAGATAGAATATGCATGTATCAAGCTGTATCAAAGGCTACAGAAAAAAATGTATTCACTGAGAGGTGACAGAGATGTATCATTTTCTGCTTGTGCTCACTTTTAAATAGGTGTCTGTTGGTCTGCAAGAATTAAAATGGGGTCTTCCTCTAGGCAAATGCCAGCTTGTACTTTTTTTCATTTTAAAACAAGGAGCAACAGAAATATAAACTCCTATCTGTAATGAAAAATGAATCAACAAATTAAAGAGTCTTCAAAGACTTGAATGTCTGGAGGTAGGGTGTAACACTGTATATAATCAGGTATAATGTTAAATATCAGATAAATAGTATGTTAATTTGTTGGTATTGCATGCCTTGGGTTTCCTTTGCAATGGTAAAACCTGAAAGAGACATAGAAAGGAAATCTGTCTCATGGTAATGGTGAGTTCTTTAGTCAATATTGTGCTCCTCTGCACATGCTCTAAAAAAATTGCTCAGCTTTCAACTCCATGTTGTTCATCTCCAAGCAGCTTCCCAACAAGGAATAAGGGGAAACATAAAGCCTGGATATGTTCTAAGAGCGCCATTCTTACACAGGCAAAAAAAACCCCCTTGAGCTGTGACAGTGTCATAGCAGTGTCTGTGGAATTATGTCAGAAATGCATGACAAAAATCAGTGCTTGAATTATTCTCCAGAAGTTTAGCTTGTGCCAGTTTTGAGTGCCTTGGGTCTACCACACTGCACTGTCGGGTTCCCTCCTGCCCACTGGCATCCATAGCTTCCACAGGGGTGACCCTCTGCCTGTTTAGCCTGAATACAGAGGGTGGTACCCACCAGCACTGCCGAACAGAAGGCAGGCTGTTAGTGAGAAATGTCCCTGGGGAGCT
Organism: Myiozetetes cayanensis; assembly: GCF_022539395.1. Classification (NCBI taxonomy): domain Eukaryota; kingdom Metazoa; phylum Chordata; class Aves; order Passeriformes; family Tyrannidae; genus Myiozetetes; species Myiozetetes cayanensis. The sequence goes on along the minus strand of NW_026087742.1, from coordinate 97,309,216 downwards.
TTGGTCTTGCAGGTCAGCTTCTCCTTGTGGAGACAGTGGGCACCTCTGCGTGCTCAGATCTGCTGCCAAGCACCCTCACCTGACACGTAAGGCAGGCCATTGCTTTCTCAAACAAACTCAGGGGTAATTGCAGCACTGGGGATTTTACACTTCACATACATCCATTTTGCTAAAAATCTGGGAACAAGAGTTCTCTGCTTGATTTGACCCTTAGTGTGCCACCAAAGTGCCCCAGCTCCCATGTTACTCAGAGGCAGAGATCTCCCATTACAGCTAGGCATTTGTTATAAGCAGTCATTATCCCACGAAGCAGTACAATAAAAGTGTCTTGTTACCAGGCAGTGATAAGTCTTACTTTTTATGCCTTTCTCTGCTCAGTGAACAGGAAATAATTCTGACATTTAGAATCAAGACAAAAAGTGTTAAAAATAAGTATTCTACATTATTGCAGTAAGAAATGTTTTGCTTTTATATATTTATACTTACACAACTGGGAATCAAGAGAAGCTAAGATAGGATTCCCTATTCAACAAAATACTTTATGGATGAGAACGGACAAGAAAATTGGGGGAAAAAAGTTCTATCATAATATGGTCTTATTTAGTTGGAAATAAGTTTGGTTTTTCCACTGTAGAGTTGGCAAATGGCACCATGAATCTTCATCTGAAAAAGACTGCTTAAACACCACCTGCAATTGGAATCATGATCATTACAAGCTGAAGGAAGAGAATCAGACATTTTTAACAATGCTGCATAGAAAAAATGAGTTTTAACAAGCCCAATACTTTTTATGGGAACAGGAGAAAGATTTGGGAGACTAGTGTGGGAAGTTTGGTTGACAGTTAGTCGAAGGATCTGGTAATGACAATGGGTTTATTTTCTAATAAAGCATTTCTTAAAGCATTACTAGCAGCAATCTGAAGAAAAATAAGAGAACAAAGAAAAACTTCCAACACTGGCTCTGAATATAGTAACAACGGAAAAAGTTTCTCTGAATTTAAATGCCTATACCTCATGCAGTTAAATCATTTGCAAATATTTTTAATAACTGATATAGCTGCATTTTTCCCCTCACTTTCTGGACAAAATTTTCCTTCCCTCACAGAAATCCTGAAAGAATTTATATATGTTTGGCAAGTAAAAAGGTCATAACAAGACATAATAAAAACAGTTACAGTGAATGAATCAATGAATATAGATTTTGAAATGAGAAAGTACAAACAACTCTTCCCATTTGTTTGCTTATCTTATGCATATTTCACTGAAGAAGGCAGAACTAGCACCTCAGTGCTGGACACACCATTATCTTGACTCTCAGCTGGACTTTCTCTGCTTAGAGTATGCTTCCAAATAATTTCTAGGGCAGTTTCCTTTGTCAGAATATTAAAGTCCCTTTCACTGAACTCCTATAAATTATTTTTATATTTCTTCCTTTCTAAGTTCGTTCCTTGTAGGAAATACCAAATAAGAGCAGGAGCAAACAGGATCTGGAAATAAATGTATCTCCAAACTCTCCCTGAAACAGAGCTTTTTGAAGATGTTTGTTGAGAAAGTTCTTAAAATACAGCTAATTAGAATTTCCTAATCCCAGTCCTCTTTCTCATTATGACCAATAAGGTTTTTAAGAAGATAAGTAGAACAGTAGAATATAAGTAAAAGCATATAAATGTATAGATTCAAATATACTATTCCATTCTGTGAAAGAGCTGTCTCTGTCAAACATGATTTATACATCGTTTGCTTTCCATATTAACTATGTACAGCTACTCTACCTGCTCCAAACACTAGTGATTTTGGACAACAACCTGATTGACAGAGGAAGTAAACCCACTTATCCACTTATTTCTCTTGCCATGGCTTTACTGAGTGCCTCAATGCTTAGTGCTAATAAACGTGGTTCTTACAGGGTTGTAAAGGGTACTGCAGCACAAGACCCTTGTAATGAACTGCCAAAGAAAGACAGGGCAACTTTCTTCTTTTCATTTTTACTACCTCCATTGTATGACAATGTACCTCTGGCAGATATATAACGTTAAGCATCACAGTAAACTTAGAAAGTAAACTGAAATGAATTCTGGTCATGTGAATATTGATGTGATGTAAAATGTCGTTTTCACCATTCCTATTACAACAAATTTCTGCTAAAGAGAACAATGTCTGGCCTAGATTGTGATTCATATCTCAAACTTTTCACATTTCTTTGCTTCTGACAATATTTTCCTTAGACTTTTTTTTCCTCCAGCGAAGTTTTATAGAGTAATGCTTGCCACTTTACTAAAGCTAAATTAGAAAAAGAAATCTGAAGTATATGGTCTAAAACATTACATATATAAAAAAAAGTCAAGTTAGAAAAATAATAGGCTAACCCTGAAGAGATTTTATTTCTATAAAAATACGCACATTAGAGCATTTAAATTCAAGTCAAACCCAAGATATTTAGGGCTAGTTTGGCTATTCTCACAAGACTGACAAATCTTGCATAAGGGAACTATAAATTTGTTAAAGAAATGAAGGAATAACTGAGACCTAATTTATTTTATTTGACTTGACTATATAAATGAGAACTACATTTTCCCACATTTTTTTTTTTTTTAATAGCTGTAACTCAAAGCTACCTTTCTTTGCTCACATAAAATATCTTGAATTGGATACATTCCTTTAGCATCTTTGGTCTAGGCATCCTAAAAACACACAGAATTCCAAAATAATATAACATGCAACTAAAGGGGGGGGAAAAAAAGAAAAAGAAAAAGAAAAAGAAAAAAGAAAAGAAAAAGAAAAAGAAGAAGAAGAAAAAGAAAAAGAAAAAGAGTGCACACTTTGTGTACATTCCAGGACCATTCAGAAAATCCTTGTATCAGGACAACAGATGATGTAGGGCCAATATCAGTGAAGACCTAAAGCATATGAAACTTGTGTAAGGTGTAGCATATATGAGATTCTTGGCTTTCAGACCACAAGCTGAAATGTAGAGTGAGGACATAGAATCTCTTCTGAGTGGATTGGTCAAGAAACAGACTTCAGAGGAGCTTTCTAGAGAAACATTTGCACTGAGTGAAGAGGTGTTCTGACTTGTCAGTAAGAAAGCAGAGTATTCTCCTCCGATATAATGAAAACAGGGATTTATTTACACAACAGGTCTTTGTGAGGTGGTTTACTTTTACTGCGTGTCCATTCAAGCAGCACCACACAGGGCACAGCCCACTGAGCAGCAGAGCCTGGAAGCAGGACTGGTGAGAGAATTCCTCAGTAGACATAGTGCCCCTGCAAAGCACCTGGACAGGAGTGAGTTCTTGCACTGTGTGGGGATTAGACATACTCACATCTGTATAGGTTTAGTTTGTGGTGTTCAGATGCTTATGATGCCTGCATATCCAACTGGAACAGATCAACCCATTTTGAATTCTGCACTTCCTTGGACACTGTATATGTTTTAAATGTGTTTGAAGATGTTTAATTAACCCTTGCAAACACCAGTCTTTTGGCATGTGTGCATAATGCCTTGGAGATGTAATGTCATCTTGACATTGTTCAGCAACTCCTCAAGGACACTATATCCCATCCTTTCCTTTTTCAGTTATACTAATTTTTATTCACAACACCTCTGTTTTCCAGCTTCTTTTAACTAATGGCTTGTGATTTAAGGGAATGTCTCTGTTTGTTTGCTTTTTCCTGATAATTTCCAAATGTTTTGTTGATTTGTTCTGTGATGCAGGAATTCCATCTGTTCCTTACTATACATTGGCTCTGCTTTATTTTGCATCTGTATCACATTATGTTTCAGAGGGTTTGAATTAGTACCTTTTGTTTGCTATACCACCTATTTATCATAATTTCTGCATTTGCAGATTCTCTCTTCCACTTGTCTGAGTTACTTGTTGCAATCACTAACAACTAATTCATCAAAATCAGGCACTTCTCTATAGACTTCAGTATACCTCTAAACTCATATTTGAAACTCTTTTCAAAAAGCTATTTGTGACGTTAACAGAATTATAAGATAATGGGTATTGGAAAGATGACAATCAACAAAGATACTTAGGGTAACATAATATGTAGGTATGACATACATAAAGAGCCTTGGAAAGAATCCAGTAGTTCTCTCAAAATTGTGAATAGCATTCAGAAGTACTAGGTCATTAGTGGGACATTTTATTTATCTTCAGTAAATATCTGTATTTACAAGCAAGACCTCTGCTTGGCCTTTATGCAGAAAACATTACAAGTATCTCAGTGCAGAAAAGAAGTTAGACTCTGATGGTCAGCCAGCTGTTGTAAGATGTGGTTTTTATCACTTGGATGAAGTTTGTGAATCATAAGAAGCACCAGCTGGGAAGAGTTCCTTAGTAATGGATCACTCTGTATGGAACAAAATGTATGAGAAGTATTTTGCCTCTGTGCATGATCCTATTTAGAAGAAAAGCATCCCCAGTGACAGCCAACAGCTTTTTAGTTGAAATAGCAGTAGGAAATCCTTACTGACCTTACCAAAATTCAGAGTCAACAGACATGGTTTTTACTTGTCTCTGTGAATCTGTCTTTAAACATAGTAATTATTTTTTAATCCCTGCAATTATTTACGTTAAAATTTTCTCTTGTTAAATGACTGGCTAAACATTTAACTGGCTAAACATGAGAAAATTTGTTCTCCAAAGGAGCATTTGTATCCATTTTTGTCATGTTCAGAACCCCAAAAATGACTGGACAGCAATAAGCTCTGAGATGCAGGGAATCAGTCTGGTTTTGCAGAGTAGCAGCCTAGAGTTTCTGCTGAGTGACATATATCTGGTATGCAAAGAAGATTCCTGTATGATGGAAATTTTCTTGAAATCATAAAATTAGCTTTTGAAGTTCCCATACCAATCCTTGAGTTATAAAGGACATAAAACTTAGCTTTTAAAAGTAATTTGACCGATTAAACTCAGAGCTATTATCAGTAAAAGATAAATAAGTGCTGACTGAAATTGCATCTTTAAGGACATGAGGCAGTCGACTGAGGGTGAGACACAAAGATGTCATTCAAACCTTTAGAATGCTTCTAAGTAGTTATCTTTTTCCTGTTCTAGTTTCACTCAGTGTCTTTGTTCTCATCAGCAAGGCACCAGCTTTATCATATTAAGCTCTTAGATACAGGTTAATAGATTTCATAATACAGAGTATGAATTGGTAGTAGCGGCTCATGCTGCAGTCTTTGTGCAGATGTTCTGAGCTTGAAAAAAAACCCAAACCAAAACAAACTCCACCAAAAATGAACTAAACCCTAAAAACTTTCCATAAACTTTATTAAACAGACTGGTTCCACAATGGCGTTCTGTCTATTCATTCAAGAGACTGAGGAGATGAACTTAGGAAAAGATAGTAGTGGGAATATCTGCAGCCAGTATTGCTGCCAGGGACTTCATACTGTGGAACCACGGGTCCTGTATGTTCCTGAGGGCAGAACATATAATATACATACTCCTGATCATTATGGCCCTTATTGAATGTCTTCTCCTCATACTTTCTTTGGCACTCTTGCTGCTTTAGGAAATAGTAGCCTCAATAATTAAGCTCTTAGATTTTGTGCTATCCAGTTTATCAAATCATATTCACTACCTCATTGACCTAGTGTAAGTGTCAATGGACCAATATTGATAATTTAATGTATCTGTGAACCACATGGTTCCAGAATGATGTAAGGAATTTTACATTTTAATTTTTTTAAACTTCATGTTTTTAACATCTCCCCATTGACATTAACTTCATGTCCAAAAGCTCATTTAGAAGTTTATCTCTCTTTTGTACAGTCTATTGGTACTAAACATATTATTCTTTATTTCTGGAATTTCTCAAAGGCATTTCATTATGCATACTGCTAATGCAGTAAAGACCAAACACTTGAATTTTTATACATAAATGCTATTTGTATGGCCTACATTAAAATAACTTGCTCTTGCTATACACTACTGGTATAGTTACCCAGAATCCAGTCTGCTTTTGGTAATTTTTAATTCACGTTTGAAGCAACCTAGTGAATTCCTATTAGCTCTGACTGTAGAGATAATAATCTCTGTTTTAGACACTCATAAATTGCTGAGCCATGTACAGAAAAAAACCTCATCAAAATAACTGAAAAAAAGAAACTGGTAGATGTGTTACTTATACAGAAACATAAAATATAAATCCCCAAATATTCAGATAACTTGGGAAAAGCTTGCTTACATATTCAGCTTCATCATTATGTCTTGTTTTCTCTCCTTCTAATAAGGCATAATGCCTCCTTTTATCCTTCTAACCCTTTGCTGTGGAGAGATTTTATCAGCAGAAACCCAATACAACCATCCCTGTCAATTTACAACAGAAATCCTTTTCTTCCTTCCTTCCCTCTGTTGTTTTTTTATTTTGGTTTTTATTTCCATATAAACTGTTTAGAAAGGCTACTGAGATTAGATGGCTCCTTGTATCAGAAGGTAATGCTTTCCCAGAGTGACAGGCTAACTTCCTCCTTTTCTCCTCGTAGCCTTGCACCCTGCTAGCACTGTTGTGGGAACCAAGGAGTTCACCGTTAGCATCCTGAAAAGGTTTACCTAGGTCTTCATTTCTATGCATGGGCAAGTAAAAACCAGAAAGATAAAACTGAAGGGCATGGGGTATGGAGGTGGGGCTTTACCATTTCAGGTGCTGGAAATTCAACCCTCAGGGACAAAAATGTAACACTTGGGGCTCTAACACACTTACACATATTTTCCAAAACTTAAAGAATTACATAATGGTAATGTTTTCAAAAGCATGAGTGTAAAAACAATCTAGAGGCTATTTTTATAAGAGGAATTAAGTCACCCTTTCTGAGGGAAAATCTGAAGTAGGACACAGCAGTCTGACAAACCAGCACACTGCAGCTATTCCTCCCGGCATCGCACAATTGAGTTCAGTTTCTTTTTTCACATCAGAACATCAAACTGTGAGATTTCAGAACTGAGCCAACACAGGAACAACTCATAGAGAGGAGGGCATAGGACTGAGCACAAGAGCACAGCTGCTGGTTTTGCCCACATCGGGTGTTAGATGCCTGTTAAATGTTATGGGGTCTCCGCTCAGCTGTGAAATGCGCTGCCGAGAGGAAATACTGTAACTGAACTGAAAGGCATCTCAGCAGCTTCTCCCTAGGGTCAGATGTTCTGCTCCCATGAATCCTCCCCCAGAGAAAGGTCACACAGGGGCTTGCCCTGCCCTCCTGGCATGAGGTACAGCCTACAAGGGCACTTTCTCTCGATACTGGGTGATCATTGTGGGAAAGTAAATAATAATGAAGGTTTTCTTTTCAGCTGCTGTCTTACCCCAATGCAGTCCTTTGTCATATTCAAATGGGTCTGAAAGAGATTTACAGCCTGAAGTTTTATTTGAAACAAGAATCAGCTCTGAATCAAAATTAAGTATTCTCCTTTTCCTAAGAATTAAAGCTAAGACGCCTATTTTCATACAGACCCTAGTGATAACTCCCTGTGCATTTTATTCCCTCAAACTCCTATTTTATCAAATTCCAATCTTATTCTCATATGATTATGCCTTTGGCATGAAATTTTATTTCAATTTCACAGGATGTTGTATCACTGTACTTATCAGAAACCACTGAAAACTCTTACCCTATGAACTATCATACCTCTTTCTGATGAACAGCATTAAAATGTATGTATCTCATACCAAACGTGTGGTTAGAAATCACTTGAAGAACCGTGTTTTGTGAACATATTTTGTCCAAGAGTGTGTGGCCTTCCTGAAAGCAAAATACTTCACAAATGAGTTGGGCCAAGTCTGGACTAGGACTAAACTACAGATAACATTCAGTAATTTTATGGTAAAGTCCATAGCAATCTAACCTGGAGTATAGAGGAAAATTAGTGAGCATGGCAGTTTAAATTAGTTTAGCACAGCAGTACTTGCTACTCTCTTTTATTAGCTTTTGGGCACCTAGAAACTGTACATTTTAGGTAAGTAAAGACACACTACTAAGTCTAAGCTGTCCAGCTACTCAAGTTCCAGAGAGCTGGAATAAATTTTTTAAAAATCTATGTCTTGCGGAGCGAGGTGGAGACAGTATTTTCTGCAACAAGAAGCTTTTTCCTTTGGGTTTTTTTTCTGTGTAAAAAACCATGAAACAAAGAAAACGCTTTCAATTTTCTGCTACCATTCTTACTTCTTAGGAAGACATGTAATCAAAGTATGATCCAGAAGCAGTCGTAAAATTACCTGGGTTTCTGTATTTAAAAGAGCCAAAAAACCCAAATAGCAGCACCACTCCCACCCCAGTCCCCAGTTTTCAAAAGGTGGAAAAATAGTTCCTGTCATGAAATTTCTTTTAAGGGTAGAACCAACCTTGCTTTAAAAATAGATTGTTATAGTTTGGCAACAGCAATAACCAGAGGTAGGATTCTGCCTCTGAGCCCCTGAGCAGCTTCTGTACTGAGACCTGCTCAGGTAGGACAGTTTATATGTGCCTGCATTCTCTGAAAATGACAGTAACAGACTGTAGAGGAACACAAATGGCCAATTGAATCTCTAGGTAGTCTGTATAAGAATACAAAAGACAAAAGGATCTGGTATTGAAATGTGGTTCTGAAACAATTGCCCAGAATTCAGTGTATTGCAAATACAAGACCACCAAGTATTTAACATATAACAGGTAGGCTATAAAAGCAAAACAGCCTGGTGTATTATTACACAGAGCTCCTTTTGAGTTCATTGAGTTGAAGCCTCTTTAGACTTACATTTGTTTCATTACGAGATTTTCCATTGAACTCAGTAGATCTTATCTGAACCAACAAAAGGGAAGAGGCTGATGTGCTGAAAAAATAATACACAATGCAGATGGCATTTTTTCTTATCTCCCCTTTGTTGTTTTCCTGCAAGCTTTTCATATAGGTTCTTCCCCCTCGTCAGCACAGAGTGGCTGAGGGTTTTCTGCAAAAAGTTCATTCCACATTGAAATAAACATTTAAGGTGAGTGACCCTGGAAGCACCTGACTATGGAGGGAGTTAGGATAATCAGCTTTAACACAGGACACAGACAGAAATTGAATTCCAGATTCAAATTTGTGTTCCTGTTACAGCTAACGAAAATTGACAGCTTCATTCAGTTGCTGCAACTTAGCATCCAGTGCCTTTTAAGATGCCCTAGGTAAGATATTTTGCCTGTCTGCTGGTTGCCTGACCATCATAGCCTGGATCTTCCCTAAGGCCTATCTGCATTTGTTGTACCTGAGTAGATTCTCCTGATTTTTGGAGTCCTCTGAAATAGCCTATTTTTGGCAACTGAATTGAGCCTCTAGTAACCACAATAAACAAATAGTGAGACTCAGTTATCTAGACTTATGTTCCTAGTGCCAAATGAGCTTCTCCATGGCATCCAAGGCTGTCGCCCCTGAGGGCTGGCAGATTCAACCCATGATTTTCTGGAGCAGCAGCTGCAGCTGTGTAGAATAATTGAAAATGTCTAAATAAAGAAAACATTTACCATCCCAAAAGGCCTGTTGAGGCAATTGAACTTTGCCCCTCCCTGGATCTTAAGAGCTATTCAGCTGATGAAAAACAATTCTAGACCTGAGTTCAACTCACTGCAACACCTTACTCACATCCAGAGAGTAAAGCAGGCACCTAAATGCAAGTGCTTGAATACTGGGTTTAATCTGTAAATTCATTAAATTTAGATGGGATGAAGCTTGCTGCAGTTGCTTTATGCAGATGAAGTTATATATAAACCCTTGCTGATCTCACAGTGATTGCCATTATTAGAATTTGCAAAGTATACATATTTCTATTGTCAATTATAAAAAGAACACCTCAGAAAATATGCACATTATTTAAGACTATTTTATTCTCTGGCATTGTGACAGTTACGGTTTCTCAGCATTTCCCTTTATCTATTATGAATCTGAAATTTCTCAGTGAGTTTTTCAGCATTAGAGTAACTTCTTTTCAAATTAAATTACACCCTGCTTTGCTTGTCATTGGCCTAAATACATTTTTAACCAAACACTGTAAATCAGGGAAAACATTTTAACCTCAGGCAGTTTAGTTCTTCTAGACACATTTTTGGCATGTTATATATAACAATTTTAGCTACAAACAGAAATGTGGCATCAAAATTTTAGTGATTCCTGAAGACTAGAGTAGGCTGAACGATCCTTTTAGAAGTTGTGAGCCAAAACTTTCTTTTTCCACTTAGGTTTAAAATATTTGGGTGGACTGATTCTTTTTTTTTTTTTCCAAAAAGTCAAAGTTATTAGTTTAAAAGTCTAAAAATTTAAAATCTTATCACTTATTAAACATATTCAAGGTAACTTCAGATCCTTTTTCATTTCATTGAATGATTTCTCTTTCCAATCTCTGCTTAGACATATAGAGTATATGCCACTAATGACTGGTTACTAGGTTAGGAATCCTATGAAAAAGTGAAAATTAATGTAGATTTTTAATGGGAAAACAAGAAAATTAAACTATGTGAACTGCTTGTATATATAGGGAAAATGTCTAGGATATAAGTACCTTAGCCATAATAAAGACTTTGCTTATGGGCCACAGAACGAAACATCTCAGATTTCTTGCTCTTGTTTGAATTGGTTTAGGATCCTGACTATCTTCTCTCATTAGGATGTACAGCAGATGTGACATATTAACTTCACTGTAGCAGGAGAAGTACAGAAAGATGCCATGGGGAAAACTAGTTCCCTTTTTTCATCCTTTTTTCTTAGGAAAAAAGGTAATGTTTTGAGTGGACCAAAATAATTACATCTGGAAATTGTACCCTAAATGCCATATCTTTTCTTTCCTGTTTTAATTCTTACTGTGTGGCTTAAAGTGAGCAACCAGTATAATGCAACTTTACATGTAACTGATAAAATAAAACTGATCCAAGCAAGAACTTGATACCCACAGCTATATAATATTGTGTCTTTTCTTAGATAGCCACCAAGCATTCCCAAGGGGTCCTGAGACCGTTTTCTGTTTCTGCAGTTGATTCAACAGTGCAACAGACAACTCCTGAGGAGTGTCTCCCTGTGTGTAGCTTTCAGTTGCTGGGGTCATGGTTCCCCACCACCAGATGTTCTCTCTACAGTGTCTCTTCAGAGCCCAGCTCCTCCTGGCATTCCTCTCAGCTCTCATCTGCATCCAGCTCACTGCCAGGAACTGCTGGCAATGTGCATTTTAGAGGTAGAAGGTTGTTACAGAACAGATAACTCTTTGTGAACAGAACTGTCTTTGTCCTGAAAGAATTACACTTTCAGCAGTGAAAGCGTACTTCCAATATGCGTGGGTAGTCATATTCCCTAAATGGGATAAATGGTGGCTGGGCTGTCTGCTTAAACATTGCTTTCATTCACCACTGGTTGGAAGGACAGAAATTTTGCAGAAGAACCATGCTGTGGTGAGTTCAGTAGTTTTGCAGCCAAACCTAACCTCCTTCTCAGTCAGTATATGTATTTATTGTCAGTGATAAGCAACTGTATCACCTCTGCTGAAGACCTTAAACAGATTGTAAATAAGAGTCTTGCAGTATCACCTTAACGTATGGGAGACTGAGACACATAATTTTTCAATTAACATATGCCATATTCATTTATGTGTCATTTTTGTCTTCTAGAAATCTCCAACCAAAATCACTACAGTGCTGTAGAAATTGCACTCTGCAGCTAGTGAATCTAATCAGAATAATACCTCCTCTATCAATTTTGAAATTCCCCTGAAAAGCCCATATCAAGCATTACCTCTTCCATTCTAGGCTACCTTAATATAGCTATAATTCTCCTTCTGACTCCTGGGGAATTTTCATAAGCACGAGGAAACTCTTGGCTGAATCCGGAATGTTTGCATGCATAAGGCAGGAAACATTTTATGCTATCCCTGCAAACTATGCGACAGGGAAATTTGTCAGCCAGACTTTCCAGGAATGATTGCGTTGATTTATCTCCAGCGTGGTATGTCTCAACAAGATTTCTCCAAACACTTCATTCCTAAAGCTATTTCCCTTTAAGATACTCCTGACATCTGCAGCTTTTATGGCTTGAAGCGCTAGAAGGCTGCTCCTCAGATGGTCGTTACTCCACAAACAGTCATGGTTTTGACGTTAGCCCGGTCGTGGGCTATGGACTGCAAAGTCCCAAACCTCTGCATCAGACACTGGAATTCTTATTCTGGAGAATAATTCTTCTGACTTTCTCCAACACTTTCTTGTTTTATTTTGCTTAGTTTCTTGTCATACATTCTGGAGCCGAAAAGTGGCTCTTTATCGTTTCCCATGAGCTCCCTGCACGGCACACTTGTGTGTTCTCTCCAGTGCCTGTCGTTCCAAAAGCTTCTCTGCCATGGCAGTTGGCTATGTTACAAGCAGAGGATAAAGAATAACAATATCCCCTGGGCCCCTTGACTCCAGGATAAATCTTGCATGGCAAGAATAGCCATAGCTTGTCCAGGGGAGCTGCAGCAGGACAGATAAGAAAGGTGTGTGAACTCTGTGGAATCTTCATGGGAGGCAGAGGCCTCCGTGAAAGTGGAGGTTTAAGCACAAGGAGGCAAGCACCTGGGATATGTCCCATGCAGACCAACCAAAAAGCAAGGAGATATCCTAATTCCACAGCAAGTGCAACCACTTTTCCATTACGAACTTTACAGCTTGAAATAATTCCTGTTTTAATCTGGAGTCTCCTCCAGTACGACCACAGTGGCATTCACCCTGAGCTGTGAAAGGAGAACTTACAAAAGCTCAGGCTTGGCAGCTTCATCTGGAAAAGCTTTGCTGCTGCTGCCATAATGCCCTGGGAGAATGACGAAGAAAATGTAGGCTGCTAAAAATTAAAAGGATGAATAATGTAAACAAGCTGATTAAATTCTGTAACCTCTTCAACTTTATGGCTCTAGGGTGGCTCATGTCCCCTTAAAATGAATGAATTCTACAAGAAGGAAATTAGAGTTGGTTAACAGAAAAAAAACAAGCAGTGTACAGTAAAAGAAGGCACAAATATCTGAAGAGAAATTGCTGTTTTATTTTATGCATCTGCTCTACCCTTGTGGTGAATCTGCCTCATTATTTCATGGGGTAAAAATGATGAGTGACTACAGACAAGGCTTTACAGAATGCAGGTAATTTTTTCTACCTAGTTATCTGATCCTGTTTAAAGCATATTTGAATGATACCATGCCCAGAGCACTTTCCAGGGTAATTGTATCCATCTAAATCTAAAGGACATTAGGATATAATGAGACCAAACTCATGTTCTGTCTTATTTCAAAATTATGAGATGCGAAGAGTCCTCAAATCAAGAAAAGTATGAAGGATAAAACTTCTTTCAGCCATTCCTTTAGAACTTGGGCTTATTTTCAGGGCGATTAATGGGTATGACTTCATATAAAAAGGTAGAAGAGAGAGAGTAAATATAAACTATTAATTATGCCACAGATTGTCATTTTTACATGTGTGAACTTAAAAAGGCACAGGATATTTTGTGTCTCTGTCCTTTGCCAAAAGTTTTGTCAGGTGGGAAAGCTTTATCTAGTCTGGGATACAGAATACCTACATAATGTCAGTGACGTGGGTACTTTGTCTTCAGCTGGAAGCACAGAATCAGCTGAGAGCTGGTTACAGGTTCCTTTGGGATTCTTGAGGTTCAGAGGTGCTCTTCATTACAAGAGGAAACCTGAGCCATTAAGGGTGCAGAGAGGCAGCGGGCCCTGTTCTCTAGGGTAAGAGGTGCAGGTGATGAGATGTATACTCTGAGCATGCCAAAATGGGGTATATATACCCATGGCAGTGAAATAAAGGAGGGAAAACTTCCCTTTTCCTCAGGAAAGTGTGGGAAAAATCATCACTGAGAGAAATATGTGCAAGTCTTGAGCAGTGTCATTATCTCAGAATCACAGAATCACAGAATATTCTGAGGTGGAAGGGACTCACAAGGATCATCATAGAAGAGGAAGAGGCAGAGTAGAAATGTACCTAGGGATTTACACCAACCTACTGAAAACAATTCTAGAGCTTCACACCAGTGTTGGAGAAGTGCACACTGCTGTGAAAAAAGGATGATACACTTACTGCTTTGGAGGTCTTGGATCAGAGAGGAACAAGATGTAATGAACTGAAATGTCTCATGAAATTGTCAGTCCTATTTCTTTCCAATATAATGAATACAGCTGGTGTGTCCCAAATGAATAATTCTGGCCAGGCAGGAGAACAACTGAGAGGAGCTGAAATAATCCAGTAAGAATCAAAGGAATAGAGAGACTTCAACAAGCTGAGTCCTGTGTCATTGCTGGCAGTCACATCACATAACCCCACAGGTCTATAATTGATCAAGCTCTATTTTTCAGCTAATTAGATTTTTTTTTCCTTAATGCCTCCAAGTAGAAAGTTATTACAGATCTTCACTGTAATAATGTCTAGAAGTCTTCTAATTATCAGCATAAGCTTCCTTACAGACAGGTTATATCAGTTCTTTAACCTAAATAACACTTTTCTCCACTATGGGATTTCCTTTGTTAATACATTTATAAAGACCAACAGTTGCTCTTTTCAGACATTAATGGGAAGGTAAACAAACAAAATTATTTGCTCATTTGCTTTCTTAATATCTAGATATTCTATCATTGACAAGTGGGAGTTGGGAAGGGAGAGGTGGGGACCTGGGAACATAGTCCACATTAAACTTGATATGAGTCAGAGGGTTAAACCTCTGCTCATCACTCAGAAGAGAAGCACCTCTGGGATCCTCCCTTTCTAAACTTGTAGAAGAGTTAAATAGTTCAGACAAAACTCTGATCTCCAACTGACTGAATTGCGCTACATGACTAAACACTGCCTTTGATATAAATTAACAATGAGCCAGCCAATGTTACTGTCATTTTAAACTCACGGGAATGAGCTTTCATACTGTACTTTTTGTCATGGATTTCTTTTCTCATTTGAGTTTGTTTGATCTCATTTAATTGCAATAATAGAAGGAAGAGAAAGCTGAACCAGTTTTCCTATTCAGTTTTTAAAGCATTTGTGTAATTTCAAGCACATAAGATGCAATATGATATTGTTAACATGTGCTTTTATAAATTCTTTGAAAACCAAACTATTGAGGTTGAGGCATTATTTACATAGAAACAACCTTTGATATAACAAAATATAGTGAAAGGAAGCTGAAAGGAAATAAAATAAAATTATGAGTACGATACAAAATTGCAATAGCCAGAATAGGTGAACTCTGAGACAGATTTTCAGAATAATGTGAGTTCTACAGTAGCAACAATTTTAAAACCAGGACTGCACACTTTTCTGAAATGTATGCATCATCTCAGAGTAGATATTAACTAAGTGAATTATTCAGGTTACAATAGGTGTTGTGTTTGTCCACATTTTTTAAAAAAATTATTATATGTAATGTAGGTTATACATGTTTAGTATATTATTCAGACTGCTCTAGGCTAGAGCTGCAGAAAATGAGGTAACTCCATTGCAGAGAGTTGAAGCTTGTAGTAGTAAGAAGTTGGAGTGGCAGCAATGAAAGCTTATATACAAATATGAAATAGTTATGCTTCCTTTAAATGACCATTTCCTCTAAAGATTAGCAATTTCTCTGGAATAATGAATAAAATAAGTAAGGTATTCACTGTTATGGATGCCCAGGGTAACTATTAACACTTGGAAGGCCAGCTCCCATCTGTGCTTAAAGGAGCAATCCTTGGAATCAAAAATCCTTTTGAAACTTCTCCATAGGTGTCAAGGACACCAGGAGAAGCTGACCAAAATCCTGCTACTACTCAAATTCAAACAAACTGCCAATAATGTGACAGGTTTATATTGATCACAAACACACTCCAGTATACCAGACCTGCCTTTTCATGTTCAATGTGAACAAAGTATTGCCACACTGTAAGAGAGATTCATTCCAAGAAAACACATAGTGATTCTAAACAGATGCGGCCCTTCAGTCACCAAAACAGTTGTTGAAACACTGTTCGGAGGAAGCCTCTGGACTCACCAAGCTCAAATAGCTGATCTGCTGTCAGTCCTCAGACCTGGCATTGCCACATCTTGAAAGCCTCTGCAGAGGGATTTCCCACAATGTCTCTGGGCACCTGTTCCAGCACTGTACTGCTCTCCTACATTTTTCATATGTCCTAACTTCCAGAGTTTCCTAACATCCATTCTGTGGGTATTGCCTTCTGTTTTAGCCTACATTGAGAGGATTTGGGTCCATCATCTTTGCAGTAACATTTCTTTGGCAGGATTGCCCTTTTGGTAAGTTTTGATTTGTTTTACTCTGCAATTGCCCTCATATAATTTTCTTTACCTTTTTATTGCCTCCCACTCATTAGTTATGTTCCTTGACAATCCTATTTTCCAAAATCTATGGCAATTTTAATATTCTCTGATGAGGAAAAGTATCCCATTTACCCTTGCCTTTTGATATTTCTAAGATGTAATTCTCTGTTCTGCTAGACTTGGTAAGCATTTGAGGGAACAACTCAAAGTTCACTGAAATCTTGTGGGAAATTTCTTAAAAACACTGATTTGATTTCAGCCTCAGGTGAGTGATTCAGACCTTCTTCACTGTACCAATCATTCCAGAATTAAAAGCACAATATTACTGCAAAGCAATAAAGTTCCCTACATATAATGTGAAGTTCAGCAACATAAACTAGTGCAAGGGTAATGATTTCACTTTTCTGTCCAATTAAGCGTGAATCCAGGCCTTTCCTATTTCTCAAACAAGTATAGGATGGGCTGAAGGGGACAAAAATATGAGGAAATTTCTTTTTAGCATAATGGAGTTTTTGACAATAAGTATTAACAAGTTTCATGTTTCTCTTCTGCAAATATGGAGAGGGGAACATGAGACAAAATTTTCACTAAGTGCTACTCCATATACAAGGTACGTTCTTTTGAAGTATCAATGCTCTTTTAGAGCATCTGCTCTTCAAAGGAAAAAATGACAACTGGTTTGAATAGGAAACCTTAAGCCCTAAGCATAATAGATAAAGAATGTGAATGTCTTTTGATGCAACCAAAACTCTTTGATGTATTTATAAAATCTTGCAACTCATCTTGTATTTTCAGCCAGTTAATATATGGATTAAAATAATTAGTTATAACTAACACATTTTACAATGTTTTAAAGCTGTTCTGGATCTTTCTTCTTTCACTGCTGACATGCCTGCTACTTTTGGAAGCCATATCGCTGGTTTCTGTAGTCAAAGACAGATGTTCTGATACAAAAATTCTTAATGACCCAAATAAAGCTTCCTTAATACAAATGGAAATTAAAAGCAGAGTGTGTGTTGGATGAGGGAAACCAGGCTGTTGCTATGTGGCTGGTTTCATTTATAAAGTTGACAATTCCCTTGCTTAGCTGAGAAAGAGCCAAACTGTACTTTCATTTCATGACACGATAGTATAATCCACACTAGCTCCACTGAGATCAGTGAATTTATTCTCAGTTTATCTCTCGGGGAGCAGTGTTTGGCCTTCACTAGAATAGGATTTCATTTGCCACCTTATAAGATTAATGTGTTGGAGACATTAAAAAAAAAAACTAAACTGAAGTATTCATTCTGTAGAGGTACCACTGTTGTTCAAATCTTCTTAGTCCTTTCCAATTACTGTCTTCTATGAAGAAAAAAAACTTTCCTCTGGGTTTTGGGAATTTTGTCTGATCAGCACTCTCCACTGCTCTTGTCCCACAAGTCGAGAATAATGCCTTCCCTGAAGCCCACTGTTAACAGCTCCAAATTTGTCCGGTGCTTCCATTTCATAGAAAACTTGTTTCCGTCAGAAATTTTCAAGAGCTCTCTTGGCTTTTTGGCCACTCATGACTTTATTTTTCACAATAAAATCAGTTGTTTTCAAATCAGCAGAGTGTAATTGCATGTGCTAAGGGAACGTTCACATCTCCTCTGCTATAATGAATATGTCCCAGGGCTATGCTATCTATTTGCCCTTTCAAACTGCCTGT
The DNA here is from genome assembly GCF_022539395.1 of Myiozetetes cayanensis. Lineage (NCBI taxonomy): Eukaryota > Metazoa > Chordata > Aves > Passeriformes > Tyrannidae > Myiozetetes > Myiozetetes cayanensis. The sequence goes on along the minus strand of NW_026087742.1, from coordinate 97,291,247 downwards.
TTAATTTCCCTTGCAGCAACCCTGCACCTGCTGCTCATTTCACCATGGGGACACATCATGAATTTTTCTAATAATATTCATGCATCTGTCCTGCACACTTTCTTACATGAACATCTCTGTTACTTTCCTTCAATCAACCTACCTTGGTTCCTATGACCTTTTATGAATAACCAGGGACTTTGTGCTTTATCATGAGTGCCACCTGGTCTTCAGAGTTGTCTACATAACCAAATGGCAAATATGATACACCAAACACTAAAAAAATAAGACAGAAAACATTCTGGACTTCAGTTCGTCTATTTCATAGTTTCAGAGAGGTTTTTCCTTGTAAATCATATGACCCTAGAATAGAATCATAGAATCATTAAGGTTGGAAAAAACCTCCAAAATCATTGAGTCCAACCTTTGACTGGGCACCACCTTGTCAACTAGACCACAGCACTAAGTGCCACGTCCAATCATTCCTTGAACGCTTCCAGGAATGGTGACTTCACCACCTCCCTGGGCAGTCTGTTCCAATGCTTAACCATACTTTCAGTTAAAAAATTCTTCCTAATGTCCAAACTGAACTGCCCCTGGCACAACTTGATGATGTTTCTGAGGTTTTTTCCCCAGTTGATCTCAGCCCATCAATCCAGACTGTCTGGATCCCTCTGAAGAGCCTTCCTTCCCTCCAGCAGATCAAAGTTCCTGCCCAGCTTGGTGTCATCTGTGAACTTGCTGAATGTGTCCTTGATCACCTCATCCAGGTCATCAATAAAGATATTAAACAGAACTGGTCCCAGTTCAAAGCCCTGGAGAACATTAGTGAGTATCTATGGACACAGCAGGTCACTAACTACATCCTGTTAGATTACAGATGGTCTATTCTGCCCCACATCCCTGTGTACCAGCTCAGAGAGCTGGTTGCCCTGAGGATAAGGAGCCTTTCTGTTAAAGACTGATGTAAAGAAGGCTATAAGTACCTCAATCTTTTCCTCATCCTTGGTTACAGCGTTCCTCTTGGCATCCAATAAAGGAGGGAGATTTTCCTTGACTCTCTTCTTGTTACTGATGTATTTATAAAAACACATTTTATTGTCTTTCACAGCAGTGGCCAGATCGAGTTCTAGCTGAGCTTTCACCATTCTGATTTTCTCTACATGACCTAACAATATCTTTGTAATCTTCCTCAGTTGCCTGCCCTTCTTCCAAAGGTCATAAACTCTTTTTTTCCCTTGAGTTTGAGTGAAAGCTCTCTTTTCAGACAGGCCAGTCTTCTTCCCTGCCAGCTCATAAGCACATAGGGACAGTCTGCTCCTGTACCTTTAAGATTTCCATCCTAAAGAATGTCCAGCCTTCCAGTACCCCTTTGTTTATAATGGCTGTTTCCCAAGGGACTCTCTGAACCAATGTCCTGAGTAGGTCAAAGACTGTCCTCCGGAAGTCCAAAGTAAACATTTTGTTGACTCCTTGCCTTATTTCACCAAGAATTGAAAACTCTTATCATTTCATGGTCATTATGCCCAAAATGGCCTCTGATTACCACACCTCCCACCACCCCTCTCTGTTTGTAAACAGCAGGTCTAATGGGGCCACACCCCTCGTAGGCTCACTTACCAACTGTGGCAGGAAGCTGTCTTCCACACACATCAGGAATCTCCTAGACTGCCTCTTCTCTGCTGAGCTGAGTTTTCAGCAGTAATCCATCAAGTTAAAGTCTCCCAGAAGTACAAGGGCTAGTGAACATGAAATTTCATGCTTACAGAACGCTTCAAGTGCCTCCTCATCGTGGCTGGGTGTTCTATAACAGGCTCTCACTGGGATGTCTGTGTTATTAGCCTTCCCTCTGATTCTCACCCACAGGCACTCAACCTTACCATCACTATCCTTGAGCTCTACACAGTCAAAACACTCCCTAACATATAGAGCCACTGCCTCTCCTTCCTTGCCTATCCCTTCTGAACAGCTTACAGCCATCCATTGCAGCACTCCAGTCACGTGAGCCATCCCACCACGTTTCCATGATGGCAACTACATCATAGCTTTCCTGACAGACAATGATCTCCAGCTCCTCCTGTTTGTTTCCTGTACAGTGTGCATTGGCAGAGCTGGACTTCAGCTGGGCTATTGATTTCACTCCTGGCACTTGCATACTGCCCCCAGGCTCATCTCTAGCAAGACTGGTCTTATCTCCTTTCTCCTTCAAACCCAGTTTAAAGCCCTCTCAATCAGCCCTGCCAACTCATGGGCTAGAATCCTCCTCCCACTTTTAGACAGGTGAATCCCATCTACCTCCAGCAGGTTTACTGCCATGTAAACCAATCCTTGATTGAAAAAACCAAAATTCCACACATGAAGAAATTCCAATACCTGTTGATCAGGTGGGTTCTCCTGTTCCTTTCAGCATTCTTTGCTACTGAAGAGACTGAGGAAAAACACTACCTGTGCTCCTGTCCCTTCAGCCAGTCATCCCAGCACCCCAAAGTTCTTTTTAATTGCCATAGGACTTCTCAGCTTCATCACTGCTGACCTGGGCAACCAGAAGTGGGTAATAATCGGAGGACTGAATCAGTCCAGGGAAGGTGAGGGAGGTCAGGAGGGAATTCTCCTGCCACCCCAAATAGGGACCTGTTTCCATTCTCCCTGGTCTTTTATGTCCCCTCCTTCTGCTTGATGCCAATAGGGTCAAGCAAATGATTACCTAGCATTTACCACTGCATTTCCCTCAGGAATACAAGCGAATTACTCCACCACACTATTTCTCTCTCACATATAGTTTAGGGAAATCATGTGGTTTAGGGGAAAATGTAAACAAAATGCTCTTTTTGCTTCATACCTCCTCTGTCTTGCTGTCCTCTCAGTATTTCTTTTTTTACAGGTCAGTGTAACTGTTCCAGATGAATTATTGTCCATCTTTACTGCTACATAATGCTTCTCTTTGCTTGATTTGTTTATTTTTTAGAACTTTGCAGATAATGTCACCATGGTTCTTTTCCAGTGATGTACTGGGCAGTGTGGAAGGTGGATTAAGCCTGGGATTAAGACCTCTGAATTGAGGTGTCTATGTTTGAGCTATAGAAGAAAATCAGTTGTAAAACTCAGCCTGAAGGTAAGTGCCTCGTGTCAACTGAGACATGCCAAGACGTGTCATCTCCATAAAGAACCAGCAGGCATGACACAGAAGTTACGGGAGAACTTCTGGAGAAGCAGGCCCAAGCAGGAGGCCTGACAACACCTAAAATGATGTGTAAGCATCTACTAGCTGTCAATTGCATGCCTGTTGCCTGTCTTTTTTTTTTTGGTGATGCCCTAATCTTGATCTGAATCCTACCTTATGTTATAGAGAAGTCAGTCCAGCATGCTTTATTAAGGCAAGAACTACTTTGCTGTTGGATGGGCTTTTACCTGAACAAGGCCCATTGGGTTGGATTTCTAAGCATATGTGTAGTTCCTTTTAGTGCATAATGTACTTGAAATATTCATTTTTGTTTAGAATATCATCTGTTAAAAACACTTACGTTACTAATCTTAAAAAAGGAAAAAAAAGTGAATGCTGACAAATTTGAAGGATTTTGTTTCCATTTGCATGTAGTAACTGTCAGTTTCTGCTTCCTAAGTCTAACACATAGGTTTCTTATTATTATTTTGCTTTGAATTGCTCCCAGATACATAAAGGGCCCTATTTGCACTCGAATAGGTGTCATGAGCAATGGATTTTGCTCAGCACTTTGTTGCATCAGGCCTTATCATAACACATTTTGTGTGGAAACTTTGCATCATTGTGGGCCAGATCTGTGCTGTGATCAGAGAACCAGCATAACTCGTAACTGATGTGAGAAGGGCAGTTTCCAAGATTTGAGTCATGCACAGTCATTTAGCTGATGCTTTTCAGACCTGGACTGGACCATGTTTTTATGTCAGCTGGCCTCCTGTCTTCAGTCTTTCCTAGAAAAGGTTTTGCTGTTCACTGATTGTTGAGAATGATCTAAAAGATTCTTCCAAACAGGCACTACATTAAGAAGCTGTCTCCCAGTTTACACCACTTCAATAGTGAATAATAGTAAATGAGAAACAGAACCTGGAACAGCTTCACTCAGACTGTTCAGGTCCCTCATTGTCTATTCCTACCCATTCAGCAAGAACAGGAGTTTCTAGTTTGTCACAGGAGCTTCTGCTCTGGATCCTCTTCTTGACTCTGTAATAGCTGGGGCTGAGAAGTTACAGCATTGCATAAGGTCTTAACATTTCAAATTCTCTGGGGGACTTTTTTTATTTTTGATCTTTCAGAGATTAAATAGTCATAGGCTTTGACTTCTGATTTTTACCAGGAATCTTCTTCTCTCCTAGATTTTAAAAAAATGTTATTCCAGAGGTTTGGTTTTAATAAAGATTACTTGTTTCATCTTGCATTTTCTTTATGAATGTGACTTTCCTGGTTTTTCAAACTCCTCAAATCTACAGTGCTTCACTGAAGCTGCATTATATTTCATCTCCTCGAGATACATAATGCCTTGAAAGACTGAGTAATGAAGAGAATGAAAAGGAAACACTACTCAATGAAATGGAGAGAATGAATGAGAAATAGACAGATACTGACACAAAGAAAAGGACTCAGAGCAAGGCAATGAATCAAGAAGACATTCCAGTGAAGCCCCTTTCAACCTTTAAATATAATATTTTCCCTCTTTAAATAAAAAGCTAGAAAGGAAAATGCAAGTAGCCTCCTTTAAGGAGTTTAAAAAACAAAGGTATGAGATGGCAGGAAATGTGGAAGTTCAAATAAGGAGTAAAGGCTTCCTGGGTCACTGAGTCTGATCCTCTTCCATTTCAGACAGTCTTTCTGGTAAACTGAGCAACCACCCTCAATCTACCTGAGCTTTTTGTCTCTTCGCTCCTAAAGGGAGACCACTGTGGCATTGCTAACGTCCTGACCAAATTTGTCCAGATGAATGCAAACTAATGAATTCTTTTGTCAGCGTTATTAATCAACTCTTATATTCACCCCATGAGTTACTACTACAAAATAAACTTTTTTAAAAACCAGTAGTTCTAAATTGCTCCTTGATGAATATGTTATGATGACCATCAAATTTAAGTAGTAAGAATTATCTTACATGTAATACCTGTACCAAAGATCGAGATTATTGCAACGTTATAATGAGATTTTGGAAGAATATAAAGCTCTTGATAAAGAAATCACCTCATAACCCACAAAGCAAGAGATACAAGTTAACAATGCATATTTCTTGAAATTTAAGAGTATGGATGATGCAGGTTAAGATAGTTTATAACGTTTCCAATGCCCATATTAGCTTAAATTTCACCCCAGACCTTGGGCTGTCACTTTGCCAGCCTGTGTTGTGCTGTCCTCATATTCACTAAAATGGGGATAGCAGCATGTCACAGAGTCACCCTTGAGGGTAAAGGGTTTCAGATCCTGTGATAATGATAGTAAATCTCTAAATAGACTACTAGCAGGTGTTTATCAGGAGACTGTTGTGCCGTGGATTCTTATATAGAACAGGCATATGTTTCATATACAGTACGTAAAGGGTGTGTCATATATCATATAGCAACACTGAAGGCTGCAGTGTATTAAAGCTTCTTTCATATAATCAGTTACTCTATGATCTCATAAGAATTCAGTCTGTGAAACATTTGGAAAGACTGCAGTGTTTGTAAAAGTGCTTGTACCAGATGAACTGCAGTATGAACTCACCAGCAAAGAGCATTTAGCATCTTATTTGCATCATGGCATGTAAACATATTAATAAACAGAAAATTCCAGTAATAGGAACCTGTAATTAATTTAATACTGGTTGTGAGGGTCTGATTAGTTAAATAACCCTGAGTATTCAAATGATTCACAAATTAGAATGGGCTACTTGCTCACTCCTGAAAAATGCATTTACCCAAATGAAAATCTGAGTGGAAAGAGAAAAAACCTTTCATTTCCCTTAATTAAGGGAAAGTAAAAGAATTGAATTACCACAATTAATCACATAAAATTTTAAATAAAAACAAGATAATACAGGGCCATTTTTTTCTGTGTTCATACAAAGTAACTTTTGAGTTGGCCAGTAGTTTCACAGATGGTATATATGGACATCAAGGTGTAACTCAAGTCACCCAGCTTTTGGAGTTTACACCTTTCATAGTCAACAGAGAAAAACAGATCTTCTGGACATGACTCTCAACATTTCAGATACCAGCTTTGGAATGGAAAGAGTCCTGCCTAGTACATGACCATGGACTATAATGTGAGGTTAGGCACCCAGCTCAGAGGTAGATGTACACTGCAGAGTGTTACAACACTTACAGCAAGACTCAGCTGCCTGAATGTAGGCAGGCAGTGTTGTTTCATGCACTGTTGAGTGTCTACTGCTACTCCAGAAAGGCACTGAAAAGAAGAAAGAAGCAGGCCTGTGTCATATCTGCTGTTCCTGTGCACATATCTTGGACAAACTATGACATCTGACACAAAACCTTGTGCCTATATTTAGGCAACAAAATGGCCTGCAAATGTCCATGGCATAACCATCCAAGGTGTATATAACATACAAACAAAAAACATGGGAGAGTTTGGGAGAGAGGGAAAGAGAAGGAAGAAAATATATTGAACAACTTCAAACGTACCATATGCACTAAGCACTTGCAAAAGGATTTCCTGTATACTTTAAAGCCACAGTGATTTAACATGTCCTACATCTGGATGTCCAAATCTATATGCTGATTAACTCAGACTACAGTTTGAGCTCTTTAAATGAAAAAGGAGGTGTTTATGAAAAAAGTAGGAATGTTCTTCAAACTTAATTGTAAACTTTGACTAATCACAGAAAGAATAAATGATTCGTAATGTTTTATAGAAAAAGAAAGGTGAAGCAAGAACATTTTAAACTGAAACACAGGGTAATATTGCTGAATGAAGAAATTATTACAGAGATCAAATTGTTACAAATGCATTTTCGTACAATGGATATGAAAGTTCATCTTAACAAAGGAGTGCAAAGCAGTTACATTTGGTGTTATCTTTGTATGAGAAAAAAATCTCAGTCTGCATGTAGATCTGTATACATGATTTTTGGAGAGGTTGATTTTTACAGGGGGAGGAAAGCTGCTTATTGAGCTGTATAATGAAAACACTAGCACATGCACTTTGTGATAAGGCACCAAGGCTATCTTCATAATGCTTAGAGTAAGGCACATGGAAGATGAAGCAAAGAATTTAAAGTATTTTTCTTATCCAGGCCTTTCAATTATTGCTTCTCCGTTTGGCCACATGGGCATAGAACATTAAAAACAATGATCTGTGGTAATAAAATCTATCCCAGTGGCTTTGTACAGTTTACCTTCAGGCACTTGAACAACTTTCAGAAGTCACTTAACGCTCTCCAGTGATTGAACAGGAAATGTATATTTCAACATACTCTGAACCATGTGTAAGGCAGACATCTAAAACCATCTTCTCACAAATGGCATGAACCATTATACACCTTCTTTTCATCTTAACCTACCCTGGGTTCATGGTCACAAATTACCTTTTCCTTCATTGATTCATTTAGTCTCATTCTGGTCATATTTGATTACGCTTTCTACAATAGCCCGTGGCAATAAGTTTCCCCTTTCTTATTAGGTATTATGTGAAGTAAATAACTGTTTTGCTCTTAAGACTTTGATCTTGGCAAAATGGAGTTGTGATAAAACTAGACCAGGGCCCTCCTCACATGTTAACTCTGTGTGTTACAGTGATTTTTTTACCCTTACAGATAGGTATTCCATTTGAGAAGATACCCACACGAATTGTGTTTAAGACTTAAAAATTACATAATTTTTCTGTTGCTTCTTTAGAATTCTCAAAATGAGCAGCTAAATGCACAGTTATTTTTTTCAAAAGTCTCCAAGAATCATACTAGGATGCAGTAACCTATTTTTCACTGTGTACAGCCAAACTGCATGAAACACAAGCCAAGACTGCGAAGTTGCAGACGGTCTTCTTATTACAAGGGTATACAGTGCCTACCACAAGGGAAACATAACTCCTGCCTCTTCCTCTGAGGCTTTTTTATTCTCCCTGAGCAAATATGTTCTTGTCAGCGCTGCATCTATGGTTTGGCTGGGTGTAATAGAATGGCTTCTGTATTCTTTTATTGGTTGGCCATTTGTGTTGGAATTAGCATTTGTCTAGTCATCTGAGACATAGTGTCAACATCTGGAAAACATTAAAACCTTGGGGACATTGAGTTTGTACTTTTTCCTGTGCTTATAACATTGCCTTTAATGTCAACTATTTTTGTTGCATTTTTAACGTTATTTCTATTGAATGTGGTGGTAGTTTGATAATGATTCTATTTTATCATATTAGATATCCATAAGTATGATGTTATTTCAAAGAACATGCTTTCCTAGAGTTTATTTCAACTACTGTTTCAATTGTGGCTATGAAATGATTCTCAAAATAGATAGTTATAAATATTGTGGGTGTATGGCAGCAAGTTTTTTGTGGTTGACTATAAGAAAAAGGAAAGTTGTGATGTTTTATTCAAGAAACTTTTTCAGACCCAAAACACCTACTTGACAGAGGGTGTTTCATGGATTGAATCTCTCTGGTGCATCCCATGAGCTTTTCCTACAAAAGTCCCAGGTGAGTATTTTATGCCGCATGAATCATTCCTTCTTACTGTTCTGTTGTCCACACCATTGTTATTTTAGGTTTTTACAAATTTATTTTAAAATTTATGTGCACTCTTTAATTTCTTTAGTGGGTAGTAGGACCAGTTTATTAGTTCTTTCTTAGGAGAATTTACAAGTAAAATACCTTTAACATAGCTGATCCTTCACATTTAGAGGAATGAAATCTCTTGGCAAACTGTATGTTTATGTAGCATATTGTACAGAATGAGTAACCATCTCTGCAATATAGGTGTCTCACTTAACAAACTAGGGTTAATAATCCCTCCCAATCCCATAGCAAAAAGATCACATGCAATATGCTGCACAGCTCTCCAAATATATTGTGTGATTGTCAGTCATTGTTATTAAAGACCCAATGTTTTGAAGCAGATCACTTTTCAGATCATATCTTTTGAAAACGTGAGTTCATTGACATTAAAAACATATTTCTCTGTCTCTGAATTTCACTGCATATAGCACTGAATTGTTACTGAAGAGAGCTAAATTGTCCTAAACTATAAAAAAATTTGGTTTCAAACATGAAAAAGTGATTTTAACTAGTGACTTGACAGAGAAAAATAAAGGAGACTGCAAAAAACTTTCGTGCATTCCTCCAGTTCAAATTGTTTTAAACCTCATGTTTTCTTCAGTTTTCAGAAAAATGCACCTAAATCTTTAATAAAAGGCTCTGTACACTCAGAGTAAATCCTTTCTTTTTCTTTAAGAAAACAATGTCTTTTTAAAAATCAAGCAGCTGAATAATAGAAGAGAATACAAGACTACATAAACTTTTTTTTTTAGTGTATTTTTTTACTTCATTCTAGCTCTGGGCCTCAAACAACAGAGTTTAAGTTGTTTGCAACCATCTACAATCCATAACACTTGTTTTTAATCAGGAGAAATTCTGCTTTGATTAAGAGTTTTGCATACAATTTGAGTGTAGACACTAAGCACTCCCACAGTTCCTCGGGAAGCTGTCCCACCACACTGGCTGGCTGAAGGTGTCTCTGTCACGATCACATACAGCAGTGTGTGGCTATCACAGGAAAGGAACTTGCTCATGGATTACTGGGCAGAAATCTCTCTATACCTCCCTCCACCCAAAGAAACAAAAAAAAAATCAAGCATTTAGATGTTTTACGTACCAAAAAAAAAAATGTCTTCAGCAAAGCTCTAACCAGATAATAAGCTCAGAGAGACTTTATAAGTACTCCTTCCTTTTCTAACACTGTTACCTGCCTGACAGTAAAGAGGGACCCTCAGGGTCACTGCCTTCTCAAACCTGTACTGTTATGGGACTTTCCAGGTTGTGGAACATGTCTTGAATCCTATAAAAGAGGCAGCAGGCCACAGTTCATGATGGATTTTAGGGTGTGCTGGGAAAGCAAAAAGACAAAATATCTCTCCCTACTGTTTCATGGAAAAAAATGCTTTCTCTGATGAATGATAGCAGAGGACAATATAAGAAGAAGACCAAATGCCTTAAAGAAGCTAAGTTCAAAAGAAGCAAAAAGGAAAGAATGGTTCAATAATATGAAAAAGAAGCTTTTGGAGTCTGATTTTATATCAGAACTTCAGTAAAAGAGAAAATCTTGGGCCAAGGGAATAGATGCCAATCTCAGTTGAAGAAGTGATGTAAGGCCACAGCTCAGAGTGAGCATCTAGTTATGCTTTTACAATCAGGTCACCATTTAAAAGACCAAGAGACAGTAATACTGTGTGTCTCTCTTGTCTGCTGAAGGCATCTGTGTAGGTAACAAATGAGCAAATGTAGACACAGAATAGCTGAGCAACACCTTGTGTGGTATGTGGGAACCCCTCTGTTGCGACAGTGAGTTTGCGCTGGGCAGGGTCCTCACAGCTCATTTGCATGGGCTGTCTGCATTATATTTGCTAGGCAGTCCCACAGACAGATGGAAAAAATCCTAAGCAAAACTGTTTTGTAGGGCTCTCTTTCTGAGCCCCTCTGGCTTGTTGGAAGCTGCTTGAAATGTGGTCTGCAATTAAGAGAGTTCTTTGTCAGGAAGTTGAGAAGAGAATTAAGTCCAGAAAGGTATAAATGCATATACTTGTAAGGAAACATATCAACTAGTTACTGTATTCCCACAATAATCAGATAAAGAAATGTACAGTAAAAAATGGAATAATAAAATCTGTGGACCTTCTTGTAAACAGGTTAGTTTCACTTTTCTGATTTTTTTTCTAAATAAAGCAAAGGAAAATATTTCACTCCTTGAGTTTAAGCACCTAAGGTAGAATGCGTGACTACATCAGGCATTCAACTAGTTAACAGTTAACTCTTTTAAGAAATCATTACCAAGGGTTCTCTGCCTTAGCCAAATGAGCAGCTGTCTTTGGTGGCTCAAAACCTGCCTGGAAAGCATTCAGAATGCATATGTGTGTAAAAGGGATAAGAGGAGGTAAGGAGAAGTACTTGGGGAAAAATATTCTGAATAAATATCCAGCACCCATCATCAATCCAAAAAGCTGACATAAAAATAAACCTTGCAAATATTTCCTAATGTAAAATGTCTAGTATTAGCTTTGATTTAAAAAATTTGCATTCTTTTTATAGCTGAGACTACAATACAAATAACCATCAAAGTCACAAGCACCATTAAACAGAAGCCAAATTCAGTGAGATACATGGTACAATTTAACTTGATGCACTTAACAGTGGGGAAAACAAAACAAAACAAAACAAAACAACAAAAGAAAAACAAACAATCAAAACCCAAGCGAAATACTTTTAATATTTTACACTGATTTTTTCTAAGACATTGAAAAGCATTAAGACTTCATGAATTACAGATAAACACAGATTATTTTTATGCATTCCCTCCACTCCTAATCTTACTCTAAAAGATCAGAGTAAATTATCCCCAGCTTCAATAACATAAAATCTCTAGGACATTGGTGATTCCAAAAAGAGAGTAAGAATTGATCATAAAAATCAACACCAATATTATGGTTTTCCTCTATTAACAACTATTAGGAGCAGAGTGTTGATTAGAATGCTCTTCTTCCTTTGTGTCTGCATCCATTCACATACTGGTTGAGAATCAAGTAGCCAAACTGATGTGGAAATTTTAAACTGTTCTTTGCTTTCTTTTCCTGTGCCCTAAGGGGTACCTAGTTTATTTCAAACAAATGCTCATTACCTTTAATTCTTGTTACCACTGCAATCTCCTGTAATGTCAGTGCAGCTGATGCTGGCAGCATCTCAGCTGTATTTCCCGGCCCTGCAAGGCACTAGTGAGGTGACCATGAGACTCTGCTTCTCTGTCTTTGTCAAAGTAAATGTCTATGAGCTGCAGAGCTAAAATTCAGGTGCTGACAGAAAGAAGCTTGTTACAAGTGCTCCATGGCTCCCACAGCTCTTTGAGCACACCCTGTCAAAAACACATACATTTTCTCCCAATATCAGCTGTGCCACGAGTCCTGCAGGTTAAAAGACATGTTTCAGGGTTTTGCTGAAGAAACACAACTTTGTCTCACTGATTTTTCTAGCTCAGGACTAGCTTTAAATAGACATGTATGTTTTGTATGCTCTTTGCTCTTACCATCCTGCTTTTCCTTTTGACTCTCAGTGGCAGTGCTTCTTTTTCACAACTGGGTGATGGCTTTACTGAATGGTAAATAAAGGACACAGGAGGGATATGGTGCTGCCACATGACTTGATAACCACTCACAGTCCCTTGTCACATTCACAGTGCAACAACCTCTCCACATCCCCGCTCATTTTAATGTCAGGGCCAGCAGTGCTGTTTGCAGATTTTCCTCCACAAAGCAGCTTGACTCAGTCTCCACCAGCAGAGAATTTGTGTTTCTAGGCCATGTCAATACATGCAGTCTTGTGATGGCTGGAAAAAGCCATGTTACAAAGCCAAGACCAATCACAGAGAAAGGCCTCCTGTTTCCCATTCCATGATTAGGGTATTTGCTCCCATCTTTTTGTTTCCTCACCTAATTTTGAGAGGGAGAATATATGGGTGATGGGCAGATTGTCTTACATTGCCTGAAGGAAGCAAATTTGGTACTCCAGATTTGGAAAAGAGAAGGAAGAAAGAGATTTTATAAAACATAAAGCAAACTGCTTTTAGTCACCCTTTGCCTTCCATCCCTTCCATGCTTCATCCCTCCAGAGCACAATCCTGTTGCCTCCAGGTGCAGGGGACAAACTATTATTAGATGGTGCAGAGCACTGCCTGGGTCCTCCATGTTTATCTGTAGCTGTCCTGTTATCTTTCCTGATTGCAGAAACACGACTGCTTCTTTACTGACTGCTCATAAAGAATTTCCCAGGCTATGTTCAGTGGTGACTTCTACAGTCCTGTCCTTTCTGTAATCAAGGTTGAGTTTAGTTGCTCCAACTCACTCCATGGATCAAATGGGCTCAATTACAGAAAGGGGCTGCAGTATTTTTAATGTGACACTGTTGAGCCTACATAAGTACTCAGTCTGAAATACTGAAGAACGCTTTTTCTCTTGTGGTGTAATGGTTGTAAGAGAGATTGCATGGTCACGACATCCATCAGAGTTCTTGGGTATTTTTCTTTACAGTTTGCAAAAATAATATAAAACCTAATACAATATTTAAGAACGTTTTTTAAAGACAATTGAAGAAAGTCCTGGTGCCTAAATATGCTCCAGCTTATTTAAAAATTGAAAACAGTCCCACAGCTGCTTTTTTGCCTCCTCCCTCACACTTTTTTGGGTTGCCTGTGCACAAAACATAAAGGTAACCCAAGCCACAGAGTATTTAAATATTAATGCCAGCTCCTGAAAATAAGATGCTGAATCTCAAAAACCTTAGGCAAACACTTCTGTTCACAGAATTAAAATAAATAAATAAATAAAAGAACTCTCCAATTATAGGTCATGTGCAATTACCTAGAATGTCAGACAAAAAGCTGTTGAGAGAAACTTGTAGGCAGCATGGATTGTTGGGGAAGGAATCTCACTTAATGGAGCCCCACAGCACAAATGTGTGAGGCTCTTTGTGATAACCTTGAAGTGTTTGATAAGAAACATAAGATGCTTTTGCTCTGAGCTACTTCTGCAGCTCACCCCTAGTTTACCATGGAGTCAGTCCCCTGTTTGGAAACTCTGAAAAGTACACAATAAATTGCACCCTTTCAAAGGTCCCCTGCAGCCTATCTGGTTGTTCCCTCAGGGTTTGAAATCTGTATAGCACAAAGGCCTCTGTCCCCTTTCCTTGTATTCTTCCCTAACATTGTCTGAAATAGCTTTCCTGACCAGCTAAGTGAATAAAACTAAAGAAAAGCAGAGACCACCAGCTTTGTCCCTGATGCTAACCAGAGGAATTCTCCAATCAATGGCACTTACCATCAACCAAGATACATGAACTTCCAACATCCAGTATGTGCTGGGGATTTAGATATTGAAGGCTCAGAATAAGCAAGAATAACATGTGAGGCATTTTTCCCACTAGTTTCAGCAGAGTTAACCCTTATTCAGAGTTAACCTTATTCTGAGAGTTAATGAACTCCAGTCTTTAGGAACACTCCTTTGAAAATGACCTCTTTTGTCTGATGGGATACCGTGAGATGGAATACTGAACCATGGAAGACATGACAGAACAAGCAAGTCTGGGCTGTATGTGCATGGGATCTGTAGGCCTAATGTTTCCAAATGATTGCAAAACAGAGCTATGTAAGAACAGATTTTTTCTTTTCATGAAAAAAAAATCCTTTCAATTATTCAAAAAAAAAAAAAAAAACACTTTGGAACAATTTTCACCCTAATTTTTCTTCTTTATCAGATTAATTTCCATGATCTTTCATTTTCTTACTTCTCAAAAGAAAATGAATCCTTTGCTGTTATATGCTTTGAAGAAAAATAACCTTGACCAATTGAGGAGTAGAAGAACATGGAGTGTTCAAATGCAGTTCTCCAAAGACACCACAGCTATCTCAGATTCTTTACAAACATTCTCCAGGACCAGATATACTATTTTTAATATGAACTTTCAACAGACATAAATAATCAACATTCAGCTTCTAAAACTATACATCTTAAAAATGTTGTTGTTGATCTGTGTTTCTTGAGGAATAATAGCTTGAGGAAAATTTTACCTCCTATTGCAGCATTTTCTCTGTGTCTCACTCTTACAAATTGTTCTTTCAAATTGTCAGAATTGCATGGCTTTGACATAGCTGCATAATTCCTATATGATCCTTTGAGAGTAATAGGACTGGATTGCTCTGAGCAGTTGGTCAACCTGAGGAAGTGAGTGCTAGGTGGAATGAAGCAGAAGTGTCTATTTCTGGTGGCTCATGAGGGAAAATAAAGTGAGTGCAAAGTTGACAAGACACCTGAGTGTGTCTGATTTGCCAAGAGACTCTGCTGCCATCAGGTAGCTTCCCCATCAGTCAGTCTTGCCTGCTCTTACAGGGTTACCATCTCATTAATTTTAATAGGATTGTTTGCTTGGCTGTGGGGGTCAGCACTGATTAAAATTGTTTCAGGCTGTTGGTGATAAACCGGAGCCCAGCTCTAATCCTAATGAGAGGTCAATAAAGGTCATGAATCAGACCCTACAGTTTTGGACAATTGGGTCAACAGAAGAGGAGGGACTGCAACTAGTAAGTTCTTACAAGTGACTCAATAAACAAGTTACAAAGAGGCAGCAGAAATACCAAACTCTATATATAAGGATCACAGTCAGAAATATTAGTTATGAGGCCTGAAGTACCAGTACTGACCTTTATATTAGAAGGCATTATTCCAGCACTACACCTCTCTCCCTCTTTTTCTTATACAAGCTGTAGCACTACGTAATTACACCTCAGGTAAACATTCTAGATTTACTTTGCAGTCAGTAGAAAGAATGATGTTCTTCTAAGTGCAATTCAACATTTTGTAAAATCTCAGATAAGCTGGATGAATCGCACCATAGATGATTTCTCCGTCAGCTGTAAATGAAGCTTAAGACAATTCAATATTTTGAACACATATGTTCATTGTCACTTTCCAGAGTCAGAAGAGAGGAATCTCACTCAAAGGTACAGTACTTGTGAAGATGCTCAGTTTTTATTAATGGAAACGTGTTCTGGTGTTAAAGACGTTAATTTCTAACCAACTCTGACACTCTGTATAAACACTGACATGAGGAAATTTGTAAATACAGGTCCTGATGTTGTTCCCCTACCACAGGCCTCTTGGAAATAGATCAAGCAGTTGGAGAAAAATGGTGCTTCTGAACACCAAATTTTTGCATGAGCTCCATTAAAAAGAGTTGGGTGAACCTGAAAAGACTTTCATTGATAAGCCTATGAGGTTTGTTTTGGCATACATGCTTGCCATCCAAAAAGCAAAGAAGGCACATAAAAAATAGAGGGCAAAAATACCTTTCATTGACCCTACTGCCCAAACAGCTATTTTTCAGAGACCCACATTTTCAGGCTGAATCATAGCAAGTTGACTTCCAGATGGGCAATTAATACATCAAAATGCAAATAAGATTTTCTTTTAACGAACTATTGTAAATTATTAGCAGAATCACAAAAATAGTACAAAAAGTAAAGTATGTATTATTCCTTTTTATTTTTTAAAGGCTAGGAGATGCAGAGGTAATAGATGGATTTCCAAAAGGCACAAGGTACAGTGTTTGGATGCTTTTAATTACACTAATTTTGTCTTGTGTGAAATCATTTATCTAGCCTTGACTTCACCCTCTTTATTTCAGTCACATGTCTCAGTCTTTCAGTAGACACCAAGTACCACAGAGATGTTTGGGCCAAGAAATAATTTTGGTATGATAAACTGATAAAATTCCAATGCAAAAAGTACTTTGATTCTGATATTAAGAACAAAAGCAAGTGATCAAAGACAAGAGAGGATGGGAAATGGGAAAGTTACCTTGCAAAAATATAGTAAAACCATTGTAGCAATGCTTACATTCCGTCGGGTCGTTAGTGTCTGATGTGCATCTGGGGACAGTGATATTTAACATGATTTACAAGACAGCTGCAAAAATTAGTTTCTCTAGCCCTGCTGCAAGCTGTGGCCATGCTGGAAGTACCAGGGAGCAGGATGAATATACCGGAATGAGGACAATCTCCTGTGCTGTAATGCTTTGCAGTGATAGAGCACTGTCATTTCCATTCATCTATGTTGTTTGTCCATGTTTTTGCCCATTGCTAAAGCAGTAATATTTGAGAAATAAAACTCCCTTCCCTAACATTCGATTTCAGTAGCCCAAAATGACCTTGGCAGCTTAGTATAGACCGTGACACCAGACTTTTTCTGTTTGTCTTCCCCATCCTTTCTTTTGACAGGTTTATTAATTTCTAGTTATCGTATATACACACAGCCAAAGTCAACACAGCTGGTAAGGCCTTATCCATGCCCTTTTCAGCATTCCCAGGTTCTTGCTTTGGACTCCTTTCTCTTCTCTGAAGCAAGACCCTGTGTCTGTGACTTGGCGTTCTCTTTGGCAAAGTTGTTCCCTTGATCTGCTGTGCACCCATGTGACATTGCTCATGGTTCTGATACCAAGTTTCCTCCTGCAGCTTTTGGCTGCTGTTCAGCAGACAGCATTTATTCCAACTTTTCTTTTTCCTTTTTTCCTTCACATCAGAATTTATACTTGAAACAACTGCCTTTAAGTATTTTATAGGACATAGGAAATCTTGATCAGAGGTTTAACAACTTCTCGTCTGTGTTGGTTTTTTGTATTTTTTCCCCTCTTTTAATGAGATACTAAAAAGAACATCCTAGATGTCCCTGCACGGATTTGTGAAACATTTATGGCACTGAAAACACTTTATGGATTCCAGCCACTATTGAAATATCTTTGATCTGGACCTGGGACTATTCCAATAAACACATTCTCTGTGCATGATGCACTGCATTTCTTTTTCACCTGGCCCCTTTCCTTTAAAAGTTTCCTCTCTGCACATTGCTTTTAACTCTTTAATATTACTATTTTAAGTGTTATGCTCTAACCAGTCCATATTAATTTTTATTTGTTTCTTAGTACAGTGATATCAAGCAAGAAATAGTATAAAAAGTTTATTGGGAAGACATGAACAGAACTGCATTGAGATGAGAAGAAAAAGTAGCCTAAATCTCTTGGGACTTGCTTTGGAATTGTGTAAGGTACTTTTTGGTAATGAAGGTTACATTCTAAAGCAGTGAATTGCTGTTGCAAGAAGTCAGTGTAGGATAGAAGTGGTTCAGTAGCAAGTGTTATAAAACAAATAAGGACATCGGGATTTGTGTCCAAAACTTTCAGTGCAGGCACAACAGCAAAACTGCACTCTCTATGTCAGAAAAAGTATTCCACATTTAGAGACTATATGCAATGTGTGCATCACTGACCTGTCAGTGACACCAACCATTTGTCTACTCCATTTGGATTCTGGGCTTTAAGTTGAGATAGAAATCACAAATTAAGGTTATCAAGCAACAAGTCAGGAAAAAAAGAAAAGCTGTAGGAGAATAGGAATACTTTGCAAAAGAAAAATTGTATAAACAATTCAGGGGCACAACAGCCACTGATTCATTTCTTCTTTAGATGATCCACATCCTGGATAAAATAAGGCATTTTAAAAAATATTGAAAAGCCTTATATCAAGAAGGAAGACTTTTCCAGTAACTTGGTTTTTGTACTCTTAAATGAGGTAGGTATATTTGAAAATTCCAGTTACCTTCAAAACCCTTTCATCTTTTTGTAGACATCAGTGCATTTTTTTCCACACTACACTAGACATTCAGTCAACAGGATGCCCAGATTTATCTGACCAGATGCAGATGTTTACATCTGAGTTCACCATCTTGCTGTATTACCTAGCAAAGAGTTAGCAGGTGAAATTCATCTGGAAATAAGTACCTCCTTTCACAAGGTGTGTTTCTATGAATACTACATGAGTCAAATGATATGAGTGCCTCTTTCTTTTCTCTGACTGTGAAAAGAGGAACATGTGAACAGGTATAAATGACAGACATTTCAAGTCAGGTAGGACGAATCCCAGTTCCAGAGTCAATTCCAGACAACACATCCACATTACCCATATCATATCTTAGAGCCACCATCAGTCTTCTTTTGATGCTAAAACAAAGACAGGAGTCTATCATGCCTATCTTTTATCTTTTTAAAGCAGTGGTGGCAATGCCATGACAGAGGGCATATCCCAGACAACAAATCTCATTCAAACAAAACATACACCACTTTTCAGGATGAATGGTAAAAGCAGTATTATTTTTCAAATAGAAAAGTCTTCTTGACTCTCTCAAGAGTCTTCCTACCTACTGTGTTGCAGGTCAAGGTCAAGAAAAATCAATACATTAAAGTTACCTATTATCAAACTTTATGTCTTTGAAGCTATGGCCTTTATTTTCCCCCTTTCTGACAAAAACTACACATTTACCCAAAAAGAACAAACACAACAGGTCACCATTTTGTTCGGGTTTTGTTTGTCTTTTATATTAAAGATATGGTAATACCAAATAAATCCTAGTAGATAAGGGGGGTTTATACCTTCTGGAACATTGCTACTATTCCCAGTCCCCCTTGTTTAAAAGGGGGACTCACTGAGACGTCTGCATAATTTCTGTTAGTATTCCCAATTGTGCTGCCTTTTAAGCTTTTTCCCTCTTTTAGCACATTTGACAGCACTGTCTCCATTTCAGCCTCAGTGCATTAGTGAGGTTGTCTTGTGCAACACAGAGAATCTCTTTCTGTTTTGGGGATATTTCCTGGGTAAAACATATGATGATTTGTCATTCAGCCTGTGCTACAACTTAGAAGCCTTATTATTCCTGACAGCTCTTGAAGAGGAAGGCTGTGATGAGAGAAGAGCAGCCTCACGTCGCAGGCTTGAGGAAGAAACCCAGGGGCCAGCTGTGCACACACAGCCACACCTCACTGCAGGCTGATCCAGGGTTGTGGTGACCCCACCTCACATGGCTCCCATACCCCACTGCCCCTACATCTTTTAACTTCATGTATTGTTGAGCGTAAAACCAGGACTGCCTGTCGAACAAAGCAGGGACAAGTGGGAAGTACTTGGGACTGTTTTCTTTTCAAACAAAGACTCTTCTTTCAAACTCAGTAAGTTCCAAATTTTCAGCAGTACGATACACTTGCTACGTCCTTGTTAGAGGGTAACCATTTTGGCCTTTTTCAAAGTAGGAATGAATCCGAGTACGAATTCGTAATTTTCCAGTAGTAAAGTAGCTATAAATATAATGTTACTCCAAACAACAGCTCTAATTCTTTTTACACAATGCCTTTTATCCCTCTGCACTAACTGATAAGAATGATGCTCATATATCTGAAAAATATGATTATTGATATATGTGTTTTGGGGAAAATAAAGATCCTTGAAATAGCATATTTAGGATACACAGTAAAGCAACTGGGAAATGGCTGTTTCTCTTCCATATTTTCTCTGGAATACATTTGTATCTCCATGCATGATTGCTTTCATATGCACTGCTTGTGATCTTGATCTTGTTTTAAGTAATTTATTCCCTGCTCAGAAAACATGTACACATTACCTGATGGCTGAGTGTTAATCTAAATAGGTAAAATAGAAGAAAGCTGAACAGAACAAAATAGAATGGAACAGATTGAACACATCAATGTAAATAATATAGGTTATTCTAACATTTATTGTGTTTTAAAGTGCACTTCACTCATATGCATATTTTACCTTTTCTCTGCAATCATAAAGACTAAAATACTATTTTCTCTTATTTAAAAAAATTCTTGCATATTGGATGATTTCAAGACAATTGTAAGTAGTGTGAATTCTTGAGATCTGTCAGAAATTGTGAAAGTTGGCAATGCTGTTTACAGTACCAAGACTTCACTAATTTTTTGCAAATTATCAGGAATAAGACTTCCTCAGTCTTCTTTTTTTATTTGGAACAAGAAGAAAAAAAAACAACCCGAGACTGTATATTTAATGGTTTATACCAAAGTTGTCTAAAAATGTGTAGGTAAAGACATTTCTTAAGGACCAGTATTTTTTATTCCCAAATCCTTTGTCTGGACTGCTGAGTGTGGCGGTGCTGGATAACAGAGTTTTTGCAAACACTGAAGAAATAAGGTTTTGGCCTTCTTTCAAAATGTATCTATAAGCTGGAGTCTTTTCTTGGCTGATTTTGTCTGATCAGACTTCATCTGTATGGTCTCCCTTTGCATTCAGCAGAGAGAAATAATCACCTCCAGGCACATCCTATCATGTCAGCTGAAATGTTCTCTCTGGGTGCCTACATGTCTCCATGGAGGGTGGTTTGATGAATACAGAGAATAGATAGGCAGCTTTTACAGAGGAAAAAAAATTAGATGAGATGGATTCCTCCTAATTGTTCATAAGGGGAAAGATCCCTGCCCCCATCCTGAGCCAGTGAAACCTGCTACAATAACTCATCCAGGCTTTCAACAGTCAAAGCGCTGGCGATCCTGCATTCCTCAGGACATGATGTGGAGAGCTTCAAAGGGAGTTTGTTCTTCACTCAGACTTCAGCAAAAATACCAGGTCAAAGGTTGAGGGTTTGTAAACTAATAATCCCCAGATGACAGGACAGGAGCCCTCACCAGTATTCTTTCCCTATTTTTTTTCTTATTTCTTTATTTCAAGGGAACTATGTCAAAAATGGTCAAAGGAAGAAGAGGAGAATTTTTAACGAAAGCAATAATGCTGTGAATATCTTGGTTAAGGAGGGAAGGAATACATGCACATTTTCACACATACATTTTAGAAACAGAACATGCATGAGCCTAGAAGAGGCTTATGGTCCAACTCACTGAACAATGTATTAGCATTTACAATAGTGTTAATTTTTGGAGTCTTCTGTCTATCTTCTTTTAATTGTCTTGGAACCATCTGAATTGTGGAATAAAAAGAAAAAAGAAAAAACCCACAGCTGATATCCCCACTTTTTTTTTTTTCTTTAATGAACTGTTAAAAACTACATAAGACAAAGCAAATCATGGATGAAAATTTCAGTACCCAGTCTATACACAAGTCTGCTTTACTAGCACAAGACTTAGAAGTTTCATATGGGAGACTTTGTAGGCAGGAATATAAGGACCTGAGGTGCTGAAATAGTCTTTAGGATAGCAATTTCCAGCCAGAGGCATCTGCTGTCTCTCAACCAGCAATCCCAACCTGTGCAAGATCAGAAGTTTATCTCCATGAAGCTTTGTCCAGCTCAAGCTCCCACAGATCAAGTACCTCTAGCTCTGAAGAAATGTGAGATAAAGCAGCTCACTCCTTCACCCCTGGTCATTCAGTACTTGGTCTGTGAAGGAATTTCTTTACTGAGCTTCTATATACGTACATAGATAATAAAGACATTTACAACTGCACTAACTGGAAGAAAACTGCCAGAGAGCAGCGAGTAGCAGTGCTTTCCCAATGTGCTGCCACACTTCTCAACACATGTAAGGTGCTGCAGAGAAGAGCAGGAGAGGAGGACAGCCACTTCAGCAACTACTGATGTCAGGAAGGCATGAAATTTCTTACCTGTCCATCAGTGGGACAGAGGTCAAAAAGATTGGACTAACTGAGGCTTGACAGCACGTATTGAAAAACACTGAGTTGTCTCCACAGCTGGTCTTTGACTTCCATCACAGACTAATCAGTGGTGTTACCCAGGGCTCAGTTTTGGAGAAAGTCGTGTTTAGTATTTTTATCAATGATTTGGATGAGGGGATAGACGGCACTCTCAGTTAGTTTGCAGACGACAGCAGGTTGGGTGGGTGTGTTGATCTGCTGAAGGGTTGGAAGGATCTGCAGAGGGATCTGGACAGGCTGGATCAATGGGCTGAGGCCAATTGTATGAGGTTCAACAAGGCAAACTGCAGAGTCCTGCACTTTGGTCAAAACAACACCATGCAGAGCGACAGGCTAGGGGAAGAGCTGTTGAAAAGTTGCCCAGCAGGAAAGGACCTGAGGGTGCTGGTCGACAGCCACTGAACATGAGCCACCAGTGTGCCCAGGTGACCTGGCCTGTACCAGAAATAGCAGGACTAAGGAAGTGATTGTCCCCCTGTTCTCAGGCCACACTTTGAATCCTGTGTTCAGTTTTGGGGCCCTCCCTACAGGAAAGACATTGAGGTGCTGAAGCATGTACAGAGAAGGGCAATGGAGCTGGTGAAGGATCTGGAGAGTAAGTCATGTGAGGAGTGGCTGAGAGAGCAGGGTTGTTTAGCCTGGAGAAAAAGAGGTTCAGGGGAGACCTTATTGCTCTTTACAGCTGCCTGAAAGGGCAGCTTGTAGGAGGTTGGGATCAGTCTCTTCTCCCAAGTGGCAAGTCACAGGACAACAGAAAACATCCTCAAGCTGTGCCAGGAGAGATTTTAGATCAGATATTAGGAAAAATTTCTTCACTGAAAGGATGATCAGGCATTGCAATAGGCTGCCCAGGAAGGTGGTGAAATCATCCTCTGTGGAAGTGTTCAGAAGGCATGTGGATGTGACATTTGGTCATGATGCCAGGGGTCTAGTGGTAAATATGGAGGAGCTAGGTTAATGGTTGGACTTTATGATCTTAGAGGTCTTTTCCAACCTAAATGATCCTATTATTCTATGATCATGGATTTTGTCTGTGAGAGATATACAACTGTCACTCTGCATATGGGATTCACTAAATCAGCTCACAGGTTTTCTTGTAGCTAGAAGTATGAATGAAAAATGGACATAACTGTATCAGTTTAAAAGTTAGATGTCCAGTCTGAGCTGACTATCCATGCTTAACTTAAAAATACAGAGGTGAAGGAAGAAGAGAAAAGAATTTTGTTAGTAGGTCCTCTCATGCCATCTGGGAATTATTAATTTGTAAGCCTTCATACTTTGACTGAATTTGTGCTTAAGTTTAAGTGGGAAATAGCTGCTTTGAAGCTCTTCTCAACTGCTATGACAACCAGATCTCTATATCTCAGACTGGCTAAAGCCCAGATGAATTACTGTAGCAGGCTTCATCAGTTTGGAATAGGTTATTTATGCCCATACTGTTTACTCCAAGTGGGAACCATCCTCATATGCCTAAAAACGGGCTGGCTTAACCTTTCAGTCCCTGTTTTAAAGAATGCCAGAAGACTTTAGAGGGGAATTCAGCCATTTCTCTTGAACACCTGTTTTAGGACCTGCTGAAACTGCCCTCTTGAGTTGCAGCTCTCTGTCCTTCTGTCCCTCTGTCCCTCTTGCATCAACCACAGCTGCATTGATCAGCTGTGGAAGTCAGCTCAGAAGAGTCATCTCCTCTGAGGACTTCAGGGAAACATTCAGAGAAAATGGTGAAAAAAGATGTGGAAGACAAGAAGAGTGGGCATAAAGCTAAAGAATAAAAGGATTATGGCATGTAGTGTTTTACAAGGGGAAAAAAATATAGTGTTCATCCATTCATTTAATTACATACAACTGCTCCCTATGCACCACTGCTGGTTTTTTGGCCAGAGGCTTTTTTCTATTCTCCACCCAAAGAAAAATACATCAGTTTTTCATAGAAATAGCTTTGTCTGCAAAATTTTTGTCTTTGTATGAAATGACCAGAAAAAGTCGAAGGTAAGCCACAGATTAGTGGTCCCCATCCACATATTCAACCTCCAATTCAGGCAGTGTGGTTTTCCTTAAGAATAGCAAATTTGCCATACAGCAAGTACATGACATGATCCTTATGGCTTATCAGAGCCAAAAATACATGACAGAGAAAAGAAAGAAAATGCTTAGTGTTACAAAACTCACAGACCTCATGCTCAGAAAAAATGTAAGCAATTTATTACTAATCTACCTGGTATCATTCTGCATAATTGTAAGAAAGTAGGGGAGTTTAATTGTTGGGAAAAAAACAATCAATCTTTTACCGGAATCTGAAGGATCAAGGCAAAACATGGCATTGAGCCCAGCTTTAATAAACTTCAATGACATATGAGCCTTAATTTTCTTTAGTAGAAAGGTATTTTTTTCTTCAAGTACTTTTTTTCTTCTTTTTGACAGATATTTGCCTACTGTAGAGCACATAATACACACAAGCTGCCTTCAATCCACTTATTTTATAAAATATGTAATGTCCAGTTCTGGATTAAGAAGAACATTTTTGGAACAACTGAAAAACTCTAAATGTACCCTTTAACTTCTTTTTTTTTTTTTTTAGACTTCTCTTACCCTTCTATGAAAAAATATATTAATTAATTAAAAAATAATTTACATTGGTATAATTGGCTTCTAAAGAAATAATGAAATTCCCAGCTCTCAAGCTGTAAAACTGCATTGCCCAATACTTGATAGATCTTACTCTTTAATTATTTTTTCCAGTGTCTCTGTCCCAAATTTCCCCTGTATATTTTTTTGCACTGGCTTATCTCCTAGGAAAATCCCAGCTGTTGTTAAATCCAAGTGCAAGTGAAAAAAACAGACCTTTGCATTTTCCCACAGCACTTTGGCTTCTACATTTCCTAAATGATGGATGAGGATTTGTTTCAGTCCAGGAGTTTTCCTGTACGCTATGCCATGAAAAGGTGGGGGTGAAAAAAACAGGAGAAATCCCAGCTAGGTTTTGACCTACGTTTCTGTTTTGTGCTCCCACTGTATATACAAAAGTTTTGCTATGAAATTCTGGTTTTGCACATAACCATATAGGAGTCAGCTGAAACTGAAATATCTCTGTGAATATATGCAAAGTTAAATTCAGTCTTTTAAGCATTTATAGACAGAACCATATCTCCTGACAGAACCTAATGCACCTTTTATCACATATAGAATGATGTGAAAAGTTAGAAAGAATGCAGGGAAGAAATGTTGGCCATGCCATTAGGTCTCCCTTCCATCTTTCCTAGACACATCCTATATAGGACTCTCATGTTATTAACTAATAAGAACATGTTTTGTCCAAAAATCAGAGCTGCATCCAGCTCTGAGGGCCCCAACATAAGAAGAATGTGGATCTGATGGAGCAGGTCCAGAGGAGGGCCATGAAAATAGTCAGAGGACTGGAACACCTCTTTATGAAACAGATTAGAAAACTGAGGTTGTTCAGCCTGGAGAAGAGAAGGTCCTGGGAAGATCTTATTACAGCCTTTCAATACTTAAACATGGCTTATAAAAAAGGTGGGGACAAAACATTTTAGTAGCACCTATTGTGATGGGACAAGGGCTAATGATTTTAAACTAAAAGAGTGTAGATTTAGATTAGATATAAGGATCACTTTTTTTATTTTAAAGGTGGTAGGGTACTTGAAAAGATTGCCCAGACAAGTGGTGGATGCCCCATCACTGGAATTGCTCAAGGTCAGGTTGGGTGGGGCTTTGAGCAACCTAGTCTACTGGAAGGTGTCTGTGCCCGTGTCAGGGAAGCTGGACCTTAGGACCCTTCTAAGCCAAACTATTCTGTGATTCTATGGACGCATTCCTTGCCTTTTTACATTTGTGTTAGTATCCTGGTTTGGGTTTACTTCCATTTTATTAATCTTCCTTTTCCACTTTGTTTTTCTTTCCTCCCTGCCTAAAGAAAAATACTTTGGGCTACTGGACAAGGGAAATTTTAGTAAAGGTGGTTCACCAATTCCTATTTAGATGGGAAATAAACCATAACCTCACAAATTATCAGAGGAGTGGGAAATACTTTCCTGCTCAATTCTGTTGCTAACAGTTATATTTAACATATTGATGAAATCTTGATCCAGTGATATCTGTACAAAAAAAATCAACTTATTTTAGCATGAGTTGCTCTTACACCATATCTTACATTCACTGAATGTCCAAAAGTATTCCTGACAAAAGTTAAGAATGACTACTCTTAAGTATTGATCTAGATATCACTATTTTAACTTTAATCTGGAGGTCCTATAACAGGAAAATCTCTTCTTTGTTAGATATGTAATAGCCAGCCCACTATGGCCAGGGATATTTCTCCCAAACTGCAGAACAAACCAGTGTCCCTTGTTCTGCTAAACTGTAGAAACATATGGGTTTGTATGTAGCTGAGTGGATTTTGTTATACATTTAGAAGACCTTGATACATCTCTAAACCCAAAGAAGATATAAATACCAGTGTCAGTGCTTAAAGGCATTACTGCTGGTACTTCAGCTGACAGTGACAAGCAGACTCTTGGGTCTGTCCTGTGCAGGGCTAGGAGTTGGACTCGGTGAACCTTGTGGGTCCCTTCCAATTTGGTATATTCTGTGATTTTGTGATTCTGTAATTATACAGGTGCCTCAAATGACTTGCAGTTGTGCTAAGTGATCAAAGCAAAAACTTTCTGAATTTCAACCAGTTGGGAATGGCTAGTTGCTGTCCTGCTGTTTTGGTTTGATTCTAGCATTAAATCCAAAGGTATATGAGAAAGTGTTTGAAGATTGCCAATGGGCAAAAATTGTAATATGCCAAAGGGAGTATGAATGACTCACAGCTATTTTAGGAAGAACTTGATGTGACAAATTTAAACCCCCTATGATAGATTTATAACTGCATTTATTTTCAGTACTACCTTCTGTTATAAAAGTATGCAGAAATTATTTAATCTCTCCCTGCTGAATGAAAGGGTTACACAAACACGATGATTTTAAACCCAAGGAAAACAAAAGGTAGCACAAAGAAATGGAAAAATGTTTTCCAATTATAGTATTATATTAATTACTTAAACCAACTGATTTCAGCATGATTGTACCCCTGTAAAGTCCAAAGACATTATCTGATTTTATATTCTATATGTTCTATATTCTATTTTAGTAAACAACTATCACCTCCACATAACTGACCAGTTTGACAGCCTCTGTGATGAAATGTTTGGAAACCAAACCATTGGAAGGTAAGTTTTACCACTGCTCATTACTGCCCTTAAATTCAACTGAAAAAAATGACATCATGCTCTCATAGAGGCAATTATCAATGTTTGTTCCAGGGACCTTTGACTTTGAGGAGAACTAAATGATATGGCTGTTTGCAGGCATAATATCCTAATATTTGCACGGGCTATATATATATTTGCACAGAACTGTGTTTATACAGTTACTGTCTGAAGTGGCTAGCTAAAAACAAACTCTCTTCCCAGACCTATACGATCATGTTAGCATGGAAAGATGCCAGGTGTACTTTGTCAGGCAAAGTACTTCATGGGCTTTTTGGATCGAAGCTGGTTTCAGGAGCTTGGCTGCCTCAAAACAGGGGTGTCGTGGCCTTTGCTGCACTTCTGTCTGCAGACAGGCCCCAGGGCTGCAGGGAGAGCTCTTTGGCAGCACCTCAGAGGAAGGGGCACAGGCTGCGGTGTGCTCCTGTACCCCACTTCCAGCTGGACCTGGCGTGCAACCAGTTTAGAGACATCCATTACGTTTTCACTGGAGGCTGAAATTATCTGTAATGGCTTACAGATTTAGCCTAGATTCTGTGAACCCTGAAACATTTGGGAACAGTCCATGGTGGTGGTGATGCTGGAGCAGCTCTGGTGCCTGCTGGGGTGCAGGGCCATGTGAACAGGAGGGACACTTGAGCCCCACATTCCATTCCCCCAGCCCAACGAGTGTTGATCTGGTGCTGAGTGAAGAAATGAGCACAGACAACATCCCAGGAGGTGAGCTCAGAGAGCTGTAGTGGGGCAATGTGACAGCTGGTTGTTGTGGGGAGCTCTCCTCCTCTCCCTCTCACTGTGCCCACCAGCTGCCTGGCTGTGCTCCTCAGGGACAGACACCCATCATCTTGAACTTGTTAAAAATGCCTTAGTCTCTTATGGCTTTTTTTCCTTTGCACAAAGCAATTGTGTTTACCCTCCCTTCGTCTACAAAACAAGGTGATATCTAGAGATCTGGAAACCCTGCAAGATATTTATTTTAATACATAGGCCTTTCATTCTGAAGCTTAGGGAGTCCCCTAGGGGCCACCAAAATCCTGACAATGAAAATCAAAGGGATGTGGAAACGCTTTGGTTGAGTTGGACCTGCTGGAGTGGGTCCAGAGAAGGGTCATGAAGGTGATCAGGGGCCTGGTGGACCTCTCCTATGAGGACAGGTTGACAGAGTTGTAGTTGTTCATCATGAAGAAAAGAAGGCTTCAGGGAGACCTTACAGTAGTACCTTCAGTAGCCAAAGGGAGCCTACAAGAAGACTGAAAAGGGATTTTTTACAAGGGCACATAGTGACAGGATAAGGGGGAATGGCTTTAAACTGAAAGAGGTTTAAGAATATATATTAGGAAGAAATCTTTCACTGTGAGGATGGTGAGGCACTGGAACAGATTGCCCAGAGTGGTGGATGCCCCATCCCTGGAAGTGTTCAAGGCCAGGTTGGATGGAGCTTTGAACAACCTGGTCTAGTGGGAGGTATCCCTGTCTATGGTAGGGGGGTTGGAATTAGATGATCTTTAAAGTCCCTTCCAACCCAAACCATTCCTAATTCATTAAATATCTTCCACGTGTGAAAGATTTTATTAGTTTTTCCAGTAAGGCCAACATGGCACATTGTCTTCTGGATTGGAGGCATTTCTCCTGTTAAAAACATCTGTCTGAGTCATAGGAAGATGGTGTTCTCTCTGTTCCAAGATCAAATACACAGTAGGGAGGGCTATGCATTGAGGGAGGCAGGGAAAGCTCTAGGGGACAGTACAGATCATCAGGATGTGTCTAATGTGTTCCATGGGCAACTTTTGTTGTTGGGCAAACACACCCTTCTGGGCTCCCAAAATGCAGGGAGCAGCACTGGCTCCAGGGCAGCCCTGGACCCTGAGGATGTATTTCTTCTCCAAGCCTCCCCTGCAGCCTGGGGGCAACTGTGCAGGTTCTGGTGGTGATGCAGGAGGGACTCTTCAGAAATGCTGGAACTGTTTTAGTGTTAGAAATTGCAGCCTTCGGAAATTAAAACTGTAACTGTTCCTTCTCAGCTATAAACATTTCAGGCAATGGGTTTGGCAGGAGTAGGTACCCAATTAGTCAAGTAAAAGAGTAGTTGAGGGCCCCTGCATTCAGCAGAGATACCCAGCCCAGGGATGAAGAAATCCAACACAGTTTAAAAAGCAGTTTTGGAGAACTCTAAATACATCCACAAAATCCCTGGCACATTCTCTGGTGAAGAAATTAAGATGCCTCTTTGTCCCCTGTAAAAGCTTTATATTGTTTCTGTCACTCAGAAGAGCTGCAGAGATATTTCTTTTTTAAATGTGATATTAATAAAACAGATTCAAAGGCACATTGGTGACTTTTCTGTCTGCCTGCTAAATGGCTTAGAAAGTATGCAGCTCTATTTTTAGGGAGGAAATGCTTTTGGGGATTAAAATTCAAAGGATAAGGTAAACAATTGCACATAACTCTTTAACGTGAAAGATGATTTTTCCCTTCAGTGCAGGTTAGTGCTTTCACAACAGGCTGATGAAAGAGGCCCTTGCTGATTTTTTTCCCTGTATAGGCTACAGAGGATCTCAGATGAAGCAATGAAATATGGAAGAACAGCACAAGTGCATATGGAGGAGCAGGGGCAGGGGGGAGGTAAATCCAGCAAAATTAGCCTCTGATAGTCGACTGTCCCAGCTGGAATTAGATTCTGTCATTTGTGAATATTTCATAGTTACCAGCTGAAAGACATCTAGTGAAGCAAGTAAAGCCAATCAATAGGAGACCTTAAAGTTTTGCTTCTCAGCCAACTAAAATAAGCCACAAGTTTTATTAACATTTTAAGGAGGGGAAAAAAAATGAAAACCAATATCCTCTTTCTCACCGGCAACCTGAAGAAAATGCAGGTATAATTTTGTTAGTGAGTGTGTGTTGGTGATTGGTAACATTCTCCCCTGTCTGAGGGAACAGCTCAGGGGCTCCTGTGGGAGGCAATACACCAGGGGAGTCGGTGTGGGTTTATGGTGCCTTGGTCAATGCAGGGAGGCATCAAGGAAAACTCCCTCTTCCTACCTGGCTAAAGCATATTGGATTGTGCTTGACTAGCTTAAAAGGTCTTCCCCTAAATCCCATCTCTATGCTAAGGTTCCATTTATGTTAAATGTAATAGTCTGAAGGAAACAGCAGAGACAGAACTTCATGTTGTAACCCAGTCCTATTTTTTCCCCCCTTTTTCTTCTGATGTGATGCTAGGGCTATGGAGCAGATTGTTTCTGCTCTCTACTGCAAGCAAAGTTCTTATTTCCTGAGCACCAGGGCATCAGAAGAAAATAAACCTAAAGCTCATTTTCTAGAACAGCATTAACTTCTATGAAGAAATGAATTGTTCAGCTGGCCTCTTAATCTAGATGACAGTTTTATTACAATTAAAATATCACCTCTAGGAGGCCCTTTGTTTGCATTTGACAGATTTTATTGTGTTTATATAGGCTAATGAAGCAGAATTAAATTATGCAGTTTATATTAAATTTAAATGACTGATTTATTGTATTTAAAATCCAAAATTTATCATTCATGTTCTTTAATGCCACACAAACTACATTAGTTCATGCTGGTTTATATTTTACTTTGGTGATTTGCCCAATTGAATAAGGTTTTGTAAGCACACTAAAACATGGTGGATTAATGTCCAAATAGCTAAAACAGGAAAGACTGTCTTTAAGCATTTTAGAAGAGTAAAGATGTTGTGATGCTAGATCTAGCCTGTGCTTCAGGTCAGTGGCTCTGATTTCATGGGTTACTATTGGTGATTTCACTGAAGTGCTTTAATTTGAGCCTTTGCCAACTGAGATCAACCATCCGCATGCTCGTTTCTGTTGTTGAGATTTCTTGTTACTTATTTTTATTGATCTAGCAAACTTTGTTATTCCCTGTTGAACATGCCGCTCAAATAATCCCTACTGCATACAGTGTTCAGTACAAAGGAGCACTGAGTGCTCAGGTTTCCATGTAAGTACAGAGCTGATCACCTATAAATCTGAGTGTAACCTGATTCACGTTAGTCTTTATATTTTCTGATCATAGAATTCCTCTCATTTCACTTTAGATTTCTGTCCCATAGATGCTTACAGCTCATCTCAATACTCCATATTTCTTCCTTCACTAACAGAAAGAATTAGATATGTGCTGAGATTCACTGGATATGTATTTTAGATGCTGACTTTAGGATGAGACGTTGTGCTGTAATGCCTCTATTCCTTTCCATATGGAGTAAGCCAAAGGCAATTTGTTCAGATATAGCAGACATCCATAGTGCAGATATCTGTTTAGTCAGATTAATCCCATGGCTAATATCTGAAATATTGCTAAGATACATTCCAATTACTGTGAATATTGGTGCTTTTTTTTTCCTTTTAACTTCTCTTGTCAACATAAGCGTAAATGAAGGGCTTGGGATAAATATTTTGTAAATCAACATCCAAAACGAACAACTGGAATCACTGCTCTTAAGGTACATCAGACAATTCTAGGAAGCTTTAAGTAGTCCAAGAAGTACTATTTAAGAATAGAAATTTTGCTGAAAATTTGACTTTCAGGATATAAAGTAATTTCAATTCAATTTCAGTTTGAATCTGATAACCAGTTTTGGCCAGGGAAGTGACAGAAGCAGAATTTCAGAAAATCATTTTTCTTTTTTAACAGCAATGCTTGGTGAACTCATGACACCAATGATTTATTTTCCTTTGTAGTATTGCTTATCTTCAATTTGTCTTTCCACTTTGGCTATAAGCTCACAGACATATATTGTTTCATATGTAATACTATGGGGAAAGAAAGATATTGGAGCTGGTTTTCTGCTCATTTATTAAGATGGTGTCACCAAGGGAACAACTTAAATGATTTCTGTGATTAAATATATTGTGTAATGACACAGATGATTGTGGATATGATTAAACTGGAAGTAGGAGCCAGTTTAAGTTTCTAGGGCTTTATGCACTGCTTTTTTCTTCAGCTCTTGGCTGTCTGTAGGGTCTCTATCATATGGATTTCCCTTGCCTGTGGGTGTCATCTGCCAGAGTCATCAGCAGAAACCTTCATGAAATCTTCATGACTCGGCTGTGCCTATATCAGTTTCCTTTCAGTGTAAGGAAAGATTCATTAACTTGTGTCCTTTTGTGATGTGTATTTGAACTGTAAAAAGAATGTCTAGGCAAGAAGGAAGGTGTGAATAGGCTTCTGGCAGATCGGTCCTACGTGCTGCTAACTCATTGTTTCAACCATGGAACCATAGAATGGTTTGGGTTAGAAGGGACCTTAAAGATCATCCAGTTCCAACCCCCCTGACACAGCCAGGGACACCTTACTAGACCAGGTTGCTCAGAGCTCCATTGAACCTGGCCTTGAACACTTCCAGCCATGGAAAATATGTAGACTCATAGACTTGTTAAGTACCTATACTGTAATGGGATTTGGCAAATGCCATTCCCTACCCAGAGGTAGGGAATCCCAGCAAATAGGATCTTCTTTAAAATATAGAACCTCTGATTCTGAAATACCTATTTTTTTATATTTTACACAGGGAGCAGCTGTGTTTGGTCATGTAAGTTCAACAGGAATTTTCCACTGTATGACTCACTTGAGGAAAGAACACTTCTCCCTCACAGATTTTCCAGTGAGAAAAGTTAACACATCATGTAGAATACACAGAATCCAATACTAAAATACAGTTACTACAGTCATCCTCCCTAAAATCAAGGTGTCAGGCTGTGATCCATCCTGCAACAAAGGGCCTAGGCTGAAGTCCCATATGTTGCCCATTTCAAAGTTTCTAGCCTGAGGATATATTTGTGTCTCTAAGACAGGACCAGGGTCCTATCTGTGGATTGCATGAAAAGCCCAAAAGCCCTGGTAATCCTGGAAAGCTCAATAGTGAAGTATATGAGTTGACATGGGAACCTTTCTTATATTAAAAAAACAAACAAACAAACAAACAAACAAACAAACAAAAAACACACCAAAACACACACACACACACACACAAAAAAAAAAACCACTAATGTGCCTTTGAGTATGGTAAAAATATACTTCCTCCCTGGAGCAGCATCACCTATTCCTTGCTCTCTGACTCACCTGGCTTTTTTTCTTTTTGCTTTACTTAAATCATAGTGATGCTATGAGCCTTAAAAGCAAAGTTGTTCCTGTGTACTAATGACATTCTTGTCTATTTGGTGTTGTTAAATGATGCCTAGGTAAGCTGTTGGTTTTTGCAGTAGATAAGGGTAATAAAATAGATATCAGTTTGCAATGTAGAATAATATGCAGAATTTGTGACAAAAAAGGAAAGCTTGTGTAAAGAATATCTACCAAGGAAGGGTCTTGTCTCTGTGCATGGATCAGCTATTAAGTTGGATACTCCAACTAAACAACAGGAGCAGAGGGCCACAAAGATTAGGAGTCTGGAGCATCTCTCTTATGAGAGGCTGAGAGAGCTGAGCCTGTTTAGTCTTGAGAAGACTGAGAGGGGATCATACCAATACATGCAAATACCTCCAAGGTGGGTGTGAGGATGGGGCCAGACTCTTTTCAGTGGTGCTCAGTGACAGGACAGGGAGTAATGGCCATAAAACAAACTACAGGAAGTTTTACCTTAGCATAAGGAAAAACTTCTCTCCATGGAGTATGGGAGAGCACTGGAACAACTGGAACAGGCTGCCCAGGGAGGTCATGGAGTTTTCTCTCTGGAGACATTCAAAATCTTTCTGGACATGTTCCTGTGTTACCTGGTCTAGATGATCCTGCCTTGGCAGGGGGGTTGGACTAGATGGTCTCCAGAGGTTTCTTCCAACCTTAACTACTCTGTGATTCTCTATGATTCTCTCTGATTTAATGCTGTAGTTTTCATTTTTCATTAAGTCATTTGAATTAAGAAAGGAAAATATCCCATTCAAGCAGAAATCTGTATGTTAGTGCACTTAAAAGGCTTTTATAACCCTTGAGAAATGCAGCCTAGGCTGTATATGGTGAGACTATATAGAGCTGAAGTGAATATGCCAAAAAAGCAGTCAGCCCCTACAGTTGCCAGAAAAGGTGTTAATATTTTTCTCCATTCTAGTAGAAGCTCATTGGGATATGCTAAACTCATTCGTTAAGTAACGCTGCAGAGTGACAGATGCTGACATATATAATTTGACAGCTGCAAATACCAGGTACTAGAAAAGTGTCATTTCCCATAAGTATAAAATAATGGCTCATTATTCCCTGACAGATTAAAAACCAAGTACTATGAATAAATGAATTGGTAATCCTGAATACTTTAAAAGAAAAATAGAGCATTATTTTTCTTCTCCCAGGAATAAAGGAGATTTCCTTTGTTCTCCTCTCACCTGTGTGTGTTGCCGCCAATTGCCAGCTCACTGATGAGGTGGAGCAGAGGAGGGAGTCTCCCACATGATCTACTTAAAGCATTTAAGAACTTTATGTTTCCAGATGGGGGATGCTGCCTCCCTTGGAAGTCAGTGCAGGAACAGCACGCACATCCAGCAGACAGCTCAGAGGAGAGGCTTGCTGTCTCCTTGATTGCAAGAGGATCCCAGGAGTGCAGGCACCCAGGTCAGGTGCCTGACATGAAGGGTGCAAATACTTGCCTCTCAAGGATTATCTATCTTTCCTTGCACTGATCGATAGGATGCGTGTTGTTACGTGGCCCCATAGGAGGGCCTCAGCTGTGACTCCTTCTTGCATTTAATTCTGAGCCCATTTTCCTACTGCTGGGGCCACAGTGACCTTCCTCAGACAGACAGCTAAAAGCAGAAGACCCCTGAGATTTCAAGAGCAGCACCACTAGAGATGTTTGTCTTCCTCAGGGTAGGAGGAAATCAGCCCACTGGCTGAAAGTGAAGTGCAGGAGTGGAGCACAGACAGTTCATTCAGCAGAGCTCTGCTGAGCCTGCATTTGCTGGGCATGTTGGAGGCACTACATCTCTCTGGAGTCTAGAGTGATGTGGCCTGAATCCTAAAACAATTGGCACCATTCCCAATATGAATACACTTAACACATTTAACAGGAATCTAGTTGATGTCAAATTGATTTCCAGTGCCTGCTGTATTCAGCCAGCCTTGCACCTACAAGTATGGTTATACTGTGCCCTGTGGCTAGCAGTTAAAACATTGCTATGATATATCTTCTTTCCTCCCTCCTACCTGATTATCAAACCCATCATCACCATAACATTACATTGCACTAGATGTTGCTGGGACCACAGGCTGTTCTCCAGCTGAGGCAGTGGATATTGTCCAACTGCAGTAACTCGAAGTTTGTCATGGAAAGGAGCATAGCAGAAGGTATGCCAGTGCCTTTGAGTCATTGGAGACACCACTTTAAGAACCACAGAACTGTTTAGGTTGGAAAAGGTGCCTAAGATCACAGAGTCCAACTGTTAACCCAGCACCACTGTGTTCACCACTAAACCATGTCCCCAAGCACCACGTTCCCTTGGACACTTCCAGGGATGGTGATTCCATCACTTCCCTGGGCAGCCTCTTTCAGTGCCTATTCACCCGTCCAGTGAAGAATTTTTTCCCAATATCCAATCTAAACCTCCCCCAGAAGGAGGACATCTCTTGATGTCTAGGTAAGCAGACCTCTGATAATCCTTCCCAGCAGCTCTGCGAGAGCCAAGTAGATGTTTGCTGCTCAAGAAAGGTGCTTTTTGATGTCTTTTGGGACAATGTTTTCTTTTGTGTATTAGATACTTTCCAAAAGAATCATTATTTATTCATTTATTTAAGTTTCTTTAAATCTACGTGCCTCAGACGTAACATAAGGCCAATATAACTGACAAGTTTACACTCTTTTATAATGGAAGACCCACAGAATTTCACCCAAATTCCTGCATTAGGAACTTGTTCTTTTTTTCATATAAGCACAATTGCTCACACGAAAGACAAAATAATGCCTTCACCCCTTACTTACTGAACCTGTGATTGTAAGATTTTTAACAAAACACTTTTCAAGCATTTTATTCAAGCTTTTCAATTAATTTTAAAATGTAACTTGTATTTAGATGCTCTGACAAATCATACATTGTTTAAGATCTGGGTTTTGTTGATTTTTAGTAAACTATGCATGCTACTGTCTTTTTTTGTAGAAGATTAATTAGAATTATGATGAACCCAAGCAGAAATACAACACTGAATTTTTGAGTGGATTTCCTAGCATCTCTGTGGTTCAATACATTTTTTTGCAAGTCTTCTATATTTAGTACAGTAGCCTTCTGGTCTGTGACTGGGCTCTGAGAAACTATTACCATATAAATAATAATTAGATTAAAGTTAAAAACAGCATGACTGTACTGAACAAATATACATGATTACAAATGTGTCTGCATCAGTGGGAGAGAAAGAAAGTGAATCTACTTTTAATGTTCAGATTTTTATACCTCATTACTTGGAGGTATTGTTTAATGGATTGATTAAATGGAATTTTTCCCCTTCCTCAATCCACTCATTTCTTCTCCTGTATTTAACAATTGACTGCAGTTTCAGAGACCTGCTGAATTTGTTAAGGTTTTCACATATTTAATACCTAGAGGGTTTTATCTTCAGGCTGCCGATCATCAGGTTGAACTCATTAAAGGGAACATTTCTGGGTGCCTCACACCAGTATTTGCAAGCTCAATCTCATGCCATCCATAGCATAAGACACCAGTCTTCCAACACTAGCTCTGTTTAAGGACAGGCACTTGGACTGTCAGCAGTAGGGTATATTCCTGGCTTCAAGAACATACTTTTGAAGTCTTTGAAGACAGGAAACATCAGAACAACTTTGGAGATAGGAGATTATGGACAAAACTGTGTAGCCAGCATTGCAGAGATGAAATGAGTGCTTTCCACAGTCTCTTAAGCTACACATTAATCAAGTAAAATATTAAAGAGCTGTTAAATATTGTTATCAACAATTACTTAGGCAATGCCAAACTTCTATACATTTATAGCATATGTGGAATTCATGCATTTACAGTAGCATTGGTTAACTTTCAGAGAATATAGGTAACTTTTTCTTAATTCCTATATCATAAACAATTGATTTAGGGCTTTTTTATCCCTTCAAGAGCCAGGATTTAAAAGGGAAAAAAAAAAAACCAAAATAAAATGTGTAGGTTAAAAGTTTTTATTGAGGGGCCTGGGATGCATGCCTACATACTATAATTTTCTTCTTTTAGTTCTAGGTGTTAGTAACAGAAATTTCCCTTTGGCGCAGCATATGGCTATAGTAACAATATGCCTGTTTCCTTAGTATTTGTTGGCAGTCTAGTTTTCTTTTGTTTGTATAAAGTGGAATGGAGCTTTAAAGGCGGTAGCTCAGGATGTGCGGTGCTTGGAGCAACTAGTAAAGTGGTTGAGACACTGCTGGCAGCAGGAGTCTGCAAAGAAACCATCAGATTGGAACAAAAACAGCTGTCTGCCAGCACCATAAACTTTAGGAAATGTTGTGGGTGATTAGTCGCTGCTCCTAATGTGTGAAAGTTGGCCTGTCTGCATACAGGCAAAATAAACTCCCTTTTACTTCTTGCCACTCATACATAGAAATCACAGGACATTATGGGATTGATTATAAGCCATAAAAGCCAGGAAGTTCAGTCTTAGAGTGAAAACCATGGCAATGACTGTCTCTTTCTATTTGGATGTCACTGCGTGAAAAGCTAAGGTGAAATGAAAAGGAACAGGAAACAAACCTCAGATGGGAATGGGACAAAAAACTCTAATGGGAAAAGCAACTCGGTCAGGAAGGAACACTCAAGCATATAATATAAGGCACCTGGCCTCTGAAGCTTTGGGGTTTTTAAGTAAACTTTAGTAGTTCTGGAACAATAGCACAAGAACAGTCCAGCAAACACACATTCTGCTGAGTGCCACATAGACTTTTTCCCCAATGAAAGACATCCTTCCCATTTCCACCATCCCACTAGCTGGAATATTCTAAATAAACACCATTTCAACCAAAGCAAAAACGAATATGGATTGATTGCAAAGAAGAGACTATAAAAGGGTATTTTTTTATTAAAGCCTTCAGTTACATTTGTTTGGGATAAACTGTTTCAAATGTCATTTCAAAATTGAATTAACTGTAAATCTGAGAATTTAACATGAATTAGAATTAGCCTTGTTTTGTGCTGCAAGGCAGTTAAAATATTTTCTTTCTGTGAGGAATTTCTCTTGCTGAATTGATTATGAAATAGATGTGAAAACTAAGGGCAGAAGGTGGGGCTATTTTATTTTTTTCTTTTATATACTTCTGAGTCTTCTGCTTTACGCAATCATAACAAAGATAAATATTTATATAGCATCTGCCAGTCTATGGCTTAAAAGCACATACACACTTTAATATATACTATTTCACAGAAATAGAAAAAATACAGTTCTAGGGCTAAAGGTAATTGCTAGCTGATAGCAATGCTGAAAAAGAGAAAGTAAATAAGGTTTGGAGCAAAGTAAACCAGAATTAATTCCTAGTATGAATAAGTAGAAAAGCAAAGCTAATACTTCCACTCCTGCAAAATTTGTCAGTGGGAATTTCAAAGCCTGATTTTTCTTATCTTTCATAAACAGGCTGTAAATCTTAGGCCCCACAAAGTAAATTGATGGTTTACTACTTACTCTAACAAAGGACAAGACTTTATTCCCACAATTTAGTAAGATACAGCCTTGGAAAAAACAGGAAGATCCAAGTCTAAGTGCCTATAAGGGGTTAAGAGGAGCTGCAGAAATGACTTATGCTGTTGCCTAAGCAATAAAACCACATTCTTGAGCGGGGGGAGACTGCAATATTTTGGAGTGCTTTTTCCCCACAAAAACGTCACAAAAAGATTTTTTCTTTCAGAATGATCCGCTTAATTGTATTTGCAAGGAAAGTAAAGGAAATGAAGACTTTTGCTCTCAGAAATGATGGTTTTGCTCCTTAAGCCTAGTCAGCAACCCAGTGATTTAGGAGTCATTCTCAGGAGAATATCAGGATTAGGAGATGGTATCAGAGAAAACTTTGGTGTTGTTTTTTTTATATTCTTACTGGTCAACATTGACTAAAGAATTAACAATTTACTAAAGAAATCTAGGAAGCAGCAGGACCAGAGGCTTCAGGTTAAAGTTCTAGAGGTTTCCCCAGAATCACAAAATCATTAAGGTTGGAAAAGACCTCCAAGGTCATGGAGTTCAATGTTTGACTGGACAACACTATGTCAACTAAACCACAGCACTAAGTGCCACAACCAGTAATTTCCTGAACACTTCCAGAGATGGTGTTTCCACCACTTCCTTCAGCAGCCCATTCCAATGCTAAAGTCACTCTCATACTTTGAAATGCATATTAAGTATTTGTGGAAAGTAGGACACCTCCAAGAGGAAGGCATGAAAGAGCCTGTCTCCAAGTGCCCTGTCTCATAGGACAGATTTATTCCATAAACATAAGCAAACTTCTTACTTTTGCATGTGAAACCTTAATTTTTGCAGAATTTAACTTTTTTTTTTTTCTTTTAAGTCAGTTAGGAGATTTTCTTCTTGCTGGAGAGACTATTTTGAGAATCAATTTAAATATCTTAAATGATTATGCATATATAGTTCAAATATGCTAAATTTAACCTTTGAAGTAGTACTTAGTTTTTCACTGCTCTTTCATTTCCAAAATGAAAACAAATGAATAAAAATTGCTCTTGATTAAAGAGGCATATTCTCTGTTTCATTCTTAGCAGAGAGATACCTCCGCCCAAGGTCGTAAAAGTACCTATCTTGTAATAAGCAACTTTGCTCCATAACAACTTCAAATGAGGTTTCATAAATTCTTCATCACCTCTCTCAAATCCCTC
This sequence comes from Myiozetetes cayanensis, assembly GCF_022539395.1. Taxonomy (NCBI): domain Eukaryota; kingdom Metazoa; phylum Chordata; class Aves; order Passeriformes; family Tyrannidae; genus Myiozetetes; species Myiozetetes cayanensis. The sequence goes on along the minus strand of NW_026087742.1, from coordinate 97,250,945 downwards.
AGAGTCAGTAGAAATCTATTTACTCACTGTCAGATACATTATTCCAAACAAGCTGGTACAGGGCAATATGTACTAGGTTAAGATACCAACCCTGGTCCTGGGGTTTTCTGGTTCTATAGACACAACACTTACCCTCTGCTGATCTTTTCTCCACACTTTCTAGCAGGCAGGGTTGTTGCTAATCCAAATTGCCTCCTGTTGTGTAGCCATATATTTCAGAGCCAGCTATAGATCTCTAAACAAGTGTGCTGTGCTTTGCCACGACTCCCTAAGCTTATCAAGACAGCCTCCAGCACGTGGGAGAGTTTGGTCTATCTTGGCCAAGCCACCCTTCTGTCACCCACCTCACACCTTTTGGCCTCTCTCCAGCCTGAGCTGGTGCTCTGGCACTGCTAGATGTCACAGCCTACTTACTTTCAGGTAAATGAGCCAAGGAAGAAGTGATGCACTAGAAAAGCATCATCTCCTCGTCATGGAGGTCTCAGCAGCCACAGCCTTGCCTCTCAAAGGACTGGCCCAACCTTCAGGCCAGGAGCAGAGAGAAAAGCAGCCTTTGCCCTTTCTGCTGAAGATGGGCCACAGGAATGCATGACACTGGGCCTCAGAATGCAAAGAGAAAACCTTCAGCCTAATTGCTTCAGAGGTGGGAAACTTCCATTTTGTCTCTTTTCCCAAGCCTGGTGATTTGTTGAACATTTAAGAAAAGTAAGTAAAATACATAAGCAGAGTTGGGAGAAAGGGTGGGAATGCAGAGATTCCTTCTCCTACTAACTGCAGCAATCTCTCTCTTCTCCCTCCCACCTTTCCCATGTCAATTTTGCCAGGGTTTGGAGAATCAACCTCCTTAACAATGTAGTGGTGGAAAGACCTGACCTCTCAATTTCTGCTTCCCTGCTCAACTTTATGAGCACCACATCATTAGAAGCATTTGCACAAGTTCTCAGACATTTTTCACAAGAAAAAGAGCAAGTGCTCTGAGACTCCTGTGATCACCAGAATAGCGAAGAGGTAAGATTTTAAGGTCTTCTCTGGTATTTTTCAGTAGCTAACATCGGCTGTTGCCTGTTCTTTGTAGTGGCTACAGTGGAACCTGTTCCTTTGCACTCAATTCTCATTATACTTTTAAAAGGATATTTAAGCACCTAACTTAGGGTTGTAAATTGCACAAAAGCCTAGAGGTTACATATGGTAATGCTGCCCACCAAGGAGCCTATGCTTTTTTCCACAGCTGACCAAATGTTTTACAGGGAAGGCCTTTTACTCAATTCTCTAATGTTGTTTACATATATTTTAGACTTGCCATTGCAAAATAAGACCTTTTAATGCTCTAAGGGCCTCTGTGTATTCCCTACACAGATTTTGCTATGCCAGGGGAAATGCTTATGCAAATAGAAATGATGGTAAAGAAAGTGGAAAGAAAAATATCAGGTCAGGAGAACAAAACTACATTTCTTCTAGCTCCGTCAGCTTGGCTATATTTTCTTCCTGACAGCAACTTTGAAATGGCAAAGGAATTCCTTCAACCAACTCTTCCTGTGACCTAAATGCATAATTGATGAAAATGTATTGGTTACATGAAAGCCTCACAGAAACCACCAGGAAAGCATTGCAGATTATTTTTTCCTCCTTTTGCCACTATGTTTTTACAGATGTGATATGTGGTTTAAAGAGCCAAAGCAGACAGTCGTGTTTTAGCCCTGCCAAATAGTCCAAACAAAGAAAAAGGTTTCTGTCTTTCCTCTCCTTTTCCCACCAGAATATATCAAGCTAAAAAAACCCCTAGATTTTAATTGGCATATCTGAGAAAATTCATGAGAAAAAAACACACGTTTAGAGCAAACAATTATACAGCTTTGATTCCTGCAAGAATCAGAAGTCAGTGGACAGCAAGAACACCCTGGTGGCCTTTGTCAACCTGAGCAGGCTGGTGGCACTGTCGCTGCCTCCCGGCCATGCCGAGGACTGGAATGCCACCTAGTGGGCCCCCGTGGCCAGAACGCACAGGAGCTACTAAATCCCTGCTTATTTTTATCCTGACTCTGATTAACAAATATGGCAGCTGAATTTAGACCCTGGAGCAGTGGATCACTAAATGCCTCGAGCAATCAGGGAAGCACAGAATGGAATCATAGAATCACAGAATGGTTTGGGTTAGGAGGGACCTTAAAGATCATCTAGTTCCAATTCCCCCTGAGACAGCCAGGGACACCTTCAAATAGGCCATATTGCTCTAAGTCCATTCAACCAAGCCTTGAACACTTTCAGGGATGGGGTATCCACAACTTCTCTGGGCAACCTCAGTGCCTCACCATGCTCACAGTTAAGAATTTCTTCCTAGTAACTCGCCTAAACATGCCGTCTCTCAGTTTAAAGCCACTGCTCCTTGAGCAGCATGTTACAGGGGTACCTGCAACGTTGTCTGCTGGTTCAGAGGCAGCACAGCCCACCCGTGTGCCACTGCTAGCTCTCCTTATGCACATGAGGACATTGGCCCCTCCCAGGTGTCCTCTGGTACTTGAATACCTTATCACTAACAATATCTTCTCTTTGAAGCTTACAGAAAATCTAAATGCTAAGACAACTGTGAGGTCCTTTGGGCCCTGCAGGAAAGATATGAGGATAGCCTATAGCTGGCTGCTGTGATAAACTGCCAGCCTATTGTGCTCATTGCAGATGGAGCTGTGGTAGACACAACAATGGATTTGGTTTCCATTGATCTGAGAAAGGCAGACTTTGTGCATCTGTAAAAAAATAAGCTAACTGCAATTCCTGGTGTAGCTGTGACGTGTGATGCACTCACTGAATACTCCTCCCCTGACAAACTGCGAGCTTAGCAGGAGGGAGCGGTGGGAAGGAAATGGCCAGACAGACCTTCTGAGGACCAGCTTAAAAGTCAGTCCCAACAGGGTGGATCCTCAGCCAAGTATCACAGTTCTCCACCTTTTTCCTCTGTGCATTCCTGTTCCCAGAGCCCCACAGTGCCAGGACAATGGAGATGGGAGGAGGTAATAGTGGCCGTGGCCTCCAGCTCTGCTGTGAAGGAGGTGTCTGTGCTGCTGCTCTAACTCCTGTTTTTATGTCACTGTAGAGCACCTGGTGTTTCTTGGTGTGCCAGTGGTTTGAGGGAAAGAAGTGGTGTAGACTGGGCTTTGCTCTAGGGTCTCTGTGCCAAGAAACACAAGAATGAATACATAAATGTATTGCTGAAGGAGCAGATGGGATGAAGGCACTAGTAGGGTAGGAGTGGAAAGGGTCAACTGCTTGTTTCTTGTCCCTTACCTTGTGTCAATACTGTGTTGCAATTCTCCATTTAAAAAGACTTAACTTCTGTAAGGGGATGGGAAGAGAGGGTTCACCCTTCTGTGGAACCACATTGTGTGATCCACAGAAGAGCTGATCTTGTATTTGTCTGTGAGTGGCTGGCCACCAGGCAGCCACATATGCTCCATGCTGGAGCCCCTTTGATGTAGGAAAATGTTTTAGTCTTGCCCCTCACTCCTTCTGTGTCTATCAGTCAATCACAGCTACTGCAGTTTGTTACACTAGACAGGATGGTCGGTTTCAAGACGCAGATGTGAAGACCTCACACATCCTATACGAAGTCTGGTGTAACTCTGGATACCTAAAATAGGAACTGCAGGATGTGGTTGTCTTGGTGGAGTGCTGCGTGTTAGAAACATGGAGAATGAATGTGTATTCCACCTTGCCTCTCCACAGGTTGTCCTAGGCTGAATGTCCATCTGCATCTCACATGGATGAGTTCAGCACTTACACCAGCCACTTCTCACAGTTCCCTCATTTCCCTGCAAACAGAGACTTACTTCTCTTAACATAAAATCTGCATGATTTCAGCAGGAAGGTAGATGGCAGGCAGGAGCCTTGGGTTCAGTTCTCGCCTCTCCATCTAGTGAGCAAATGTAACCACTGCTAAGAAGGCTGTTTTCGTCCCTGGCCTAATGTGTATGTTCACAAAGAATGGAACAGCTCTAGTAAGAGAGGCAAAAAAACTTCATAGTCTCATGAATGGGGCATTCTCCTGAGAAAAAAGGGGCCTTGGCAAAGGAACAATTCCTCCTCTCCCACGTATTGTTGAAGCTTGAACACCAAGAAGGCAGATTTCTAACATGAGCCAGAAGAAGAGCAAATAAGACAGTATATGCTACTGTGGTTTATATGTGCCAGACCATCAGATGAGCAAGATGACCTCTGGTCCTGGTCCCTCAACAGCTTGTCTTTTACAATTCACCAGTACTGAATGTTTACACAGTGGAAATAATGCTGGGCACTAGACTGTAGCTTAGCTAATGACTTTGTTCCTGAAAAATTTGCATTCTGTGCAGAAGTTCCACGTGAACAGTGACAGCAGATGTGTGGATTTTTTTGTGGGGTTTTGGGTTATTATAGAAAAACTGCAGGAAAGAGGCAGAATGGATTGGGACTAGAGGTGGAACAAGAAAAAAAACCCTACTTGGTTATCCTTACACAGAGGGAAACTAGGTACTCTTTCAGTGGTTGCTATTTATCTGGAAGGAGACAGAGTGGTATGGAGAGATTTACTCAACAGGAGTTGCTGTAGCCATCAAATGCGCAGGGATTTCTATTACCTAAACCTGGCTTTACAGAGAGAAAGGTAATGGTTTCATGTGTGTTCCCACAGGCTTGGAAAGAAGAGATGCAGAGGAGATTATGATTTATTCCTTGTGTTCCTCTGACTAGTGCTTTCTAGTAGTGTTCCTTAAAAGTTGAAAAGGGGTCAAAACATAAATCAGAATCAATGTTAATTATCTATGATGTGGAAAAACTTCAGCCAGACCATTTGTACCCTTGTTCTACCTGTAATTATGGTACCACTTGAATTAGTTAATTGGGTACATAAATAAATAAGATTATGAAGCAGATACTTAAATGTAGGAAAGATTGAAAATCATTAATTAGTACAGTAATCTAAATGATGATTGATCTCAAGCAGTGATTGAATGGTTAAATATTCTGGCCAATGACAAAGAGATGTTGGGTTTTAACTTCACTTAAATGAAGCTAAGTACTGTGTTCAGGCTACAGCAAGGCCTAAAAATGTGATAGACCCCCCAGTATGCTAATTAAAAGAGTACAAGCAGAAAGTCTAAGTTACCTATGACAATCAAGAGACAGAATCTGCATCTCAACGTGACTCAGAACAGCCAACTGAGTTATCTTTAAGTAGAAGTCTACAAATGCTTGTAGGACAACGCTCCTTCTGGCTCGCCAGAAAGCCAACTAGAGCAGCAGCTACCAAAGGCCCTGTACCATAGTAACTAATTGAGCTGCACTTTAATCAACACCTACAAGACCTGTATTGCGTGACTTAGGACATTCATATAACATTATAACTGGATTCCAGCCCTACCACATCCAGAGTCTCTAACCATGAGGCTACTGTAAAAAAGGAAAGGAACAGAAGAATGGTGATGGCACCTCTTGTGCTTTGTTTTTTTCTGGAGCTCACTACTACCTAGAATTTAGCCTCTGACAGAGATTTAGGGAATGTTTCATCCAATTAAATGGGCATGATTGAGCCTGTCACTTTAAGTCTTTGATCTTAGCTCTGAATTAAAGTGCAACTGAAAAATACATCCAAAAGCAAAACCATAGGGGCTTTGCAACATCTAGTTTTAAAGAGGTTTCATGATTATTATAAACAGAACAACCTAGTAAGATAACTCATTTTTTCTTCTCTTTTTCGATTTCTAAGGGATTTATGAAGTTGAAGTAAAAACATTTTTTCTGAAAATAAAACAGCCAGCTGTCAAGGCTGATTCTTTGAGATCCACTGCACGAACTTTACTAACTACTTACCTAATATTACCTAACCCGTAATTGAATTGGATATCCTAAATCATTCATCAGGCTTGAACTATCCCTATAGGTGGGAAAAGAAAACATCAAAATCATACAGAAACATTAAGTGAAATACTTCTCTAATTAATAAGATGACCAAGAAATGTCTCCAGTACTGTAAGTCAGTTTTATTTAAAAAATAGAGTCCAAACATCATTTTTATAAGGTGCAACATGTACACTGTTTTCTACAATTAAAAAAAAACAAAACCAAAAAACCTACAACAAAACCCAAACAAACAAAAAACCCAACAAAGCAAAACTTTAGTCATAATTATAGTGTCATTCCAACACGGAATCCATGAATTTCCAGTACTTCTTAAATATTCTTTTTCTGCTCCATCAGAGCATAAGAATTAATAATTAGTATCACCGTAACAGCCAAAGTGTCTGTCTAATGTCTTTCATGTTCTGTACTTTATTATTAAACTTTCTGGTACAGATTGCTTCAAGTACACATCAGAAGCTGAATGTAACTGAACACAGTTCATGCAAAACAAAGGTACAATACTGAACTTGCATAATTTAAAGGTTTTTATTCTCTTGTTTAGTTCAACATCTTTGAAGGCCAACTGTTTAAACACGAGGATTAAGCTGAGGTTGCATAAAGTGAGCAATATATACTAAAGAACTTATGTAACTCAGATTGATCACACTATGTGACTATCTTTAGCTCTACAAATTCAAATATGTAGTTAAGGCTGAGATCTATGCCTCTTGGAGTCTATTCAGTAACTTCTGAGACATATTTAGGAATACAGATGGAAAACAGTGACTGATAATGAGCTTGTTATGGGGAAATAAATTAAACCATTATATTATAACTGCATTTTTTGAGAAAAGCATGTTATCCATGTACATTAAGAGTGTTTTCCTTTCAGACACTCATGTGAAGAGCAATGAAGACTGTAGCACAGAGGAAGTTTTCTTATTAGAAAAGTCTGTCCAGCTTCAAAGCCCTCAGTGTCATTCTAGCATCAGCCTCAGCCTTGATGATAATGCCAAGCAGATGAAGTTAGCCATGACTGTGCCATTTCTGGACAGCTAGATATCAGCCCCTGCTCTAAGGGGTTTAACATATTTTGAAAAGACACTGGAAACAAGGAGCAGAAGTACACAGTTACATATCCAAAGATTTTTCCCTTGACCCCTTAGATAATTTAAAGCATTCCATCTAAAAATGAACATGTTTGATAGGAGAGAGCTGTACACTCATTTACCTGCCTTTTACTTGAGTGATAGTCCCAGAGTCAAACTGCACCCACAATAACTGCATAAATCTCAATTCCTTCTGTTGTTGATTCTTACAAACTACCATGCCATTTTTTTGGATCCTGTTTGTAAGCCCTGAGGGCTCCTCCTAAGCAGCCTAGTAAGGCAAGGTGACAAGCTATCACAGGGTTGACTCTTGGTTTTAGTAAATCAGGCCTCTGAGTATTAATGGGAATTAACCACACAAGTTTATGCCTACGCATAGCCACTGAGTTTAAGCTCATAAATTAAGTCAATATCCATGTGAATTCGTACTCATAGCTAGACTAACCTCAGTTAGGCAACTCCATGTCTTTTTCTCAGAAAATGATAATGGTTTTCAGTGGTGATACACCATCCTGGTTCTTGTCAGCAAACACGGCCTTCAGTACTATGGATACGCTTCGGAATTAGCTCTTCCATGAACTACATTATAATGCCACATGGACTGAAGTTTCCTTCACTAACAGAGAAGACTTTAGACCTCCACTTTTACCTGAAGCCTTGAATTTGATTTCAGATAATAATTGAATTCACTTACCAACTTACTTCTCTTGATTTATGAACAAAAGTATTTTGGATTGCTCAGGTGGGGAGAATACACTACATAAACATAAAGGAAGATGGAGAAAGTGTTCATCAAACATTTGTGTATTAACACCAACAGCTACAAATGTGACAAGTAGAACACAATTCTATCTACCACAGTTTTAATCTAAGAACAAGATTGCTCTCAAAAGTCAGCCTATTTAGTTTAGTCCAAATCCCTTAGAGTCTAGAAGTTTTGGGTAGAAACTGACATTTGTACAAAGCCTCACTTGGGTTAAGTTGTGGAATTTTATGATGGCATCTCTGTTCAAATGAGGAAATCCAGTGTTTATGAATTTTGTTGTTGACTTGGTTGGTTTTTTATGAGTTTGGCTGCTGACAGCTTCACAGAAAAACATAAGAAATAACCATATTATGTTGTATTTCCTATTTTCAGAAGAAAGGATTTGCTCAGTTCTATAGTTTATATAGTTTTAACAATATCCCTTTAATAATACATTGTGCTGCAGATGTTCAGTTAACAAAAAGTATACACTGAAATATTTATGGGCTTTGGCAAGAGCTACATAAACTTATGTCAGTCTGTTGCAAACACTATTGTTGAATGGAGTACTTAGCAGATTAAAATTATCCCTTTACTTCTGTTTCTTTTACTTCAACAATTTGGGCCAAACTGTGTGAATGCAGTGGGACACATGCCAGAAGGAAGCAGGGTCACTGGAGATAAGAGAAGGAATTTGTGACATGTAACTTCAGCCATCTAACTCAGGGTGCACCTGACTAGTTGTCTCAGTTCAGGAACACAATAATCGTGTACATTGCCTACATGTTAGACCAGCAGTCTGGGTTGGGTCTGGAGTAAGCAACAGGTTGTTCTGGCATGAAAGAACATGGCTCATCTCTGTCCACGAAGACCATCTGGACACAACCAGTTATCTATATGAATTTGAACAAAAATACCAGAGATCCTAGATGCCTAAATGAAGGGACAAGACTTTTGGGAGATTTGAAGGGGACTCAGGGCATCCAAGTTAGGATGCAATCTTTCTCCAATCTTTAGGCTCATAGCTAGAAAGCAAGCATTGGGCAGTGAACTGAGAGTACAATTTGGTATTCTGTTACTGATAGCAGTATTGACTAAAGGGTTGACTCTCTGTATCTCACATAGGACCAGAACAAATGTTCAGGAAAATTTAGCATTTTTACCTGAGTGACTTACGAGTTCCCTACCAGGGTCTGTTAAATATTTTGCTTTTGGTGCAAACAGATAAATATTTAAAGCTTTGCTATTGTCATTTGCATTCTCAGTCCCTCTGATTTAATCCAGCCGTAGTGCTGTGGAGAGGGATTCCACAATCCCATGACTGACAGATGGATAAAGAGTAGATCTGTTACAGAATAAGTGCCAAGAAAGAGGAATGACAAAAAGGACCTAAATGGAGAACCAAGAATCAAAGCAGAACTTCATCAGTTTGTGAAAAATGATGATGTACACAAGGAGACGGGTGAGGTATTCAATCTCTTGTCACTAACACTGATGAGAGATGGATATCAGTGTCCTTTTAGTGCTTTTGAAAATTCTTTCATCGGTTTCTATGTTTTATACTAATTTTTATAGTACCTGTATGCAAAATTGCATAGAGAAAAAATAAATCCTTACAAATAAGTCACATTTTAATATTGATAAGGAGAAGTTGATTGAAAGAAATGCTAAATGGTATAAAATTCAAAGGACTAAAGCAGGGAGCAAGAGACACTGCATTTTAAAGTGAATTGAAGTGTACTCTTACTCCTTTCTGAAGACTTAACTCCAGTCTTGATTCACTTAACATCTACAAAATAAATGAAGATGACAAAATCTTTCCTTTAAAAATATGACAGTTTTTTCCTTTATGAAAATGGTATAATTCAGTAGCAGATAAATAGCCATGATTTCAGTAACAAAAGCAACTGACATTACTCAATATACACTCTCGAGCTTGGAACACAGACCTTTACATCTGCTGGCAGCTGGTACATAAACAGTGTCTGCTGCCCTTCACACCTGCCTCATGAGTTACTGTGAACTTGATGCCTCCCACTGCTGCTCCTGGCTCTCTGTCTCTAAGCACCGCATCACTTATACTCACCAACACTCCAACTGGGCTGTTGGGAATCTCATTAAGGAAACACAGCTTAATCTCTGCAGCTGCTCAGAGCTTCTAAACTGCCTTCCTCATTAAATAAGTGCTGTCCTGCATCCACTCCCTCTGTCAGAGGCATATCAGGCCATTCCTCATACACATTACCTTTTTCTCTTTAAACAAGATGAAACACCAAACATAGCCTTTGTGTTAATCTAGAAGGGATTCCTTTGGGGTTACTTTCTTCTTCCTTTACCAGTCTAGTTAAACATGATAGATTCAGGGTCCTGGTTTGCCATTTGAGCCATATGTCTTAATACATCCTTTTTAGTTATGATACCCAGCAGCCTCCTAGAGGAGAAAAGGAAAGGAAAGGTCAGCAATCATCTCATATATCATCCAGGGCTTTTTCCCGTTCAGCTGCAGGGACATTTTGTGAGTGCTTCCATATAGCACTGTCCATCTCATCTATTCCCAAATGATTATCTTTTTATAAAAGTATTTTCACCTCACGTATTTCTACTACTCTGGCCATGATAATAAAGTGAAACACTTTGGCTTGTTACCTCTTTTTGCTGGGAACATAACTGGAGTGAGGAGCTACAAAAACTAACACTTTGTACAACAAAATAAGGAGTTTCCTTAGGCTCAGGCTGCAGAGGACCAACAGCACAAAACAAAGGCATCAGTGCTTGCTAATACATGAAGTAAGCTAAAGCACAGAATTTCTGAAGTTCTTGCTGCCTGACAGCATAATTCCTTCAAATTTAAAGGGTAATTTCTCATTCATGGGAACCTAAATGAACTATACCTGTCAAGAAAGACAAGGCCTATGGGATGTCTGGCCTCAACAGTCAAAAATTTCATAACTTTCAGTATTCAAGAGCTTTTACTTCCAGTACTTGAAGACCATTAGGCACTGAATTTTGAAACAGTGTCACTGTTATAGTTTTTCCACTTTTCATTTCATGTAAGTGCTAAAACTCAAGGTCAAAATTTCCAAATCCAGGCACCTAAAATGAGGACCTAAATCTGTATGCCAGTAATGATTCATATTTTCTTAATGACGAGGACATTGCATTGATAATAACAATTGATACATGATATTTTTGCAAAAGTCTTTTTGACAGAAGAATAAATTTTAGTCTTCCATATTTGAAAGTGATGATTCTGGCTTTGTTATCCTTTCCAAAAGTTTCTTCTTACTACTGGATCCTGGGATGAGCCACAATGCCCAAATATCTCAAATCCCATTGGAACTACGGGATATTATTTCTAGTCCACATGGTGCAGCTTTTTACTCTCCTAATTTCGTGTTTGCCCATCCTTCAGCTGTTTTTTTTTAGGACCTTTGGTTAATATGCCTTTCCATTATCCCATAAACAAAGTTAAACAGTTTAATTTTCCTCCAGGGACACCTTTATCACATTCTTCACAATCACCTAATCTAGCTGGATGTCTAGAAAGAGACACATTGTTTGAAAACAATACTACTTGCCAGATCTACCTCTGTTGAAAACTGAGTTATAGTGGGAGTCAGAGCAGTTTATTTTGTATTTATATTTACTTTATCTAAATACACTAAGGATTTAGGAGAACAGAATGAAACATAAAACCCAGCAAGCACCATTTTGGTTCTGAGTCTGACTTCTTTTGTTGCCTTGGAGAGACTCTGGGTGATGTTCCCTTATTCTTCCATTCATAAAATAAGACAAAATAAAAATATTCACTTGATGGTCTCAGAGGTGGTGATCAGTTAGCTACCATCTATACTTGCCATTAAATAACAACAATGGTGGTTTTGTTAATGCTGAAGAAAATCTCTAAGATTCTTTAAGTGTGCTTGACTCAGCAACTACTCACCCACTGCGAGTGACAAGACACTGCCGGAGTCCAAGTTTTCGGAAAATATCTACCACAGTCTCCATTGGTGTGTGGTCAGTGACAGTGAAAGGGCTCAGGTTGAGAATACGACGCAGTTTCAGTGGATGGGGACTGTTGGGTGGCACTTCTGGGGGGTCCTCAGTGAAGTACACGATGGAGTTGCTCACCACCCCATCCTGACGCTGTCTTGCATTCTCTGTGCAACAGAGAGAGCAATGTAGAGAGTGAATTAGGCTTGATAAAAAACAAAGAAAAGTCCTCCTTTGGAAAGCAAAGGTAGTAGTTTGGTTTTGTCTTTAATGTACTGAATTCCCAGAAGCTGGGGTTACTGAGCAAACTTAAATTTCCTTGAGACATTGCTCTCTTGAAGCAAATGTAAGTGATATTTTTACAGGCACTTACTATTCCTTGGTTGGCATAATGCTTTTTCTGAATAAATATGCAGTTCACTGCCTTCATAAACATCACTAATCCAATTTCTGTCAAATTCAAATGACCATATGCAATTTCCTCCACTGTGAGAATTGCAAAAGAAATTTTATTATATGCCTGAATGAGTGGAGTCAGCAGCTGTTGTGTATGGTCCCAGCTGGCTTAGAGCAAAACTTCTCAGTGGAGTTGGGAAAATGTGGACATGGTGAATGGATTTATGAATGCAAAGCTAGGGAACAACAAACTCACATCCCAGGGATTCAGGGGCGACGTGGGTATTGCTCTAGACCAGCACACCTCTCTGGCATGCAGAGTAAATTTTGTAGGCTTACTCTCAGTTCCTGAAATAGAGTTTGCATATCTAGATTTTTAAAAGAGGAAAAAAATAGCATTCTACTTAAAGTAAAATAGTTAAGGGAGGAACAAAATATAGGGATAAATGAGTTCGAAACATTTTTCTCAATAGCACATATTTGACCACTTTTAAAAGTTCAAAAGCTACCATTAATACTTTGATCAAACTGCAAAGTGAACATCACCCTGCATCTGGAGTTTACGTCATCATTATGAGCCTTTTACTTTAAAGTATGCTCTAAGAAGAACTCTTAGCATTGAAGTAATTTATTTTGTTTGTAGTGTTTACCTCATTTCTACTCAACACTACAGGTTCTAAACAGTATATGGGACAGATACCCAAACGACAGACTACTTCTCTTTCCCCAGAATAAGCATATCATGCATTTGGCTCTGAGGGTTTAACTCTGTCTTCTTTTTTTCTTTTTTTTTTTTTTTTTTGATAAATTCTTGTAAATAGTTAGAATTATTACCTTTGATTAACACAGGTTGCTTCTGTTCTTAAGAGATACAGCAAACCAGACATACCCAAAGCATATGTATATATTCTTGGAGCTCATTGCCATCAATCAAAGTGCAGAAACTTGCTCCTGTGACTTGTAATGTGTAGACAGTAATTGTTTGCAACATATTCCAGCTGCAATTTTTTACACTTAACAATCTTGTAATGTTTCTGAAACTGGAGCAGTGCTGGCTCAAACCTAATATCAGCACAGTATATGATTTTCAACCTTCTCACCCTACATATTACAAGCCCTATTGCAATTTATAGAAATGATGCTAGCTTTGTCTCAGCTTGCTTTGCTTCATACATCTAATTTCAAGTGTGAATATGCCTGCACAGTTCTTTGATATGTGATCTGTGCCAAGAGGTAACATTAATCAAACTGAAGGTAACTCCCACCCTTTGACAAAAACCTTTGACAGTAAGGTATTTCCTTCCCAAAGCTGCACCCAAAGAAATAGGGCCAAGCACTTCAGTTACCACATTGCTGTTCCCAAGACAGCAATGACCCTGAACAGCAGTGATTAGCCAAAGCCATGATTTCACTCTTCTATGTCAAACATCTCTCTGGAGAAATTTGAACTATGTAGTACTACAGAGTAAATTCAGTGGCATCAGAAAAATGCTGGATTTTGTACACAGTCTCACTTGATGGGGGAGTAGGAGTAAAGTAAAACAGAATGGATCATTTTTGCAGTCAGTGGGTAAGAAAAGCAACATAGATTAACAGAGAAAGCAAAGAAAATGGATGACGATGTCTAGCTTTAAAGAGTTATCAATGAAGAAGGCTCTTGTCGCAGCTAGAGAGTGAGTTAGTTCTCCCAAACGTGAAACAGCCTCTCATACTCAGGAGTTCACATTTCACAGCCTATATCAACTAGGTTGCTCTCTCAACTCCACACTGGGAAAAGCATGTTATACAGGCCACCTGGCTATTGTCCAAGGCTCTGCCTTTTGTACAGTGCCTCTGGAGCTGGCCAAATTTAAGAAAAGCTTTACAGGGTCAAATACTCCCGTCTGTAAGACTGTAAAGTAGGTGCCATCTAAAATGCAGACACCTATTCCCAGAGGGTGACTCTGCCCACCTACTCAACAAGGATCAGTGCAAGGATGCAATCCTCCTGAGGATGCTTCTGAGCAACTGGAAATGGCATTGCCATTAACTTTACAGGTACTGGATGCGTTTCTAGAGCATGCTCAGTGCTCTGCTCAGTAAGAAAGAAAGTATGTAGGGGCAAATCATGAGGCAGATAGCTGTGAGTGAATGGGCATTTAACACAGGACTTGGTAGCTATTGCCATCATCCAAGAATTCAGATGTGTGAGGGAACTGGAGTACTTCCCCAGAGTATTCCCTGGTCCACCAGGGAATCAGCATACTGCTGATGCATAACTAATTGGGCCTGAGAAAGAAGCTGAGAATTCTTGGTTGAAACACTGTTCCTATGAAATATCTGTCATCTTTCTTCTCTTGCATGTAGTATTGATGACTTTATTCTCTGAGATGAGAAGAGGGGTATCAAGTAACAGTTGAGTGTCCTTAAATAAATTAATACAAATTTTAGGTCTAATGACTGTCTTTTTTTCACACAGGACATAAAAATAAATAGGCATTTAAAAAACATGTCCTTAAAGAACACTGTTACTTCAAATTTTATTTTATCTTTGTGAGAAGTGAGATGGAAAGTGACCTTCAAATTATTCAAAAATAATGCCACTTTTCCATTTATGAATTTTCTCATCTGAAAAAATGGGAATTTTCATCCTGAGACAACAGTTTTTTAAAGGTGGCTGAAGCAGAGAGATAAAACAAGTCCATGCAGAGAAGAATAATTCCAAATCAAGGAGATTTCATTATGCCAGATCTTCCACTGCCCTGCAAAGTACAAGGCAACCATGCCCAGTCAGCAGCTTGCCTGCCTGCCCAGCTGGGCCTCAACAGGACTGCCAGAATTAGGAGCAGACGGGTTGATTTGCCAGCCTTGCAGACCTCTGCAGTGCTGGATGCCCTGGGTACAGGAAGGCTGGGAAAACTTGATTTCATCCAGTATACCTATTTTTCAGTCATCCCTACTTAGCCATCAGGCCAAACAGGAAAAGACATGCTGGATCAAAACCTTTGATGGTCTGTATGTGAGCACTCAGGTGACCAGCCAGCTATTCAGCAATTTTCACCAAACAGCATCCTCCACTGAAAAGCTTTCCCCCTGTAGAGATAAATGCCTGTATGTCAGAAAAACTGAGACGGTATAACAAAAAGAAGCACAGGGATTCATATTTCATCACAGGGTGACAAAAGTTCATGACTGCTTCAGCTTCTTCTGGGGACTGCAGGAAGTTCAGCATTGCACTGGTTTTTGATCTGGTTTTGACAAAAATTCTGGCCATATGAGTTGAGTTTCCCTCTGTTGTCTCTAGCAGAACTGTATTGTACTGCTTTGAGTGATGGCAAAATTAAGCCAACAAAGCTGAAGCCCACAGAATTCTACCAGGTCGTATGAAGGAATAGAAAAGCTTTCAGCTTACAGGTCCTAGCAATTAGTAAAAGCCAGATTTGGAGAAAAGGTTTGATTTGGTTCTTATTTATCTATTCTTTAAGATGAATAACACTGCTAACATCCTACCCTATCAAAACTCTGTTCAAAATCAAACTTCTACACACTGATACTCTACTCACTTATTGCAAGAATCAGCTCTCGTCTCTGTGCAAATCCAATAAGTCTCTCCGAGTCTTTTGAAACCACTACTGGAAAGCCATTGTAGTCAGTCTCTTTGATAAGTGTCTCAACATCCTCCACTGTCATGCTGTCCTGCGTCAGAACAGAGAGGGGAGCTTCCCCACGTCTTGGTCTCATCACATCAGTTGCCAGGGTTCGGTGGGTAAATTCATCCTTCACGTCCAGAAACGGGTAGCCATTCAGATGAATGTGAGCTTCATAGATCCCTTCTTTTCCAAAGGCATCTGCCACCCACTTGCTTGTGACAGCTGCAGCCATAAGAGGCACAATGTACTCCAGGCCTCCTGTTAGCTCAAACATAATCACCACCAGAGAGACCGTCATTCGAGTAACACCACCTGCCAACAAGGAAGAGAGTCAAGTTTCTCTCCGTGCTGCTATACATACTAAGCAACTAATTTATATTTTTCAGTCTTACACTTGAAAAGGTATGTAATTTTTCATGCCCTTATACTTTGTGAAGTATTTTTGGGCTTATTTCACTGAAGAAACATATTTTTCAACTACTTCAATTTTCATCAAGAAGGTTGAGTGAACTTGCTGATGCCAAAGATGCTAACACTGAAAAGCAAACAATGAATGCCAAAAGACAGAGCTTTAAAAACAGAAAGGATGCCCAAAAAATAATCTCAAACTTGAGAAACTAAAATTGAATCCTGCCATTACCCCTCTAAAATGACTCCAAGAATCAGGTAAGCACCATGTCTGAGGCAGGTAGGAGCATGGAGAGGTGGCCTTCACACTGGCCTATCTATAGGATTCCTACTGAAGAGGAAGCTAAGCATTATCTTTGGGCACAGCATGGTTACAAAATCCTACATTTGAATAGCTTAGGGCTACTGCAAGAGTTATGTTACAGCTAAACCCTAGCTTTTGGTATCACTATAGTAATACAGTTTGAACTGTGTACAGCTTGGTTTGAAGCCATCTAGGCATGCAGCTATAGACAGGGTTGTAGCTGTATTTTTCAGTCTAGTCTTTCTGTATTGACTTCATAAGCAACCTCCTTGCTCCTTCAGTTCACATTAAAGGATTAAAATGCTCACATAACTGCAGACAAGTGTGTATGTATCACTGAATTATTAGGTAACATTTCTTTGCCTCTGTTCAAAAGGTAAATATAATAAATTGTTATTTTTAGGCCTCAAAATAAAGTACCATTTTAGATGAGAGAAATCAGAAACAGTTCATTAAAAGATGCTTTTCATCTAGTAGCATACAGGAAAACTGGATTGTTTATTACTTAACACAATGATCCGGAAATGACTTTTGTCTGAGGAATGCCTGAAACTTCTGGCTCTGAAAAGCTGAGAGCAGATACCAGAGTAAGGATCATTTAATACTTACTCCATATCTCTTACTCCAGACAAGACAGGTCTTGGGCTCAAGTACAAGCTGTGGCCATTCTGCTGTATGTCTCACCATACGATTAAAATCACTGCACCTTAATTTGGACCTTTTGAAAGAAGAGACTATTGCAGCCTCACCTTGAGTACTGTGTGAAGTTTTGGGCACCACAATGTAAAAAAGACATGAAGCAATTAAAGAGCATCCAAAGGAGGGCAATGAAGATGGTGAAGGGTCTGGAGGGGAGTGGCTGAGTCACTTGGTCTGTTCAACCTGTAGGAGACTGAGGGGACACCTCACTGTGGTCTTCAACATCCTCATGTGGGAAAGCAGAGGGGCAGGTACCAATTTCTTCATTCTCGTGACCAGAGACAGGACTCAAGGAAATGGCATGAAGCTGTCTCAAGGGAGGTTTAGGTTGGATATCAGGAAAAGGTTTTTCACCCAGAGGGTGGTTGGGCACTGAAACAAGCTCCCCAGGGAACTGGTCACAGCACCAAGTCTGACAGAGCTCAAGAAGCATTTGGACTCGTGGTGTGACTCTTGGAGTGTCCTGTACAGGGCCAGGAATTGGACTTCTTGGTCCCTTCCAACTCAGCATATTCTATGATTCAATCATTCTGTGCAGACTAATTGATCAGCTGGAATATCAGAGCAAAGGTTTTCTGTATTATTTCTGTTATGAACATTAAGATCATTTATCAAGAAGGGAAAGCACTTTACTTGTTTTGACAGTAAGATTAATCCTAGCTATTTTAATGTGTCTACACTGCTGAGGTGTTCTCATCCAAAGGGAAGATACAGATTGCCTATATAATTTCTGGAGAAAAATAGGCCTTTTTGAGGCCAAATTCTTCTTTTCATTTGCCTGGTTTTTGATGTGTATTGCCAGATAAGACTGATATTTCCAGGATCTCATTTTTCTGGTTTAACTGTGAGGGGTATCAAGACAGCTAGCTCAGATGTTGATGTCTACATTACAGACTTTAAATTTTCAAGCAAATCCCACCCTTCCTTCCTCTATAACTGATCACACAAATGATCCTGCTTTTCCAATATGAGCATCCAAATCTGAAAATTTTCCAGCTCTTCCTTGAGTACATCTTTCATTTCAAATCTACCCAATCACATTAATCATGTGTTATGCACCCCACTATTTTTTCATCAGCTAATGATGATATCAATAACAACAATTACAGGAGACAGACCATACAAGTACAGAAGGGAAAGATATGATCAGGCAAAAAAATGTTCAGATGGTATGCTTGTAACATTCCTCTTGCATCTACGGCTAGAAATTTGATATGTGAGGTATTATTCAATGATCTTGCTTTAATAGTTAACAGATCATTGCTGTTATATCCAATAAATCCTATTAATTGAGTGTAATCTGATATTGGCTTATGGTCAAAACAAAAACCAAAATACAGCTCAATTGACCATAGCATGACACACAGCCAAAATAAGACCCAGAATTTTTACATCTGTAAGCTTAAAATTTGATCAGAACCAGGAAATTTTTTCCCTGCACTGAGAGAGAGCACAATCTAAACAAGTAAGAAGTTTTAGTCCAGTTACAGTGAATTTCATTGTGTCAAATGGAAAGAACCCAAGCAAAACACTGCTATGTGGAAACTTGCAGCCTAATTGTAGGGTTTTTATTTTTCTTGTCTGTGCTTTTTGACAGATTAGAAGGAGTAGCCATTGGTTCCTGCAAGTCTCTCTGTTGCTGACTACCTGGTAGATCACTGGAAATCATTAGAGGCAGCTGTCCATTCTTTAGCCGATCACATCTTGATTTCATCCTGTTACACCTAGAAATGTCAGCATAGCACCTAACACAAACACAATGTGTATGTCACCAAACATCATTTTTTTTCATGCATATATGTGTTTTCGTACCCAAGCAAGCTGCAGCTCCAACCATTGCATAAAGTCCTGGTGTGACACAGTCTGCCCCAGGTCTGCACCAGTTCCTGAAGATGATCCAGTCATGATGGTGATATGCCAGCTGCTCTACTCCGATCCCAACCATCCTTCCAGCTAT
This sequence comes from Myiozetetes cayanensis, assembly GCF_022539395.1. Lineage (NCBI taxonomy): Eukaryota > Metazoa > Chordata > Aves > Passeriformes > Tyrannidae > Myiozetetes > Myiozetetes cayanensis. Next base: position 97,231,840 of record NW_026087742.1, on the reverse strand, counting down.
GGCTCCAACAGCCATGCTAGGAATGAAAAGGCCTGAAGGGATCTGGAATGAAATAAAGACACATGAGCACCTTGAATAAAATTACCTGTATCAAACAATTTTTTATTATGAGTAAGAGAATCAAGTTTCCTTATTAAATGCTGGCTCAGAAGGCCATAGCCTCATGCAGCCTATAGTGCTGATCTCCATGGTCTGACATAGGTTTCTGCAGTGACTGAGTTTATGTGGCTACATGTGTATTAACAGCTTTATAAAATGTTAATGCATTTCTAAAAGTAATTTTGAATCCTACCCGCTGCATCATACTGAATTTGGGAGATAAATGGTGTTTCTGAATAATAGTCTGTTTTTGAAGTCAAGATGCTCCTGGCTTTGCCCTTATTGCTTTCTCAGCAGGAACTCAGGAACTGCTGATGATTCTGTCATAGGCTTAAGAGGGAGCTTAACTGAAAATAATGTCTTGATTTCACCCTCTATCAGATGGAGCACTTCATGGTTTTATTACTGTATTTTCAGCCTAAATCAGACCGGATTTTAAATTAAATGTCAAATGCAGAATAAAAATTTGGAGAAAAGAGGTTGTCTGCTCAGAGACAGCTATTTCTTCATCTCAGTTTGCTACGTATTTTCCAGGAAGCTCTGTGAATCATTACTTTGTTGTCTGCTATACAGACAAGCAACAAATCATTAAGATACAGTATTGAAATGAAAGGAAAAAAAAAGAAAATGAAAATACACTTTGGCTTGACTAAGTGTGTTTCCTCTTAGCTGTCAAACGTACCTGCAAGTTGGAGATATATTCCCCAGTGGAGAAGACAACTCAGATGTTTGACATGAGCTTGAATGGAGTTTTTGTTGTTTTTAGAGAGGAAAGCTTGTTATATCTTTTTAAGTCTGAAAATATACCTTCAGGTTTCTAGAGAACTAAACTAGCCACCTCAGTATGGCCCAGAGGCATTAGGACTCATAACAGCAGATGCTATATCCTACATCATGTAGTGTTAACCTTGCTAATACAGTTGGATTGAGTCTTCCAGATTTACTGGGTAAAGCTATTTTGTCTGGTTTTTTACAAAATAGTTGAAACTGTCAACTGCTTTTAACATATTTTAAATATATAGGATAAATAAAGAACCACATGTCAAATAAAGAAGCAAAGCTTTTAAATGAACAAGCATAATAACTGGCTGCCAGCCATAAATCTGTTTCTAGAGTGAAGGGCTAAAAGATGGATCCTCAGTTCAAATGTAGTGTTCATGAGAAAGATGAGATACTTTATCTTTGAGTACAGTATAAGATACAGTGTAGAACCCAGAAAAACTTCCATCATCTGCTGCCCTCAGATCCAGAACTACGTGCTCAGATAATGGGAGATGTAGACAGACAGATACACGGGTTTTATGGGCTCTAGCAATCAGATAGAGAGCTCACCACAGACATTTTGTATATATTGAAAGCTTGTATAAATTGTTCTTTGACCTTTCATCATTCATTTAGGGGAGGAGGAGTTGTTGAAAGAAAAAGTTGCAAATCCAAAATAATCAAATCATATATCTGTTAGTCCTCCCATTCATTCCCTCTTTTTTTGAGCTACAGTGCTTAAAAAGATTCAAAAATAGACCTTTTCATGTACTTTTATATTTTTGTGATGCTTTAAATGTGTAAAATAGTCAATTTAAAATTATTACTTCCCTGAGAATAGCTACCTTGAGGTACATTAGGATATTAATCCAACAAGATAAACAATAATGTAAATAGTCCATATCCACGAGAGAGCTCAAAAACAGCTGCAGTGGGAATCATCTTGAATTTACTTATTGGCAACAGCAGATTCAAATTCCCATGCAGATTTCTTCTTCACCTAACAGAAGCACAGATGACTAGAAGGTAGAAAAGCAGGGCTCATCCCTCTGCTGTGACAGGGGCCCACAGAGCAAGGTGCTGGCAGGCAGGTGAGCCAGCAGCATCTCAGCAACACCCACGTGCTGGGTGTAGGTCAGAGGCACACAAGCCCTGCCAGCCAGACCAAGGCTGCCGACGGCAACCTATCTGTGCCTTGTGCTCACGGCAGCTTCTCCACTTGTCCCCGATTTACCTTCATGCCAAAAGTGAATATCGTGATGACAATTTTAAACACCAAAGCCAAGGCGAGCTGCCACATGGCGGAGTAGACTCCGGGGCCGGCAGGTCTGTCAGGAATGTCATCCACTGGTCGGGTCATGTTGGGGTCATTGATGTAGTCACAGAGCTGCGAGGATTCCAGGGCCCCACAGTCATTGAAGAGCTCCGAGATCAGCTCGCTGGTGCTCCTCCGGGTGTAGGGGTTGGGGTAGGCAATGATGGCAGTGATGGCTGTAATCACTATGACCTCCAGCACTGGGTATTTCCCAAGCCTGGTGGTTTTTCGCCTCCTGCACCAGGCGATGTTGCATCGGATAAAGAGGGTGCCCCAGAGGCCCCCAAAGACGCCAAGTAGGATGAAGGGGAAGAGCTCGGCCATGTACCAGGGGGTGTGGTACTCCACGTAGAACAGGACCAGTCGGCTGTTCCCAAAAGGATTGATGGACCTCAGTGTGAAGGCAGCCACAAGGGCAGCAAAAAATGACCTCCAGAGGGTTTTCAGAGGGAAGTAGTAGCTGACCTAAAACCAAGCAGAGACCGTAAACATTTCACTGAGTGTGACAGAGGGTGCTCCTTTTAACTGCCATCCCCATCTGTTTCATTTTACTACACTGGGAGGACTGGTCCTTACCACAACCAGAACATCTTCCCAAAGGTATCAGAAAAGGCATTTTCAGATTTCAGACAAGGAGCACCCACTAGTTAAAAATCAATAAATCTAAATCCAGAGTTACTGTCTAGAGAGTATAAGATGGAAGCTTGCCAGTTTGGCCCATGCATCAGCAAGCTGAAAGCTGGAGAAACCTCAGCCCAATGATACATTTCCAAATTGAATCATCTAATTTGTTTCCAGAAAGCCAGTGCTGCTCTGCTACTCAAATTAGGCTAAAATACCTGGTTATTTCTTATTACCGGAAATCAAAGGTTATTTTTGCTTTAGAAGAAAAAATAAACATATAAATAATTGAAAAATATAGAGTAATCTTAGAAAAAAGATGTCAAATGAAAAATATATTTATTGAAGTGAGTGAACTTCCAGGTCTCACCTCTTCCAGACTAAAAAGCACGCCTCCAATTGGAGCCCCAAAGGCAACAGAAACTCCTGCAGCGGCTGCAGCTGAAAGCACCTACAAAGCAAATATTTACATACAAGGCATGAGTGCTTTGAAGCCCTGAGTAATCAGACAGGGAAATTAGAGATGATGTGATCCAACCTCACCTCTCTTCTCTTTCCTTCATTCTTGCTGTACTTTGAGAAAAGGCTGCTGAAGAAGTTTCCACAGCAACAGGCCACGTGGACTAATGGCCCCTCTTTCCCAAGGCTGAGGCCTGAAGATACCACCAGAACCAAGGTGACTGTTTTGATTAAAAGTGTCCACTTTCCCAGGTAGCCCCTAATAATGAACCCACTCAAGATGGTTTTTATCTGGAAAGCAGGAAGAACATGTTGAAGAGATGAAGAAACCTTTTCTACTCTGAACTTTCAAACGGAGTTAAAACTCCAGCGGAGTTTAAAAAGTTGCAGACTGCTTGAAAAGAGACAGTGATGGAGAGAAAGAAACCACAGGTAGGGCAGCTTTCCCACAGCAATATCTGAGCAGGGGTTAAGCAGACCACACTTTTACTGCTGTTATGGGTGGTCCCCATAACAGTCGGTAAGGACTCTCACAGAGATCAATAGAAATATGAAACTCTTATAACTCCTTGGCTTACAAGATCAGAGTCAAACTAGACTCGACTTTAACAAAGTGGGGAAAAAAGCAAATAAACAACCACAGGCTTTTTCCTGTTAAAACACACACAAAAAAGTTGTAAATATTTGGAATTGCTGCACCACAAAAGCATGTAAGTATGATGAAATGAGAAAGTTCAGAAGATCTTATTTTTAGACGTTTTCTCTTATATTTGCATGTGGTTGGCCAGGACAGAGCACAAGGCATGTGCGTGCCACACAGGGTGGGATTTGGGTTTGGACTCTAGGCCTGGAAATGGGTTGGAGCTGAGTATCACCTCATATGAGGGATTTACCACTCAGAAACTAGCTTTACAGTTAACTACGAAAAGTTTTTAAAACCATAGAAATATCAACCGTGTAACAAAGACACACATGACTACTTTGAAACACGGAAATTATTTAAATATTTCAAATTACTTGAGGTGGGATTTTTTTAAACATTTGGATGCTTTTCTTAGAGATCAAGAACAAAAGTATGCCAAGATTTCTAAAATTTGGGCTCTTGATTCTCTTTGCCAGATTACTAAATAATAATTCCAGTGGTTCCATTGCACTTTCAACAACAGACTGCTCTGATTTCAAAGATTTTGAGTAGCTCTGCTGATTGAATTACAAGGTTTTTCATTTTAACAGCTTAAATATGGACTGAGACTCAATATGTAAAATATTGAAAATCAAGTAGATATTTTCATGGCTATAATGCTGCCATGCTGACATAATGTACGTGACATTGTTTACAGGGCCATAATTTGCAAAAGATGTGCACCAGACACTTTTCAGGCGTTCCAAATGATGGGCATCTCAGGAAACCTTAGTTTTGTAGCCCTCCCTCTTCTTTTTATTTTGCTTTTATTTAGAACCTAGCCTAGAAAATAACTGGTTTTGTAACTGACCCAAGTAATTTCATTCAAGGAAAATTCTATATAATCTTCTAGTGAGTGTCTCCTAGAGATGCTGATTTTTATTTCAAGCTCTGGCAATGAACAAGTATTTGCATTATCCTGTCACAGTGACCTTCAAATATTTTATACTATGAAAAATTTAGATGAGCACCATAAAAGCACAGACAAAGGAATGAAGTCAAATGAGATGGAAAGATAATTTTCTTGTTTCTATGCTATCTCACCGTATAGTTCTGGAATGAGAAAAAGTGGTAAATCATAATTTTTTTTTGCTTTGTTTGGTACTTGGATATTCATGCACAAAGAGAAACTCACCTCTGGGATTCCAGAGCCACAGGCATAAGGAGCAAACACTCTGACCAAGGAGACTGCCAGGAAAGCAAAACATAGAGCCCACATAATGTACAGAAAATAGTTTAGAATGTAAGCACTTGCACCCTAGAAAAATAACAGTAACAAACATTGTTAGACAAATGCAGATTGGCAAATCTCACACTTCTACTAGGGATCATGACAGCACAGAGCCTGATCTTTTTCATTTACATGTTAACTGTGGCTTTTCCACAGGAAGGACAAATAACTTTATGTACTCCAAAAATTTTATTACTCATGGAAAGAAGTAGCATACTAATATATACTTAACCTAGTCCATACAGTCAGTCTGTTTGCAAGGGGCCCAACCACCGCAAGCTGAGCATTGTTCAAGAAAAAAAATTAAACTAATCTACAAAAAGTTCCAAAACATCAAACAAATATGTCATAAGGGCAAAAGTAATTGGTAATAAAAAGGCACCTAGTGAAGGAATCTGCTGTGTTCATCCCATGGTGGAGGACAGGGGATGTGACCCTGATATACCTTTTTCTGGGGGCTGGTATTCAAAGGTCATTTCTCCATGTAGATGCTAATCTTTTCAAATGAAACACCTTTGTATATCATTAGCCAGTTCATTTCATAAATGGGAAGGATGAAACCATAAATAAATCCTTTCCTTCTCTATGATGCTACCTATGATAGGGTTGAAAATAATTTGAAAACACCATAGTTTGGCAGAACCTACTCAAACATACCTCAGTCATTTTTGCGCTGATATTTTAAAAGAATTCCAGTCAGGAATAAGCCTGTCTTCAAACTGAATAGCTTTACTTTTCTGACAGAATGGAAATGTTAATGACCATTAACAATGGTTGACTGTGCAGTGCCATAGTGAAAGCACAGTCAATAGTGACCTTCAGGTTTTCTACTTGTCTCCAATGGTCAAGTCGAAACTTTTGTTAAAAAATCTGCTTTAGGATACCTCTTCCTCTTCTCATGCATAATTTTTTTAGATTTATTTCAAAAACCCTACCTACACAGACAAAGGAGAATCTAGTCAGAGCATCAAATTGATTCAAGGACCTTAAGCCTTCAAACAGTATACTTTAGCAACATGACACTACAGAATAAAAAACTGATATGGACTTCAGTCATGAATTGGTATGAATCCTTCACCTCTAAGTGAACTCTTCCTACCGGATGCAATTCCAGCTGCTCAAGAACATCGGGGCCCCTGTCTTTGCTCTGCAGGACAGCAGCCTGGATATCAACATTATGATAAATCAAGCAGGAAAACAGGCATTAATCAGTTGTATCGTGTCTTCAGTTAACAGAGCTGGCCAAGCCCCGTTCCCAGTCATAAAAAACCTAGAGCTGAGAAGTCTCCCTGTTTTCAAGCCTGCAAGGAATCAACCTTTAACAGCATGCATGTTTGCTAGTTTAATTTTCCCAATCTGTCCAAATGAAAACACAGTAAGGTAACCACTGCCCTTATCCATATGGGTATATTTGAAAGAAGCGCAATTTGTTAAGGTCCTCTTATGCTTGCTGAAGTTGGCAGCTGGCTGTGCTGATAACAGCAGAAGAGCAGTACAATGTTATCCCCCAGTGCCCTGACACTAAGCAGTCATGGATCCCACACTTGCAGTGATTGACATCCATCCAGCTGTAGTAACCAAGGATCTTTGTTGCTACAGCTGAAGACAGCCTCATGAATGTCTTCTCCTAGTGCTTTCAATCACAAGCAGCTATGACAATATTTACTCTTCCTCCACAGAAAACTCTGGATATCTCGCCTCAGGGCAAAATCCTCCTGTCAGTGTGAGCCTGGAGTACCTCCAAAGAAGGCCAATGCCTTGACAACAATTTGGCCCTACTACATTGAGCGAAAGCTGTAGTTTTGCTTCTAAATTCACTGGAGTCAAATTAACTTTGTTTCTTTTTACGTCTTCTTCTTTCACAACTCAGAAGTCATAAGAAAACTATGTCAGCTCGTTACTGCAATCACATATACACCTACAGTTCTGTGGCAGGACCCCACAAGAGTCCGTATGGCCAGTTCAACCTGATCCCTTGGGACAACTTTCATTGTTACATTTTCCAGATATCTGGCATTCTGCAGGTTCAACTGCAGCAGTTTCTAATGATTAATAATATGAAACCCTTTGGGAAGTGAAGTAGCAGTAAGTCAGTATAGCAAATGGCTCATTTCTCATCCATTATGTGCCATTACTAAGGCTCTGAATCAGCAGAAGTCTTAAGCCTGTACACTACATCAGAGCCCAAAACAGCTCACCAGGAGAGGTGAACCTTTCCCACTAGTGGCTCCGAAGACTCACCCTGAAGGTAATAGTAATGAAGCAAGTAGGGAAACTGAGCAAAATTGTGTATTTTAGTTTACAAGACAACGCAGTATTTCAGATCTGGTGTTAGTCCAGTTTAGATACAAATGAAACACAATCGAAAATAACCCTTACAAATTCAGAATACTGAAAGAAACCACATGCCTCAGGATGCCACCCAATGTATGTTTTCTCCAGAGGCCCAGAGCTCTACCCTGACTCTATGAGGCATCTCAAAGTTTCCAGACTCCTTCCTATGGATGTTACAGCATGTGTCTCCTCAAGACTGACAGACTCAAGGCGGTAAAATTGAGAGTGGTGTTCCAGGTATAAAGGGTTTTCCTCATCTTTCAGGTCTCAGCTTCATGACAGGAGATACAGAAGCTCTGGGATGGGAATACAGTCCATTGCTGATCCACAGAAGACAAGGGTCCCTTCCTCTACCCTGGACAGGTGTCAAAAATGGGGTTCTCAGCTCCAGTGAAGTTGGGGTTGGGACCAAACTTTATATGCAGAACAGGGAAGGTCCAGATCACCAGATACTGGCCAGAGATCTGAACTGAGTGACATCTGATAAGCTTTTGATCCGCCAGTGAATCTGAGGCTTTGAAACTGTCTCACATAGAAAACTCTTCTTCCCCTGCTCTTTGGAAGTCATTCAGGACCAGAGGGCTGAAGAGTATAACTGGCCTACAAAACAGTGTTTAGGGAAGAAAACATAGCCTGGTAGGTGTCTAGTGTGCTATTATATTTTCCATAATAATTTGTATCAAGCTCTGCTTTGGGCTCATTTTATAGGAGTACTAGAATGGAAACATTTTTCAAGAGATGCCATAGGAAATGTCACAATTCTCAGTGAAAACATATGTACAGGGTTTATCACAGCCATAAATTGGCAAAACCACAAGGAAGAACTGATCTAAATCTCAGTCCTCAAAATGTCAAATTTAGTTGGCTATGATGAGAAAGAATCACAGTCATGCATAAAAAAAGGAGACGTCTAACTGGAGTACCTTTAGGGAAACTGTTCTAAATACTTTTTGCCTAAAATGTCCTCCAATGCACACTCCTGTTTTATAGGGCTGTTATGTAAATGTCAGGCACAAAGTGAAACAACATAGAAAAAGGTAAAATTATTCTGAAACTCAGTCAAGTTCAGTGTATTTTGATACCTGCTTGAGTCCTCTACTACTACAGGAATGAACCATATCATGCAAAACTTGTAAACCTTTTTCTATGAAACTGAATTTTTACTTTCCATATTCACATTTTTGTTGGGCTTTGCCTGAGATTTCAGTATAACAGGAATAGACATCTATAATATTAAAATTTACAGCATCCATCAGGCCATGACAGCCAGGAACCCACAGATCTTAGAGGCCCATTTGTTCCTAGAAAGAGCCAAAACCTAAGTCAAGATGAACCTTTTTTTCCTACTTTGACAGTACACCAGGGGGTGAGAAGCCCAATTTGAATACAAAGTGAGTAAAGTTTCACAGTGCCCACCTTGCTGATACCTCTCCTGTAGGCCGTGGCATACAACAGTCATGACTGCTGCTTTCAAATAGCAGATGAAAGCAATAAATTTCCTCAAGGACATGCATTGTTTATGTATTCCAGCCAGAGTAACAGCATGTCAAACCCATGTATAGGATTTCCAAATCCCCTAACAATTGTAACAGTCTCCTCTTTTTTTCCTTCTCATAGTTTTTTATTCTCTTAAATTACAGCATCATCCCCAGTCCTGCAGTTTTATACCACAGTAATATTTCTTCACTGTCACAAAGACACAACCACCCAAACTACCTGTTGATGAAGACCAGGGTGAACCTAGCAAACCTCTGGCAAAGGGAAGCTTGACACTGGGACTGGCAACTGTGCTGAGTAATTTTTGCCTCTTTTATGTGGTGGGAATATTCAGGAATAGTGAGCACCCCACTAGTTCCATTATGGTTAATTAGTGGAAACTATTGAAAATTGAGCTATACATATTCACAGACACTCTCATCTAGTACTACTTGTACTATAAACCTAAAGCAGCACTGAAAGGAACATGAGTGACACACTTGTAAGGCAATGAAGGTGTCCTGAAACACTGTAAGACCAGATCTTTCTCTCACTGGGAGAAGATCTCAGACAACCTCTCCTACCTCCATGTCATATTCAGTTTTTGTCAAATTCAAGTCAGCTGCAGAAGAGGAGGAGAGTGGGATTTAAGACAATAACTCTGCCAAAAATTTGACTTGTGAAGGGATCAATTTTATTAAATACATTGAACAACTTAAGCTGAAAATAAAATGTCCTTTTTTGTATTTTTTTAACATAAATGGTGTATAGAGAGGCTTCTTTTGACTGTCTTCAAAATGAAACTTTCACCTGCTTTGCTTTGAAACAGCATTCTTTGTCCTTAAAATTACTACCATAAAAAGAAATGTAAGCACAAAATCTTAAATTTTAAGTTTCATGCCAGTCCAGGTCAGCTTTTTCCCTTCTTGTCCTCTACCCCTGCAAGTCTTTCACTTAGGCCAGCTTTTGGTGCTAGTTAAATATCACGATGCCTGATAGAGAAAATGATTGCAAGGGATAAACAAGCAGTTCTTATGCAGCTCCCTTTACTACTCACAACATCCGAATACATAAAAATCCATCTGCAATCCTGAAAATTTCCTCTTAAATGTATTTGTCAACACTCATCTGTTTTTGTCCAATAAAATGGTGTTTGAAAGGAAAAAAAAAAAAAGGGCAGCTCAAGTCCCCTGGTGATTATGTTATGCATGTGATGAAACCCTTTTAGTTTAATATTGATAAAAAGAGAGTACAATCTCACAGCTTTCCACTTTCCATCACACTGAAACAACAGGATCTCTTCCAAGTTAAGCAGATTGCTTGTGGAAATATCTTTTTTTGCAGTGTGCTCAGTTCATTACTTTCAGATAAACTCTCTGGAGGGAACATCAGCAAGCACGAAAAAAGGGCATTGCCTGGCCTGCTGTGACCCCAAACTAATCAGGTCTCTCGTACCTCAGACTGGCTTACAAGAAGTTCAGACCATTTCTGCCACTGGGGACATTTGTCCCTGTCATCGAATGTAGTTTCATTAGACGTCCAGCAGCACTGCTCATGGCTGTACCAGAAGGCAGACAGGCAGACACCCTCCTTCAGGTCTGTCATCCAATCCACAGCTAAATCTATCACTCCAGCTAGTGTGCCTGGGAAAAGAAATGCAGAAAAAGAAATAGTGGCATTAAAAAATATCAAGTTGCAAGGAAAATATCTTTCATTTTAATAATGGGGGGGAAGTAGAAGTCTTTGGGGAGACCTTACTGCAGTCCTCCAGCACCTAAAGGGGGCTTATAAGAAAGATGGAGACAGACTTTTTAACAAGGCCTGTTGCTATAGGACAAGGAGTAATACTTTTAAGCTAAAAGAGGATTGGGTTAAACTAGATATGAGGAATAAGTTTTTTACAATGAGGGTAGTGAAACACTGGAGGTGAGGATGCCCCATCCCTGAAAACATTCAAGGTCAGGATGGATGGGGCTCTGAGAAACCTGATCTAGTTGAAGATTTCCCTGCTCATTACAATAGGGTTGGATTAGATGACCTTTAAAGGCCCCTTCCAATCCAAACTATTCTATGATTCAATAAATACAAACCTTCCAAATAACTGGGGGCATTAACAATTTTGTCTGACCCTCAATGTTTTCTCATAAGCTTTTAAACATTATTATTTTCATACTGACTGATGGCCAAATAGGGGAGGCACAACCCGTGTCAGGCTGGATCCTGCAGCCTGTCCCAGGCAGGTGCATCACCTGGCTGAGGTAAGGAGGACTTCACGTGGGTCTCTTTACACATACTAAGCTGCAGGTCTCAAATCACACTGTGTATTTCAGAGATAGTGGAGGAGAAGGATAGGTTTGTTTTCCTATAGCCTTTATGGTCCCAACACAGCAACCTTTCAGAAGGATGATTTCATTACAGAGACAACAGGGATGCCAAATTTTGAGTTATGAACTTAATAGAACAGGGCTCTCAGTATATGTGTACATTTATTAGCAATCTGGACATGCAGAATAAAATTATCCTTCAAATTCCCCTTGTATCAAACCAACCCTTATTTCAGCCTTTCCCCAGTAATTACACAGAGCTACAGTGACACCCGGTGGCCACCAGACACAGACACGGGTAAACTTGCTGTGCCCAGACACACACAAAGAAATAAATCTCATTTTCTAGGGCATTTGCTCATCAGTGATAATAATCTGCACCAGCACCCTGAGAGCAGATGGGTCCCCACAAATGCAAGAACAGCGGGAACAGGAGGCTGGGAGCAGCCAGAACACAGACCTGCATTCTGTCCCTATGTCCATTCTTTCTGGGAAGAGTTAAATCAGAAACATAGAAGAGTCATTTAGTGTTTTCCAAACCTCTGTCATGAACAATGGAAAGCAGAATTCATATTATCTTTACAAATAATTATTAATATAATTTCAGGAAACCAGTAATGGATTTGAACAGAATTTATCAGTGCATTTCAGTGGGACTAAAACATGGAGGGGGTAGGGGGAAGCTTTGGAAAATGCAAACTGGTTTAGTTTTATGTTTCCAAAACTTTTAGCTTCATGGCTCCTGCTAAGAATGTAATTGCATGAAGCAGGGCTGGGGGCTGATCCCCTTTCCTCTAGCAGCTGGGGCACACAGGTGGGTCCAAGAGCTGGTTTATTAGACCTGGAACTAAAGTTTTCTGCTTTTCATTTCTGTAAAGGAGCAAGGGGAAATATATTTCAAATAATTCAGGCAAGTGGAACCTAGTATTTCTTCCAAAGCACAAAAAAACCACCTGTGTTCACAAGAGCCTTACACCTAAGCATATCTTCTTACACCCTGAAGAAGGATACTGACAAGGATTGGTCACAAGGGTAGCAGTGAAGAATTTTTGTTACCTGGAAATAATCTGAAGAACTATACAGACACACTAGACAAGATCAAAGACTATGCAGAGCAGAGTGGTGATGTCTCTACCAATTATTTTTCTTTCATGAAAACCCTCCCTTAATCTTGCTTACTCTCTTCCATTTTTCCCAAGTTTCTATGGAAACAATGAACCATAATCTTAGATGATGGTGAATCATTGTGTTGCTAGCAACTTCAGATTGCATAGCTTACTGAGTCTTGCAGTAAGTTCTAAATTCTTCTCCAATTTTCTGAAAGTTTCACCAAAAGCTGTGCCTCTTGAATCTCTTGATGGACCTTCAGCATTCTCTGTAGTTACCCCAGTCTTCAAAGTTTACGTTACTCTTAACTAGGCAATGCACATTAATGCTACCTAGCAGAAGGTGTAAAGGAAGACAGGCTTTTTAAATGGTTTTCCCCAACAGAGTCAGTAAACATAGTGAAGACCAAACATTCAGTTATCTAATATAAAAAGCTCACAGGTACCTCAGCACCTCTAAGACTTAATTGTGCAGCTGATATAATCCCTTTTGCCAAATACTTTGTGATCCACAGAAGGAGGAAAAAGCTACATGCAATATATTACATGTGTTCCAGAGAAGAACCAAGATTTACTTGCTCAGTGCAGCTACACATGCACAGAGCAACAGAGCCCAATGGAAGGAATGCTGGAGAACAGGGATTTCTCTGTTTGGCCTCAATGGCTTGTGTTGACTGTGGAGGTGCTGCCTTTGAGGTATTGCACAATCTGAAAGATAGAGTTGACAAAATTGGTGGGATTTAGGCTTGTAGATCAGTTAAGCTCACTTTAAACTCCTGAACCTGGGTAAATCACCCAAGTGCATTTGGAAGCATGTTGGAAACTTTGGCCCCTGCCAGCCCATTCCCCATACCCATCTTGCTGGTCTCCATCCCCAGCACAGAGGCAGCAGGGTCAGGATGTCCTATGGGACCCTCAGACCCTGGGTACTGCTGCTGCTACTTTCCCCTTTCTCTCCCAGTCCTTGCCACACTTTTTCCTTGCCTTTGGTAATGTGTGGACACAGCTGCCCAAGAGTTCATCCAGTGTCCATGTGGCTGAGCCAGGCTGCTCTCTTTGGAGCAGCAATAGCTTCTGCCTGTTGCAGCAGAAGAGGAACCATGGAGGAGTCAAGCTGGTCCACACAACCTGTGTGACCATATAGGTACCCTCATGGCAGGCTCTCCTCTCTGAGCAGCAATACAGGCAATACTTCAAGTAGAGAGGAAAACAACATGAGGTGTCTCTTGATGGTACCATCAACACAACCTCCTCCCTCCTCAAACCTGGCTAAGAAACCTCATCCATTTCATCAATTATTACCCCCCACACTCAACAAAGGGGTCTTGACCCCTTGTTGAAGCTGAGGTGATGATTCTCCATCTTCACCCTGTCCCAAAAATGCTGAAGGCACAGAGTATGTGTGTCATTTCAATAGCAGGGCTCAGCAGGGCTCAGCAGAGGCCACGGGCACGCAGGTAGTTTTTGTTCTCTGGTGGATTCACAAGTCCTTGTCCCAGTGTAAAAAATTATTAATTTGGTTTGACTCCTTGTGGTAAAACTTACTGCTCTTTATGCTTTTCATTGAAAAGGCTGCAGAAGCTACAGGTCTCAGCTGCAGCTTATCCTCAACCTCCATTCCCAAGCTGGAGGTATCAGCATCAGATCTTATCTGAGGTCAGCAGCTCAGGCTTTTGACAATCATTAGGATTTCAGCATAAGGTTTAATTGCAAACTGGAACTGAATCAAACCTTCTGGGGTATTTTTACTAAATGGAATGTGTGCATGTGTACCACATTCTCTATGAGCCAGGGGATTACTGAGGTCACTAGAGCCCTGAAGGGCCTGCTCTAACTTTATTTGTAAGCAGAATTCTCCTTCCCAGGTGAGGCCAACCCTGGCCTTCAGGCAAGGTTCAGCAGCCCTGATAGTACACAGTCTATCAAACTCTCTTCCCATCTCACCCTCCCACCAATGCTTTTGTGGAAACAATTACATGTCCACAAAATAACATAATTTGTTATTTCAGCAGTGTTTTCTTGAGAACTTCACTGGTACTTCTGAGGCTCCTTACAACTGTAATAAACATGTTAATTTGACAGATGCTGAGAAGGAAATTCTCATCACCTCTTGGAAACTGTGAAACTTCACATCATGCTTTTACCAAGCAGCATGACACAAGAGCACCCTGACATCACTGAAAAAGCATAAAAAATGGCAGCTGTCTCAGTTTGGTAAGAGAAGTGCAGCTTTCCAAGCTGGAAGATGTGCTAAACTGAGGAGAAGACAGGAGAAATTGAGGAAATTAATGAATTTGCCATGTGAGTTTGAGCAGGCTGTTTAATATGTAATGTCTGTCTGGCCTGGAAGCAGATCTGAAACTGAGTCTGAAACTGTGTTTTGCCTTCACACATATATAAAGAAGATAACCCAGTGGCTATAGCAATTTATAAAGCTTCCCTTTGAGTGTCCACAACCAACATTTTCCCCACATCATATTTTCTACTTGCAGAATTAAAGTACGTGATGACAAGGAAAAAAGTCCTTCCAATAAAATTGACTTCTGTAAATCAAAGATTCAGAAAGTCAAAGTAGCCCGTTGAGTGTGAAGCAAAAGCAATAGAAAAATCCCTCTATTGGTGAGTAACATTTTTTCTAGGTCAGCACTCAGTGGGGGATTTGCAAGTGAGAATATTTACTAAGGATCATAACTGCATGGACGCAAAGTTGTCTTTTTAGCTTGAAGCATCAGTGGAGAGACAACAAAGTAAAAAGAGAAGGAGACAGCACTGTAGCAACTTGGGTGGGATGGTTCAGGCATAATTGTAGCGCTAACACATACGTACCTGCCAGTAGCCCTATGAGGAGCATTACAACCCATCCTGACCAGGCGTCCAGCAAACTCTTGATGAACTCCCATATGGATTCTTTACTTTTGCTTGTAATCTGAAAATAAACATAGATATGTTGCTGATTAAGGTTGACACAGTTTTAGAGTAGAATGTTTAAAATAATTAGACTCCCAGACTGTGCACACAATTTCTCTACTCCCTGTTGTCCCAATCATTTTTTTAGAGTTGCTCTGCTGATTAAGTTGCAGCAGCCCTTTCATATTTACAAACTCAAGACATCCCACATACATATTTTTAAAATTCCTCCTCAAATCATACAACAAGATAGGAAGCAAGAACTTTGGAAAACTGCTTGTTTTCCTCATTACCAGGATGGCTGTGACCAGGGACTGTGATGCAACAAAGCCTGACACCGTTACCTTTCGATGGCGGTCAGTGTCACGCGATTTCTCTCGTAGCCAGTCAATGGTATGGAAATCCTCATAAGTTCCAACATCAGGGAAAGGCTCATCCAAAAAATCCATCAGGTTGCCCGAACCGTTCATGTCGCCTGCATTGACCATATTAGGATCTGTGTGTAGAGGAAAAACAACTATGTCAATAAATTCATGCAAAAATGACTGTTACCTCCTTTAAAAGTCAAGTCCCAAAGTAGTGTCTACTATGGCAAGCTCCAGAAAAGGCTGACATCATTCCCAATGAGAGGGAGTAGCATGAGATTTTATTAAATGGGATAGTTTAGGCACAGAGGGTTGGACTCATACAACTTACTTCAGCCATCTAAAAGTTTGGTGTCTGGACTGTAGGAACCACCTGGGCTGCCTCCAGAGACAGGGAAAGATAAGTGTAAGGGTGTGTGGCAAAGAGTGCCTGCACCTTTAAAGGCTAAGGACCTATTTCAATAATAATCATTCAATAAGGATAATGAGCAAAGGAGAAGACTGAACAAGAACATTCAGGGACACAAATGCAATGCAAATAATAAGGGAGGAAGTGGTAAGAACCAAACCTGGATGAAGGGGTGTGGGAGTGCAAGAATACCTATTCCAGCAAAGTTGTCTGATTAGGGATGTTGTCAATTGGAAAACTATGGGGAAAAGAGGCAAAATCAGAATCAAAATATACAGAGACATAGACCTGACAAAGCAAACGTGAAGATCATGACCAGAAACAAACCTCTCCATTCATACTAATTGAAGAGCTAATAACTGTGTGTCTGCCTCTGGAATGCAGGCTCAGCTACTGGTTGAATCTGCACAAGAGAAAGTGGCAGCCGTGTCCCCCAGCATGGGCAGAGACCCTGGGCCCAGGAGGGCTCCAGCAGCTGGGCAGGGGGGTCCTGGGCTGGGACAGCTGAAGGATGAAGCCCTGTGCTTCTAACAAAGTGTTGCTCTAAAGAGTGGTTAATCTTATCCGTCCTAAAATTGGTGCCTGAGAAATGGGATCTTCCAGAGAATACCTGAGGTCTCTAGTCTGAAATGGCAAGCCTAAAAAAGTCCATTTTCATGGAATTACAGGGGAAAAAAACCCATGAGAAAGCATAAGAAAACTGGGGACAGATACAGACTTTAGAAGCTGTATAGAACAGACTGCAGAGCCTGTAGCTCCTTGACGGACATGAGAGAACTTTTGCTGGTCACTGATGAGGCCAGTATGGTACCAATGGCTGCTACCAACTTTCCTTCAACAAGTACAGGAATGGGAATGTCACGAGTAAAGAACTTGGATCTTGAATCTGTGCAGAAACTTCCCAATTCTGTAATTGGATCAGGCAGAAATGCAGCACATAAGCTTTTAATTGACTGCCCATACACCATGATACTTTGCTTGGTCCCCTTTATTTGCTGCCTTTTTTTCCCTTTTCTCCTCATTTTCAACTATTTTACTTGAAATGTCTCCATTTTTGCCCTGGTGGGAATTTAGAAGCGTAATAAATGTGAATATTCAGCTTTGTCAGTGTCTGCTCTTTGCAATTCACCATGTAGAAATTTTGGATGACACAGACAATGTGCTGAGCACAAGCAGCTGAGAAAAGCATTATATTACAGGCAACCAGCAGGTTACCATTATAACACTATAGAAGCCCTTTAAAGTATGGAAATCAAGTCAGCTCCAAGTAATCTCATGGCATGTTTTTGTGAAAGAGAATCAAGCAAGGGAGTCGCAGCCTGGGGAAGGAAACTGAAAGCAGAGCAGGTGTCCTACAAAGACCTGTGGAGCACAAACAAGCTGCTGCAGGATTGAGTGATTTAAAAATAGAAGTTAAAATGAGCGACAGTTGAGAACAGTGATACTTCGCCAAGCAGGTGAGAGCACACTCCTACATCTGCTAAGTGAAATGAGAATCTGAAGGTGGGATGATGTGACTGTCAGCAGGCAGCTGAAGTTGCAAGAGGGCATTGAGCCCAATATCTTCCCAGGACTGGAACAGGAAGCTGAAATGAGGTGAAAGGATTAGATTTTGCTATTATTTTGTAACGTTGTGATTTTTTTTTTGCAGACCAGTTAATTCACCCTATTTTTCCCATACAGCAAAGAAGGACCTGTAAAGAACGTGCAGCTCAAACTGCTTGCCTGCACGAGCCAGCCCCAACCCGCTAAATAAACAAACTTCTGGGAACTCTCGCATTGAAAGCATTGGCAAGTTTTCTTTCATACCACAAGAAAATTACCCAACACGCTAGTTATAGCATGTAAAAAATAGCTTTTTAAGTATGTTGTCAGTGCCCAGCACATGACAGTACTGTGATGGATAATACCAGGCCAGACCACAAGTATGTAGGATAATTACAATCTCAGCCTGAATCTACCCCAAAAATACGTGCTACACAACACATCCAGGGAGAGAAAAAATGTGCTAGAGACCACAGGGCCATGGAAGACTAAGAAAACAAACAAGCTTTGAACTCTAGGTAGTATATCAGTACCTGGAAGTTGCAGCAAACTGGATGATTGTCAGCCGTAAAGTTCACTTCAGGTACTACACTTTTGAAAGCAGAGATATGATATCAGATTATGCAAAATCCAATTTTAGTAAAAAAAAACATAGCTACAGCACTTTTGAACTGTGTACTACAGAGTTTCCATCTTATGTCCTAGTACTAAGCACCATAAGTATCCCTTTCTTTCTCTTTATTTTGCATTTATTTCTCTCACTTCACTTCAGCATCTGTAAAAATCTACAAAGTTTATTTCAGGATAGACTAACTTGCCCTCTTAAAGAAGTTTGCAGAGATGCTTCCAGTTCTGCCAGGAGACTGGAGCCTTACTCCAGATACAGATAATAATTCAATAACTCGGTTATAGATATTTAATACATAAAAATTAAGGGCAAATTAATCTCATCCAAGCTTGAATTGTAGCCAGGTGTACTGCAGCAATACACTCTGGACACCAAAATCTAGACTGCTTTCACTGCTGAGGAGAGGAAGTGAATTATTTACATTAGAATGAGACAGATTGTTTCGCAGAAGTGATAATTTCTGTTTACTGATCACAAAGATGTCGGAGGTAGACATCTTGATCTAAAGAGGGCAACACTACCAGTTGCAACATAATGACATGCAGAATTAGTAATAAATGCATTTCCTCACACTTGAGCATCTAAGAGATGTGGATGCTCTGACAGAGATTATTTACACTGAAAGGTGTAAAGTCTTGCTGAAGAATCGTCTGACATATGCGTTTTGTCCCTTTGTTGTTCCATGCCTTAGATGTCCTTGTTGTCCTTCCCACTACTTTTTCAGATGCTGATGCAGCATAATTTGTGCAAGGGCTAATGTTTCCTGCTTGTCCCCATATTTTCCTAATAATTTCCGGCATCCCACCAAGTTTTCCTAGGGCAGACATCCAGCATTTGCACTGAGCAGCCTGCTACGACTCCCTGAGAAACAGTGGCCAGTTTGGAGCCCATCATTCTATGATCTGTTAGGGACATTTTCCTCTTTGCTTTGCCTTTAACAGCTTTGAATTCCATCAATCCCTACAATAGAGAGCCTCTGCAGCTCTGAACAGCCAGCTCTCATTTTTACTGTCTAGTTTAGTGTACCTTTAACTGAACATTTGTGTCAACACTCTGCTTTAATAATTGCAAATAGGTTCTTTCTAGAAACTGAACTAGAAAACAAAGAAATCTGACTGAACTGCACACCTCTGGAACTCAGAGGGTTCAGATTAAACAGATTTCCCTGGATTTAGACCCATGCCAGACTACTGTGATACTGTAGATGGAGCGAGGTCCTGGCAGGGATCCATTCACGAGAGGTCACAGTACTAGCCTGGCACTTGTGCCTCCTGATAGATGCTCTCCTGGCTACCACATAACCCTAGATATCTTTCAGAAATCTTGGGCCAGATCAGCCTGATGGTCAGTCCCTGATCTCCCAACCAGCCGTGCCTGGTACACAGTATTCTGAAGCCAGAAAGAAAGAGCTGTTACCCTACAAATGTCAAATGCATGAGAGCAGCTGGAAGTAAGGGCCAAAAGAGCAAGCCCAAAGATTAGCCTGTGAAGCTTTATGACTGCAGAAAGCCAGATAATTTTTAAGTAATCACTGAAATCTCCTACATAAATAAAGCCAAGAATAGATTCATGCAAACAGCCTACAGAAGCCGGGGTGTGAACACTGGGAGCTGCTGACGGGCCGGGACATGCTAACAAGCACAGCAGGTACTGCATGGACACAAGGTCTCTTCTGTTACATTTACTCACCTCTTGTTCAAGAACCAAAAGGTAGTAGTAGTATTATATTTAGGGTGACTTTTTTTTCTGCAAGCCTCACAGTGAGTAAACTCATCATGTGATTAGAATCAGCTGCATGACACACTGCAGCTTGGAGGTTTTACACAAGAGCGATAAATTGCATTAAGAGTGAAAATGCTGACAAACTGCAGATTTAGAGCACTGTTACAGCATGTACAAATGTAAAAGCCATAGCTAGAAGAGTTCTATCAGTGAACTGACATTCTAGGTAGTATGCTGACTGACTGATCAGATCTGAAATGTATTTGACATGGCAAGGACAGACCAAAACATCCCATAGTTCAAAGGGGCTGAAAAGTATACTGATGGAAAACAACTAGCTGAACAGTCATCAAAGGAAAAGTCTTGGCCCTGGCCTATTGCTCCTAGACATGCTAGTTCCATGCTATGTTCTTCTCATCCTGTTTTCTGTTTTAATTGGACACATTCACTGGGGCAGGCAGTATGATTTTTAATGTAATTCCAACAAGTTTCAAGTTACTTTCAACAGATCACAGTTACTGAACTACTTCAACACTTCAGATGTTTCTAGCAGATGAATGTTCACCTATGTGCTTTCATCTGTAGGCTGTTTTCCTTGAAGATGGCAGTGGGGATGTTGCTATGTGAAACATGACAGCACGCAGGCAGCAAAGCATACCTCTCTTCTGCTGTAGCATAAGGAATAAGTGAACCTGGCAAGAGGCTGGGAGAAGAAAGCAGAAGCCTAAATGCCAGTTGCAAGTTCTTCAATTCGCATTTGGAGTGACGCTTTCAGGGTGTCCAAAGCATCACCTGCTCCATCTCTTCCAAATGTGTCACATGTCAGCCAACACGTAAAAGGGGAATATGGCACGTCTCAGGGCTTTTCTATGCTCTCGTACCAATATACACAGTGATGAAACAGAGGAGATCCTACTCCAGACGCAAAGTTTTTGAAGTGATTCAGGGTCATTTCAATCATGACTCCATCAGAGTTGAGCCCACCACTGACCTGAATGGTTGGATGAGCTGTGCTCATGTGGCACGACATGACAGCAGCTACTGCACAAACGAAGGAGCATGGGGGCTGTGAAAATCCTTGGGGTTAATGTTCTATAGTGCTCAGTAATGAACAATGCAATTTTACTGGAAATCATCTCAAGACGCCTTCATACTGACAGATGGCTTGCCACGCTCTGTGCCCTTAATACTTGTATTGACTATTCCAAGTACCAAGTCTGCAAAACAGCCCAGCACGGTGCCCCAGCCTCATGGCCATTAAATGCTCAGTGTGATCTGTCAAGCAAAGGCACCTCATCCTGAGAGCCGAGTGCTCTGCCAGCATCCATCCATCCCACATCTCAAGGGATTTAGACCTAGTCACAGAGATGGACACAGAGCACTCTCCACCCAAGGCCTGAACTGAACAGGATGTCAGTGCTGCCAGCAGAGTGAGCTGAGTCAGAGGATCATACAACGGTTTGGGTTTGGAAGAGTCAGTGTTCAGAAATAGCCATAAGAGGATAAGGCTGAGAAGGAAAGTTCCTAGAGATGACTATGGTTACACCACAGAGAATATGGCCCTGATAGTTTAGGAAGCAGAAAGCAAGATTATTAACAGGGTCACCATGAAAGACATGAATGAAAAGTACAGGGAGATGATTATACGTCTTCTGGGGAGTGGTCAGAGACCAAGATCTGGAGCCACGAAGGCCAAGGTACCTGCCATGTAGAAGAAGATCTAGAAACATCAACATGACATTATACAAGATATAGGAGGCAGGTAAACAGTTATGAAACAAGAAGTAAGATGCTGTTGGGTGATTTTACAAGGAAGATGTCTTCAGCAAAAGCAAGCAGGCTGAATCCCCAGCAACTTAAATGGGTAATTTTCTATAGGATGAAAAACATCTACAGGCAATTTAAGACTATGCAACTTAGAAGCTTCCAACTGAACAAGCCGATTGAGTTATTGACCTTCTGTCTTAACTGATGGAGTTTTAAGATGTTAAAATGGCCTTGAATCAGAGAAATCTAGTTCAGACTCCTGGAAATAATCAGAAAATGCTGAACCCACTTACAGACTTTTTTGGAAACATAATATGGCATGTAAAAAGCAACAAATAGTTAAACTGGGAAAATACAGAGAGGAAAAAATAGGTATTAAAATGCCTTTCCTAAAATTCAAGGACCTCCCTTTACAAGTAAATAGCCCTGCAAACCCTGAGTCTCCCACTACCCTAGCACAGGCAGGCTGCAGTATGGGAAACAGTACTGTAAAATATTGCAACATTTTACTGTATGGCCTCACCACCACATATTAGAGTTTCCTGCTATGATAGTCTGGGCAAGCTAAATACAGTTACAACTTTGATGTGCAGCTTTACCCTGTGTAACCTCTATGGAAAAAATTATGAAGCCACAGAAGAGTTCAAAAAACACAGGGCACCAGATCACAGGGGAGAGGGCCTGGGAGAGAAGGGGAAGGTAGGAGGGAACATTTGGGATAAATGGCAGAAAACTGAGGCACAAAAGACTCCTCCAGACCAAACCACAGCATTGAGCTGCCCCTCCTCAGCCACCACACATGCTTATAGAGTGAACACAGAGAAGATAACAGAAGCACAGGCAAAGGGAGGCATGGGGAGACCTTGGGTGCACCAGCATACCTCAGGAGCTGATAACCAACCACCCTTCCATGACAGCCTGACTCCCTCTTCTCTTTTTCTCCTCCTGAGAGGCATTCTCTTCCTCTGAGGAGTAAACCTCACTCCAGCATCCTGCCTCCTGCTTCTTCCCATGGTGACTCCCCTTTTAGAAACCAATTCTTTATGGTATGAAATATCATGTGCCTGCTCCCTATTTGAGTTTTCTTGGAAAGTCTGACCAAAATTAGTGCAGCTGTTGAGTTATGTCAGAAAGAGAAGAGAAAAAAAAAAATCCCAGCTCTTTCCCTACCAGCTCCAAGTGGAACTTTTGCCAAAATTCGCTACATATTAAAAAAATGTTAAACTCACATCTCTCTTTCCAGCGAGTTTAAAGGTCCCTCCAATAAATTTAGTTGTTAGTGCAGATGTTGGGGCTGTGGAAAAAGGAGGGAAGCAATGCTGACTCTGGAACATCCATCTGCAGTTTTCAAACTGAGCTGACACATGTCTATTACAGGATGCCCCTCTGCTAACAGCCAGCAGCTTGGGCAGCAGAGCTCTGCAGGCTGTATCAACCCCCCACACCCTTACTTCTTGAAGGAAACAAGATTTGATTAGGAAAACTCTGAAAGCCTTCAGCTTCTGGAGTAAGACACCAAAATTCAGGAGACAGGACACACTGGAAATCAGGCTAACAGTGTAGCAGCATGTATGGTTTCTACTCTTGGTTTCCCTCAAGTCCTCTTTCTCAAAAAAAGAGGGGAATTTTCCTTCCAAACCAACTGGTTTTACTGCCACAGAGTTCTAAAACCACAGCTGTAGGGCCATAGGTGCTACCCAATTTTCCTCCTCATGCCACACACAGCTGAACTTTGCACCACCAGATTTGGGGTTCCATTGCTGCTCTGTGCCTCCTCATTCAGAAAATTGTAAGATTATGGTAGAAAAAGAAGTTCTGGACTGAAAAAAAAAAACCAACCACCAAACCAAACCAACAAAAAAACAAACAAACAAACAAACAAAAACAACAACAACAACAAAATCATTCAGGGAGAATAGAGTTGCACTGTATAGTTACTCTTGAACAGCTCTCTCCTTAAATGGGTGTTCAATGGCATTAAATGCACCTCTCAATAAAAACCTTTTTAAGTCTTCAGCTTGAAATAAAGCTGATAAACCTGCATTCGAAAACCATTAAACTGTTCTACCATGTCACTTCTCATGATCTGAGTGGTGGCAGTGAGTCACTGATGCACAGATGGAGGGTAATGTTTACCTGTTTGCAGGGCACTGCTTTTCACTGCTGTGTTTGATGCTGATGGGCTGCACAGCTACAGACAAGTTACTTCATCCCACTGAGGCAGCTCCCATTTATGCAAGATGGGGAAACTTTTTCCTTGGTGTGATGCTTAAGAGTAAAATGTCAAAAGTGTTTTAGGAATAGCAGCCTACTGTAACCCTTCCAGAGTTCTCTTTTGGCATTAACAATTGTGTGTGATTTTTTTGGTTCTGCTGGACTAGAGATGAAGCAAGCTGAGAAAACCCAACACCTGGTGTGTATGTACATACATATATACAAAAAAAATATTAGACACCTACTCTACAACCTGATCCCATTTCACTAAATGGAAAAACAAACACACACCCCCCTCCTGGGTACCCAGCAAGTTGCAGTGTGATGGCAGAAGCAAACTGGAAAAGGACTGGTACCTACAGGCACTACGCCACTGTCAGAGGATTGTGCACCATGCTGAGCTAAGAGCTGTTCAAACCTGAGAGACTCCTGCAACACAACACTGACCACCAAGACATGAGAGATTGCCCTGAGCCATGGGTGAGATGGGGGTCAGGAGCTCCCCCTTCCCCCAGCACTGGGCTACAATCACGATCCTGTTCACTTTCCCCTCCAGGCCAACAAGCAACAGCTTCACGATGAAGCAGCTCCCAGG
This sequence comes from Myiozetetes cayanensis, assembly GCF_022539395.1. NCBI lineage: Eukaryota > Metazoa > Chordata > Aves > Passeriformes > Tyrannidae > Myiozetetes > Myiozetetes cayanensis. The sequence continues at coordinate 97,207,279 of NW_026087742.1, read as the reverse complement.
CCCAGGTTACAGCACTCCAGAGAGCCCATTTGCTCCAGGCAGATAGGAAAGACTCAACTCCAGGGCAAATGCTCCCCATCTCCTCCTTCTCTTCTGTGCCCTGCTTGAAAGCCACCACCACTACCTTTGAAAAGGTACAATCTTTACAAGGCAGGCCCTGATGTGCACAGGGGCTGAGCACTCACAGGTATGTGTTGGAGCCCCAGCACAGCACCCTGGTGCTGCCAGGGAGAGCACCTTTCAGCTGGGGATGTCTCCAGGGTCACCCTTTTATACTAAGTAATTCCTAAAGGACTAAAGTCCTTACAGTTGACCCAGCATACATAGAAGGCTGGTGCCTTCCCTTATTGCAAAAAAGGATGTCTGACTCAAATCAGGAGACCAAGAGAACCACTGTCTGGAACACACCTCCACAGAGCATTCAGATATGATCTAGAGCAGGAGGAAACCCATCACACTTGGAGAACCCAAGTGTGGTAGCCCTGTTGTACTCTTCACATAGGCAAAGAGCCGAGCCTCAGTGTGCCTGGTGAGCAGGAGCACAGCTCCACTCACAGCCAGTGCTGGAGGGAACTGAGCCAGCCTTGACTCCAGAGGGAATCAAGGAGAAACCCAGCACAGCTGTCAATGCAAACCATGCCATCACCTCATGCAGCAACAGGTTTGCACTTCTATCACTTCAGAGGCTCAATCTTGAAAAACTAGCAGAAGTTCTGTTGGAGCAAATACAAAAATTGAAATTTATTTTTCATTTCCATTTGGAACAACTGTTATCCTTTCCTACTTCATTTCAATAATTCATTATCTGCTTTCTCCCCCTGGCTCTGCGGTATTCTGATCTTGACCCTACTGCATGCCTGATCACTGAAAACCAGAATTCGTCTTTCAATAGGACGTACAACCTACTTCAGCATGGGAGATCAAAAATCTCCCCCCTGAATGTATGGGTGAGCACAAAGAGACTCTAGGCCTGCCAAATTTTCAGATTTTTCCAATACTGGGAAAAATTTATTTGAACAAAGAACAGGATTGGGAAGAATAAGAAAACTTCCGGTAGACTGGGAATGAAAAGTCACCTGACTCTCTGCCGGGTGAAGCTGTGGCTGAGTCATCCTCGGTTCTTTGGAAAAGGCACAGAATTATTTATCAGAATTGTTAACATAAAATTATAATTTTATTTTCTGACTAGTATAAGCTCAAAAATTAATTTAGTTTCTCAGATTTTACCACCGGTATTGGAATGAATTTTTAGACGTTTAAAAATTTTAAATCCCATAAATATTTTTTAAAAGCTATACAGAAAAAAAACCACAGAAGAGTCTCCATTTTTTCCTTCACAGGTATATTCAGGTATTTGAACAGAGTGCATAATTAAACATCTACACCAGGAAAACAGACCCTGGACTTTGTTCCACAAATATAACTTCTAAAACCACAGCGGAGCATGGATTTTTCAGCCATTTGGTGATTGGCATTTTGCAAAGAAGTAAAAATTTGATTGTCATCTCCTGTGTTCATTTTGGGAAAGGATATTTTGTGTTTATATTGGACAGCAAGGAAAAACCTATCTTACAGTATAGCAAATTATGCAAGAAACCTGCCGGACTAGGTACTTTGAAACCACGTCAGCAAAAATTATCAATAAAGGAAAAGCTTCTTTCCCCAAATACACCTCTTAGCCCCTCAAGCAAGTTAATCCTCATTCCTTTATAAGCTTAGCTACCTCTATTTGTACAACAACAACAACTTCCTTTAGGCATCCAGGGAAAAAAAAAAAAAAGCAGGGAATGGAAGCAAAACACTATTGCTGCTCTCTCTCTTTACACGACTGAATGATTGCTGCCTGCTCACATAAATACAGAATTCCGCAGACACCCGAAGGAGCCATCAGAAAATACAGGGAACAAAGGGTCTTCTTCAGCTATAAAGCTCCATCTGGCAGCATTTCTACTGGAGATGTCAGCCGGGAGATCAGCACAGAGCCAGCAGGCAGCCTCTGCACCTGCAAACCCTCTGCCTGCAGAGAAACTGTGCCGCTTTATTTTCCAGCAGAAACTCTGTCCGACAGAGCTGGAGCTCTAGGACGGCAGCATGAGAGCAACTGGCAAATCATTTTTCCGAAGAATTCTGTTGCTTACCTGCAATGCAACATCACTTAGCCCAATCCCAAAGATTTTAATAGCATCCTTTCTGGGGTGGTATGGCTGCAACAGCAGTGATGTCATGGGGAGGAAGCAGTAAGAATCATGTGACTGCATCCTCCGTCTATAGGATATCTGATCAGGGGGAGACGGACCAGCCTGCAATCCTGCAGGATTAAACTGCAAGCCTCTTTACCCTGCCCTACCTATTCAATCACCATTAGAACGTGTGCGGCTTTTTTCCCTCCCTAGCCTGAGCTAATTGTTCTTCGTATTTTTTATTTTTTTTTTGTTTTTGCAACAGCAAAAACATTCACATTTTCACATGGAAAAAGCATTGTAATTATGCTGCGTGTAAGCCAAAAAGTATTCCTGTTGACTCTGCAGCAACACCCAGGTTGCTGCTCTATGAAATATGTAATCACAGCAGCTTGGATATGAGACAAACCACAATTTCACCATCCCTCACATTTTTCATTCTCCCAGCACTCCATTTCAAGATTATCCAGACTGACTTACCTCCATCTTCTGTATCATGTTCATGTGTTGCAAACTTCCCTCAAAGCTTTCATCCCTGTTACCTTCACTTCTTCATTCTCCTCACCATCTATCCATCCATCCATCCCTTCACTTGCAGCCTTCTGCCTTTTCTTCAATGCAACTGTCATTGCTTGAAAGGTCCTCTCCTATATGCCAGCCTACTTTTCCTTTTCAAAATGTCTGCTTAAGCTTTCTCAAAATATTTAAAAGCTAGGACATTCTAAAATATAGAACAAATATATAAAAAATATAACAAATCTCCCCACAACAATTAGCCTGGTTAACAGAATATTACATCTCAGAACCTGTATTTTGGGGTTTTGAGGTTTTTGCCCTTTTTGGTTTTATTTTTTAGGTGTAAGTGGGGTGTTCGAGAATTTTATCATACTCAGCAATGTATTTGATTTCTACAAGATAAGAATCTGCAAACTTCTGATTGCACAAAATTTTGCTCAAGCCACTAGGATTATATTCTGCAAGACAGAGGTTGTAACTGTTTTTGTGAAGCCCATGTACGTGTTTATACCTATGCAGTGCGTTCTATTTCAGGACATTCACCTGTACTGGAATACTGCACAGACTGGTTTTACCCTCAGGTAAAAGCCTTTATCCAGGACTGTGCTTTGTGTTTCCAAGCAGATGCAACGGCCAGGTAGAGGGAGGTCTTGCACAAGCACCCATGAAAATATCCACGGGTGACTGAAGGTGCGCTCATGACTTCAACTCACTTCAAAGGTGAAGGAATGCAGTTCCTTTTTGTCCCAGTGTGTTGGAGCAGTAATTTATGGATGTGCCATGCAAGGAGCCCAGTCAGCAAAGCAAGCCAGCTGATAATGGGTGTACAAAACCTTTTTTGTTGTGAATGGACACACGGCTCCTTCCAACTCTTGTCTGTGAGCTGAAGGAAGTTCCTGTACTCCTTATTCCTAACTAGGACTTCCATGCAGAAGCCACATGTTGGATTATATTGTGAAATGTGAACACTTAGCTTGCTCCAGCTGAAGGTCCCACACCTTTTTGGAGCAAGGAGCGTATCTTTAGAGAAGAGATTTGATTCTGCCCTTCACACGCAGCACTGCAGATCATAGTCCTCTACCACTCATAGATCAGTAACAGGCCCAGGCCTTTATAATCATGTCAGTGAAAAGTGGAAAAGTGATAGAAATCCCAGCTTCTTGCCAGTGTGTGTTCTTTGTGCCCATTAAAATCACTATTAATAGGCCAATTGAATTCTGTGGAGGAAGTTAAACACCAAGCACTTATTTTCTTGATAATGTAACTGTAATTTTCTTTAATCGGTTTATGAGAGGGAAATACGGAAAACAGCAAGCAGCATTTGTCAAACATCTACACCTGGGAACTTCTATGCCAAAGACACACACTTTAACAGAAACACTGTGCCCTAGACACAGTAATTTTGTGCACTTACCAAATGAGCACAAAGGTCTCAATCCCCCCGGTGTTTTTCTGGACAGACTTTCCTAAATTCATTTCCTGTTTTTTCCTTGCCTATTACCACAGCTGAACTCATTAAGTCTCCTACTGACAGTACATTTTTAGCTGGATGGCCAAACTGCAAACTCGGGACAGAATACCCAATTTTCTATAGAAAATGTGATTCTATAGCTTAGATAACATATCCTCAATTTTAAGGAATTTTTAGAAATCAGAAGAAACCAGAATCAGCTCCTAAATAGCTTTTAAATCCAAGAATATGGAGATATTCTAAAGTGCAAGCAAGTGATTTAACAGACATTTACAAATTCCAAAATTAAATCAACTTTACTCCTTGGTATTTTTTTCAGTGATACTCAGTCAACTGTGTGATATCAGGATAAAGAAAATACACCTCACATGATGTTTTAGAAAAGATTGTTCTTGCTTTTGCTAGCCTGCAGTTTCTCAAGTCTCTCGGTAAGTGCTTCTTCCTCTCAAAGATGTGCAACTCTATAGTTATAAAGGAGATTAGAGTCAAAACAAGTTGTGAAGGGCCCTCTTCCCTAAAATTCAAATTTCAGTTTTACATCCACTGGAAACAAAATACAAAGTTCATCTAATTCCTAAAAAATGAAAACAAAACAAACAAACAAACAAATCTTTTTATTCTGCACTTACCTGTAGGGTTTGCAAAGTGCTTACAAGAACTGCAGCAAGAAATACAAATAATACTTCATTCTCATAACAGAAAATCCAAAATGACGTACCCATTACAGCTTTTGTCGTTGATCCTGATGGCAGTGAGAGAGAGACTGTTGGTATTCCAAATGACTATTTCTAGCAGGCTGTTTAAAAATAACCTAAACTCTGTCATACCCTTTGCGCCTTGTGAATACTGGACAGAGACAGAGGTCACATGTCCGTGCTATGGTTTTGCCTGTGCTCCTGCAGCTTAGGGCTGCAGAGGGAAACTGAGAAATAGCCTTTCTGTACTTCAAGCAGGTTTAAGGTTTCCTTTGTGAAAGCAGCAATAAACAGCTGCCTAAAAAAGTTATCCAGTATTCTTTTGAGTCCACCTTGGAATTAGTCATAATTACAGAATTAATAATGCTAACTTGCTTTCAATCAAAATCTACAAAGTACGAATGTTTGCTATGAAAAAAGGCAATTCATTGTGTTTTAAGTGGAGCTACCCAAGAATTCTGGGAATATTCAACTATGAGCTGCTGATACAGTTGTCACCTTATCATGAGTGATAAGCTCTTGGAAGAACATACCTGACATTCCTTACACTCTGCATTCCTTTCAGGTCTTCAGTGTAACCTCTCTAGGATCTCCAATTTCTCAGATTTCTTCTCCTACTTTAATTTGAAAATTCATTACATTCACCTAAATGACAGTATTATTCAAAATACAATATTTTTAATGAAAGCACCAGGAACACAGCAAATATAAAACATTCAAAAAATACCTTTGATATATAACAAAACTCTATTTCTGTTTATGGCAAATTATTTTATTTTGTAGAAGAAATACTTTCAAATAATACAAAAATGACACAATCATACAGAACCGTGACAAAAACAAGAGAGATGAATACTAAATATGATAACTCATTACCACATCAAGACAGAACTCATTACAGCAGTCAGAATCACAGACCCACAAGATACACTGATGACATCTCACAGCAGTCACAATTTAAAAACACCAACTGAACCCCCTGGCAAAGAGGCCACCAGACACTGCTCCTTTGTTTTACAGTCACAGAACAATTTATGGCAGAAAAAAGGTCCCTACCCCAAGCCCTGCTCAAAGCAGGCCTAACACAACCCAGATGCTCCGGGCTATATCCACTCAACTCTTCATCCACCCTATGGGACAGAGTGCTCCGCCTCACTGCACAACCCCTTCCAGTACCTGACCAGCCTCACAGGAACATGGTGTTGTCTGTTCTTAGGGCACACCAAGCACTTCTGGTGTCACTACATGGTAACTTTGGATAAATGCTACTTATGTGACGGCCTCAGTTGAAAACAAGAAGCGAAATTCTGACTAACTGGTCTTTTCAAGTAATGAGCACTGAAAAGTTTGCTGTCCCTAGACTTTTACACAAACACTGCAAATTTCTTACATGATTTGGTTTTTATCTGCATAGTTTCTGAATACATCTACTTGTGCCCAAGGAACCCAATATACATCCACCAAAACTTACTGGCAAAAACAGGTTTCAGGATGAATAGCATGGTAAATGCTAAATATACTTTAATTTCACACATATATATATATATATGTATGATCACAACACTTGATGCCTGTAATGATTATAGGTCATATTAGGAAACAGGGAATACTACTTTAAGATTAAATGTCTGTATTAATCAACCTCATTAATTAATGATTTAGGTTTACAATCTTTTTTTCCCATTACTTTTTGCCTTGGCGTGGATAAATAAAAGTAAATCAATTTCACTTCCAGGTTTTCCTGACCTTTGACAAAGTAACAGAGTCTAAGCTCTTGAAATTCACAAAGGGGGCTTACTCACAAAATGTTTGAAAATATTCTGATAGATCTGTTTAGGTTTTGGCTGTTGTTTGGATTTCCTGACATATAAAAATCTGGAACCAATCTGATATTTAATTAAAAGACAACACAATTTCCTTCTAGGAGATTCCAGCAATTTGCAAAAATCAGTCTTGTGTTGGGCACCTCTCTTTGTAGGTAATGTAAAATTAGAAAAATATGAGGAACTCTATTATAGTAGCTTAGTAAAGAAGTATTTTTACACACTTGCAGGATGCAAGGACACAAAACTGGCATTCTCGGGAATTTAGGGTGACAGTCTTTCATTAAAACGAATGGTCACAAGTAAAATTATTTCTAACCAGATTTTAGCTGGTTCAACTAGCAATCAAGTGAGCTGTACCCTCCAGAATTATACACCTTCCTCCTGGAAAGCTTCACTTAACCGCAAAGCCCATCCTTTAGGATGAACATGTGTTTAAGCACCCTTACTCAAAGCAGCTGCTTTCCAAAGTCAGAACACACATGCTTTCCTGAATCAGATCAGAATCTTCAGAACCCTAGAAACTACTGTAATATTCCACTAACAGTCTTTCCATACAGCTCGCTCACACTGCTCTTTTAACTCCCTTTTTATTAAACAGCAAAACAAAGACCTGTCACCCTTTTCCTTCCCCCGTTTAAACTGAAGATCTAGTTAAGAATATAAAGATACTTTAGACACAACTGAAATGAAAACAATCTATTAGTGCACAATAAGAACATGCAAATGAATTCTGCAATGTTTAACACGACTTCTAATCAGTGTTAAACACACTGCAGGTGATAATATTTTGCTATAACACAGACAGTGCTAAAGGATACAATGTACATAATAAGCTACAGATAATAAAGCTGAAAAAAGTGACAATTTTAGAACAAAGTATTTTCATTTCAGGTATCAGAAACAAAACCAGCTCAATGATTCCATTCTACTGTATGACAAATACTGAGGAACAAAATTTCAGTCTTAAAATACATCTTAAAGTAGGTATTTTCCTTCAAGGAAAAAAGGCACTATAAATAAATTACACTACAGTGAATTTGCCTGAACTCACTTTGTTTCTGTCTTCCAGCCTTTAAGTCAAATAAAACAGCATAAAAACTGTACACGCTCTTAACAGGATAGTCAATCTTTTATAAAATAAGTTGTCTTCAGAGATGTCAGTTTCACAACAAGGAAAAACCAAGCCTTGTTGCAGTCGCTATTATAAAATATATATGTATATATATTTATATATATGTTTTTGTTTATGTTTACTTTTTTTTACTTTTTTTTTATTTTTTACAAAACGTGTATATTAGCTTTTGCACAATTTTTTTTTAAAGAAACTTGGCTAATCTAAGAACTTCATTAAAATAAAAGCGATAAATACTTCATGTTTACAATGCAACATGTCATACATCATCAGCTGGCAGAGGAGGTATGTTAATCCTTGGTCTTGTAAAAAAAGCTATCTTCTCTCTGTGATCAAAACAAGAGAAAAAGGAAGTAAATCAAACTACATTCCCCCTCCTCCCCGCAAGAACATGGTTTCTTTACTCTGGTTAGTGGTTAGTATTTGTTACTTATGTACTGAACCGATGGTTTATTTGAATACAACAAACTTTAAAAACTACTAAACCTCACTATATACTTATGACAACTTTCTGTTGAACACAGTCACTATTTTTTTTAAATCTAGTTGGAAGAACTGACACGACATTTGAACTTAATAGCAACTAGTTGGAAGAATCATCTAAGCTTTGTCTGCATTTGAAGCTTTTTTAATTTTTTAATTTTATGTGAATTGTAACACTGCAGTTTTACCTTAGCTTTGGCTCTTTGCAGTATAAAGAATTCAAAAGGAACTTGTGTCCAAATCCAGATACAATTTAGAAGTACTGGCTATCACAAGACACATAGAATTTAAGCTAAATGTTTCAGAAAGCTTTAACCTCTCTAATGAACTGTTCCTGTGCTATTTCAGTATGCATTACCACTTACCTAAAAGTCTGCACCTGAATAGGTTCCTTCTGATTTTGCCCACGCAACTGGTAAATTTCTTTTGATGCTTTCTTTAGCATTTTTTCAGCTGCTTGCTCTTGATGATGTTCAAATTTGGTCTGTCTGGTCTGAAAACAAGAAACATAATGCTTAAAATGGACACATAAATATATAAAACACAAGAATATCCACATTAAAATAGTGGATTTTTTTTCCCACTCACCACAGTGAAACCACACAAGTACATTGAAACACCTAAGAATCTAAGAATTATAAAGGCAAAAGACTGAGTTGTTTCATTTCCTCATGTTCTTCAGACAGACATGTATTAAATTAACAAAATTTACTGCTTACAGAACTGTCAAACAAGATCTTAAATAAATTTAGGCTCAGTCTTTGTCTCAGATAATCCAATGACAATCTTGTTTATCGTGCACTTTCGCCATCTTTGCCTACAACTTCTTTCTCCAAGAACAGGAAAAGAAAAAAAAATCACATACTTAGGGAACATTCAAAATACTTGTAAAAAAAATATCAAATAAGAAAAATTTCTTTCAAAGATCAAAAGAAAGAAAATTATTAAAGCTCCAATAACAAATACTTAAACCAAAACAAATGAACAACAACAATAAATAAATAAACAAAACCCAAAACAAAACAAAAAGTGCCACTGGCAAACAATGCCATTCTCTAAAAACCTGTCCTCAAATAAATATAGTTTGGTAACAATCAATGCAATAGTTTTTATTGTGCAAACTTCAAGGGAGGAAACTCACTGTTCATATTTCTGTAAAAACATTTCTCTAGACACTTTGTCACAATCAAGACATTTTGAAATCAGAAGTTTCTGAACACATTGAGCGCTTACATCATGTTACCATACCTGCCTTTCTGCTTCCTTCAACAAGTTTCGGAATCGCTCATCCCGAAGGACCCAGTGGGGTAGATCTGTCTGCCCTCTGAGCTGGGCATCTTCCAGACGCTGTCTCAATTCTCTTAAAACACATATCTCCTCATTCAGCTGTCTCTGTCTAGTTCTGGATGCCTGGAGATCCAGCTCCAGGTCTAAGGATGTCCTTGCCATAAGCTCAGCCAAAGACGATCTGCAGGACTGCTGAGTTATTAGGATTCAAATAAAATGCACAATATATTACTCTCAACATGGTTTACTGGTCTTGCTTTAGATATACAGACCATGCATTTTCTGTACTTACTTCAAACACAAAGTCTTTTTCACATGAAGTTTTAGAGATTATTTATATCCTCCAGTGCAAGGTTAGCTAGCTGTAGGGGTTTTCTGTATCATACATAACTTTTTCAATTAATGCTTTCTACTACCTCCTTTGACAGTCTACTTTTGAATTTTTCTACTACCTCCTTTTACAGTTTCCTTTTGACTTGTAAATAGTCAACTAATTGAAGTTTATGGACTAAAATTCCATGTTATGATGATAATAAAAGGGATGTAATATGAAAAATTCATAATGAAGTCATGACATCAGAAAATACTGTACCGAGCAAGGCTCCTCTTGTTTTTAAGATACATTCTGAATCAATATGGGATGCATAATGTCTTGCTGGTGTAGGCGAGTAAACAGCTAACTTCTGCTAACCAGACTACACCTTATGTCATTTATATGCACGGCATTAACGCCTAATCTGCCCTTCTCTGCCCACTTGTTCCACAGCATGAGGAGTGGCACAGGGGCAAAAGAAGAGCTTAACCTATTAATTCCTGAATACGTGGGTCTCAAATACTATCATTTGTTAGGCTGCATGGCAGGGGAGATGAATGTTTTACTGCCCTATTCACACACACTTCTGTAGGCCCACACCCTGCTTCATAAACTAGATTGTGAAGATTTATCAAACTTTACATCTAAATCAATACAAATTTGGTTCCCACTAACATAATTTTTGTCTGCCATGCTTTCTTCCGTCCTTAATAATTGTTCACAACTGTATTTAACTTCTCCACGTCTACCTTTTAGTTTAAAAAGCCCAAAACAAACACAAAACATGAACCGCCCTCCCAACTACATTGCAGAAGCTTTGTACGCTTCCTAAAAGGATCAGAAAGCACCTGCAGACATCTAAAGCTTAAGTGTAATAAGTACCAGTGTTCTAGTAACCTAGTGAAAAGTAAAAATCCGTTTCCTAGGTATATTACCTGCTTATATCGTAGCGTGCGCCTCTCCAACGTATTCCGGACAAAAGGGGACTTCCTTGGCAGGGTTGAACTGTCACTGTCACTGCGATACAGCTGATGAGAAAAGACAGCGACAATGTAAGTTGTTTACAAGGTTATCTTCATTAAGAAATCTTTATTACTTTTTTTTTTTTTCACTTTTGAGACTTATTTTTTAACATACACTGAAACTGTCTTGTTTTAAGCAACTTATTTTTTTCAGCTTTAGTTATTTAAAAAAATGTATTTATAATAGTGCTTATACAGTATAGTTACAATAATTCAAGAAAACTTAAAATCATCAGTGTTATACAGGTAACGTTTCACCAACCATTCTACTATATATCCAAGACAATGTAACCTAAAAAAACATGGAGGGAGGACTTAGAAGCAATAATATTTCATCTTAAAGCATTTACTGTCATGGGCACGAAGAATACAGCCTCCCACTTTTACCTCCCGTCTGACTTTAAGTAAATGCAGGTTAAGTGACGGTGTTCAATGATCTTTTCCTTTTGCTGCTATCTTTGATCTGGTGTGCAAGAGTCTTTTACTCGCATTCTCTATGTTACAAACAGACACGTAATTCAGAAATCAAACTGAAGAATTTGAGAATTTGTGTGCACTGTGTACAATGTAAGAAAGAACAAAAACCAGAATTTCCTTGGTTTAGGACAAAGCACAAAATTTAAAAATCATTACTGCATTTTCAAACTCAAGATCTCAGAAACTGATGAAAGAGTGCGATCAAAGCTACGTGTATTACACCGATGTTGCAAAACCAATACCCACATATCAATCTACAAAACCATGAGCCAACTGCTTATGAGCCTTTCAGCACTGAACACAGCAATCAACCAAGGTAAGCTGATCCTCAATTACTTACACCAGTGCTCCCAGGAACCCTACGTTCCACTGCTGTAACAGGCACCTTGTGACTTATATTCATGACAGCAAAAGAGTTATAAGAATATTTATGCAATAACCATAGCATTAAGCATGCAGTGCCCTTTTCCAAAGTTTTAGATACATGAAAGTTAAACATGGCTTCTAAGCAAACTGTTTATACACTTCATCAGACAGCACTGAACCTCTGTAAAACCAATCACCCTAGCCTAATATCTAAGGTTGCCAAGGAATAGAGCTTAATATCTAATTTGCCATAGATTGTTAAATTTCAAATCCAGGTTTAAACCCTTAAAACTCTTCCCCACTGCTATGTTTAAATTCAGTGAAAGATTATTCATTACTATTAAAAAGTAGCACAAGTTTCTTCTAAATGCAACAAAGCCTTAAAAAGAAACTATCAAAAACATATATTATACTTGCATGGAGGCCCCTCCCCCCCTCCTTCTTTTTAAGCCTTGCTCACTCTGCAAACATATTGACTTCGTGCTCCAGGCGAGAAGGTCTGGGAACGAACAATGGTGCTGCTTCGAACAAAAGCAGAACCCCGTGGCCTGCGGCTGGTTCTCTCTTTTGGAAGAATAGCAACTTCTTCAGGAAACAGATCCTCGGTGTTAGTTTCCTTATCCACCTAAAATTTCAATGAAGGAAATTTTTTTATTTTTTCCTTATTTTTTCTCTTGTAGTCAAAACAATCAGACATTTCAACAATATCAAAAGTAAACTATTTGCTAGCTAGATTCAAATCTCAATGAGCACTAAGAAGAGAGGATGAATTACCTCATTTTTTAAAAAGTTTTAAAACTAGGTCATTCAAAATTATAAGATTACCTTTCAGAAGCCTTCAGTGGAACAGTAACAATTATGAGATGCAGTTCTAATATGAATCATAGCTGCAGAGCACAAGGACTGCATTCAGGACTGGCAACTAGGCATTAACCAAGCTACCACCTGATCTCCAGCCTCAACAGAAAAAAAATGAGCCACTTTTCAATAAGAACTGTGACTCTGAAGCAAATAACCACCTTAAAACTACAGGAGGTTAAACGAAGAGAAGGAAGGAAAAAAAAGGAACTGAAAGACTGTTCAAACAATGATACAAGAACACTAAAATATTCAGAAAGACAGAAAACATGGACTACTCTAACAAAGCTTCCAAACTTTTAGTTAACTCACTCCTCAAAAGGAGGTATTATCTTCTCCTAAAGGGAGCACAAATGGTTTGTGTTCCTCTACTTCAATGGAAATCTACTGATTTCAGCTTGTTCAGGATTATTTTTAGTATCTCATATCTTGAATACAAAAGATTTTAAACACATCAGTTTCAGCACAATTATTCTATGTTATTGTAACACTCAAACAGTAGTGCAAATCTTAAAACATTACACTTCCTTCTTCACAGTTTCTTCAAAATTCTTATTTCCAAGAGCACTGAAATTCGACCATGATCTTTTCTGTTACAATTTCAGGTAAACACAGAAATTGATACAGGTGCATATTTACAGATTATGTAAAGGCCACAGTAAAAATAGCTTGTCTCTTGATATAAAAACCAAATTCTGTTTAGAAATAGTAAAGCAAAAAAGTAAAACTAGTAAGCAAACAAAAAAAACCAGCCCTAAAAGGGCATTTCTAACAACTCAGTAGTGACACTGCTGTAATGAAGGCAGTGCGGATACAGGGTTGTTGATGGAATTTCTGACTCTTTTCGCTCCTGATCAATTCAGACTCCAACTCTAGGAGCAGCAGTGTGTGGTCCCGGCATTTGGCAGTTTCTGTACTGCAGTGTCTTCTCTCATTACCTTTAGTGGTGGAGGCTGCATTTTTCCAGAACTGTACTGGCCTGCTTGAGTTGCAAACATGTGTCCAGCTAACGAATCCCCACAAAATGGCTCTGGATAAGGAGGACTAGTCTGGGTGCAATTACTGCATCCACTGTCAACAGATTCTGCTTGCCAACTCCTAAAGTCAGAACATCACAATAATTTTGCAGGTATTAAAAAAACTTATGCAATTGTTTATGTATTTCATTATCCAAGTCAGTTTATCATTTAATATTATTTCTCCAATAAAAATATAGAATTTTCATAGGTAGAACACAGCTTGTTTGCATTTCTGCAGCTAGAGAGAAGCAAATACATTTCATAGCAAAAAAAATTTACCTTCCCTAATTTTCTTTAAGTATATGTTCTGGTCTTTTTACCAATACTAAGAAAATCATAACAAAAAGAACAACACCATTCATTTAACAAACTAGATGTACTATTAAGGATGAAATCACAACCCTAACATTTTCCCATGTTCCCACAAAATTTTATTTACTGGTTTTTTTTTTTTTTTTAGTACAGGGCTATTACAAACCCATTACAATTGTCTCCCTAGCAAAGTTTCTGTATGATATAATGTTTTCCCACTCCCCAAATTCCAAGTTCTCTAAACTCAATCAGCTATTCAAGTAAGGTTTTCTCCTGTTTGCACATCATGACAGACAGAAGAGAGTTTTATACTTGCAGCACTAACAGGAAGCAGATCTCAGAATAAGGACTTACTCTACTCCTGCTGTATTTCAGACTATACCCATAGTGCAACTACCTTTGATGAAGTATTAGTTATTATCTGCTTAAGGAGCCATTAAAACAACCATTTTTACCTTTCTGATATGGCTTCTGCCTGATCTTCCTTTCTTTCCATCTCCAAGATTTCTTCCTCTGTGTACTCCAGTTTCACCCTCTCTTCTGCCAGCTCTCTCTCAACTGCTTCTAGCTGAGCAGTGGTCCTAGCTAACAGGGCTGTCACTGCATCCTGTAAGGTAAACCAGACTTCAAATAAAACTGTTTGGAAAAAACAAATGTACTTAATGCATACTATTTAGAGAAAATACAATAAGAACATAAAAACAAAGCCACTGTATGTCCCTTAAAAAAAACAAACACACACTTAAACGAAAACAAACAAAACCACAAACAAAAGCTCCCACAACACATAACCCAAACCAAAACACAAAACAAAAATCTGCCCTGAACCTTAATGATCAAAAAGTACATGGTGTTCAACTTGTCACAGATACTGGGCAGACTTTATCTCACTTGGAACATCATCCAGCAAGATAGTCAGAAGAGATTTCTGAAAGTCACCTAATCTGATGCTCTGCCCAAAGTAGGCAAGGCATCATAGCCACACCAGGTTGTCCAGGACCCAGTCAAGGGCTGAAAATCTCCAAGGGTGGAAACTGCACAACCTTTCTTGACAAGCTCTTCAAGTGCAGAGGCAGAAATTTTTAACAGTTGGATTGGAAACGTCCATAAAAGCATACACAGGGTATGTCTCTCAAGCACCTATCCAGACATGCTCTAGTTTTTAATTATTCTTCTGAAATCCAGCTCTAACCATAGGAGTAAAATTAAGCACTGCAAAAATCTGCACCTAAGATAAGACCACAAACAACCACACCGAAGGTCTCATTTGACAAATAAATAAACAAATCACTTTTATAGAGCCATACTGTTTTAACTGTAGTTACATTTCCAGAAGACTGAGGAATACTGTCTTCACACTGCTTTTTGGTCCTCGCTCTCTGGGGCTCTGAACCAGTGAAGATCTGAACAGCATACCAGTGAAGCTGCATCTCACCAGAACTCTCTGCATCGGTCAGGTTTATCTGAGCAATGCCCTATGAAAAGCAAAAAGCATTGACCACAATAAGACAAACATACTCCACAGGATAGACACCTTCTCATTTAAATGAGAATGTAAATTTTTACAATGTAAAAACCCCACTTCATCAAATACAGTCTCTTAAAAAGAGACAGTTTTGTTCCATTGTGTTACGATGTCTAAGATTCTGAATTTCTTGTCTCTTGCTTACTACCAGGAAGGATCAGAGTAGATATTGAATTTTGGACATTGAAAAATAAAAATCGTATGACTGATGTAGATATGCTTGACACCTGAAAGTTATTAATATTTTATTTTTAAAACCCTCTCAATTACATACCTGATTTCTACAATTGCTTAAATTATTGTAACTTTAACAATATTACTTTAATTTGTGTTTTTTTAGAGATACCTATATTCTGATACCCTTCTGTTCTCTGGTTCTCAAAGGCATCTTTCAAATGGAAAAAAAATGTTATGTAAATTAATTATTTTCCTGCCTGTTTGTATCATAAGATTGTCAAATGGGCCACAAATCCATTTTTCCACTTTGCAGGCCATCCTTACATCTCCTAGATTTAGGTGAAAACAGGTTTAATGGAGGCTTCCCACTTAAAGTGTTTTAAACTTTGAAGCAGCCCAACTCCATCAGAGAGTGCTCATGTAAGAAATTCTCACTGGTGTTCACCGAAATTAAAAACAGTTGTGAGCAAATCCATGCTGCCTATTTTATTTATTATTTTTTTAATCAGTTCACTAACTGGACCGAGCAACGATTTTGTATCAGTTAGCCTTTAAGTACTGCTTTTAGCTTTATCTGGCTATCTCTACAACCTGTTCATTTCCATACTAGTGGACTACATGCTAAGAATGTTTTCATTTATATCACGGTAATGTCCTATATAATAGTTTTCATCTCTCATAAATCAAACAGCTGGATACAATGACTGTAATAGTAAAGGCAATAGGAAATCTACACAGAAACTGTATTCAACTTTAAAGCAGGTAAAGAAACAGTTAATTAGAAAACAATAATTAAAAAAACACTGTATTGTTTTTCCAAGACAAATGTTCCCAGGGGCTCTGTTTAAACAGGTGCATAAAGGACAATGGAGAAAAGGTTTTGAAACTAACAAAATAATGTGATATTGGGATACAGAATGTTACTGAGGAAGTCATTTCATGTCAGTATACTGGTGGCTACAGAGATGACTTTTCTTTTTTCTACATAAAACAGAGCTGACTTCTTATTATCTACTTGCTCTGATGCAGTGTATGAAAGAAGCGTTCATCAAATACTGACATTTTTATATCAGAGTTGGAAAATATTTAAGACATGCTGAGTATGGTTTTAGAAGTAGAGGGTAAAACAGTTTTCCTGCCATCAGTATTGCAGAAAGCATATGCTTAAGACATCTGATACTGCCCTACACACCACATTTATTAAGCAGTTAAGTAAGCCTGCCAAAGAAGCTGTCACTACAAAGCAAATCACTAATTGGGTAGAAAATCACCATCAAATCCAACTGATAATTATCACTACTGAAAGGACTAATTAATATTTCACCTCCACCTCAAGATTTGGAGCTCACTCAAAAGAATGAAGAAACCAAGGTGGGTCTGCTAGAGGTCTGTCACGTGCTTGCTCTGACACATTTGTTAACAACTTGGATGGCAGAAGAGTAGAAGTATTTACGAATCTCTCTGTGATATCAGACAGACATGTCTCTTTATAAGAAAAGGATCAGAATTTAAAGTAATACTAAAAAAATGGGACAAACACTCCAAAATAAAATCAGAAAATGCAAAACAAGTCACTCAAGAAGAATTCAAATAAATTAAGACATGGGGAATAATCAGTTGGTCAGGGCTGTAAAAGATCAGAAACTTGGAGTGAAACAGCAATGCTGTGTGACTGTATGAAAGGCATTCACATTTCTTTGATGTTTTGTCATGAACTACACATGCTAATCATGGAAAATAACAATTCCCTTATTTCAACATTGATTAGGTCACCAGGGAAGAAATAAGCCAATTTAACTCAGAAAAAGGTCTTTCAGCCATGCAGTACATATGAGTAAAAGGCTGAGGGAATGGAAAGACCATCCCACAAGTTTAATATATTTATTTCTTTATAAGTGAAGTTTAGAACAGAATTTTGACAGAATTTATTTTTTTTTAGCTCCCTGTTATGTTCAAATACTTGTATAACTTAAGATGAACTCCAGCCTGGCTTCTGCACTTAGGAACACATTACACTGGCATAATCTAACTGAAAAGATAGCAGTCATCAAGAATTTGAGAAATTTATGCATTATTAAATAGATGGGAAAAATGGTAATCTCAGTGGAAGAGATCTTGAAAGACAAGGGCCTTGTTGACAGAGACCATCACAGCAGTTCCAAAAAGAGATAGTAAATGTTTTCTCAGTTTGAGAAAATGTTCAATTTGCAGCTAAAGAGAGTAACAATCATAATGTTTAATCAGATACTTCAATGCATTGACCTGAAGAAACTGTGACATTGTTTCTCTCCTTTTGAGTAGCATTGCTAACTTACCTTGAGGTATATTACTAACTACTGTTGACAAAGATATTTCTGACAAAACTAAACTAAGACTATGAAAAAGAAAAAATCCCTACCAATATAACCCGAAGACCTCTCTTTTTTTTGGCAATTCAGTAACAGCAGTTAGAATAAAAGCACCCTAAACTTAGATGCACCTGTGTCAGTGCCAAGACACTTTATACTTACATAGCTGGATCACTCCAGTCGCCCAAGAGCCCCGTGATCTCTAAATAAGTTCATGGTGATGAGGAAAGTCCAAGGGCCAGTCAGTGAGTCAAGTCATGGTCAGAACCAGTGAGATCCACAGGTACAGGCACAGACATCTGCACCAGCAAGGACTGTGGGCACAGATATGGTCTACAGGCACCGTAACATCGGTGAAGACCAAGGACGGTGGTCTGACCTGACACACAGCTCACAGGTGAGAGTTTATTATCCAGCCTGTTCTTGAGATGCTTTCACTTTCATAATGTTGTAGTGAAAAAATTACAAAACTTCCTACTAAAGACAAGACCTTGGGTCCACTTCTGTCAGCGTTAGGACCTCTATTTATGCAAGATGCTCCTTAGTTTTAAAGGTGGACTAACAAACATGCACTCTTGCCTAGATTTGCTCAAATAAACACCTCTTTCCTATAGCCCAGCACGCCAGTGAGATGCCTGTACCTCTTAACTTCTTTGATAGGCTTAAAAATTTTTTTCCCTAACCCATTCAATGGGTTAGGGAATGCAATGACAGCCCACTCACTTCTAAACAGCCAGGACACACATAGGCATTATAGTCCCATGTCTTGAGCATGCTGTGGTCTAAAAGCTGTCAGATTAAGTGTTTTAGGAAAAGTTTGATTTTTTACACAGTGCATTCCTTCTTCCAACAAAATTTAGCAACAGCAGATTCTTCAACTTTCCACAAAACAGACATTTCTAAGAAATGCATTAAAAATAAAAAAAAAATTAACTCCTTATCTACTAAATCCCATAGCAATGAATGTAAATCTTTCATCAGTTTTCAACATGCCTCTGCCATTTAACACTAACTAGTAGAACAGATTATTTTCAACACTGCTTAAAACTCTCCAATTCTCAACCTCTGCTAATTTAATAAGACTTCATGTAACCCCCAAAATGCATATATTTCAACTTTTTAAAAATCCCACCTTTTTATTCACAGAACTATACTTACATATGTGCACAAATGGACACACTAACATGCAACTCTATTAGAACTTCTTATGGAAAAATAAAGACTTCACTTTCTCTTTATAATCTTAAAAATTATTCCTCAAGTAACTTTAATTTCCCATATAAAAGGCTTTTAATAAACAGAACCACTTACCAATAGCTCTTCTTGTTGCTGATGATCAACTGAACAGATATACAGCTGCAGTGATTTTAATTTCAAAACACTTGAATGCACAGGGATTCGGAACACTTCATTAAATATTAACGGAGTTTGGAATTCCAAAGCTCTAGAGCAGTAAGTGGTTGGTGTGCCTGACTCAAGTGGTGGCAAATAAACTCTCACATGACTGAGAACATCAAAATAGACAAACAGCACAATTCAGAAAAAGAAAGCTATTTTACATTTCTCAAAATCAAGCTATGCAAAAACATTAGTGTAACACCTACATTAAGAATTTTCTCTGGGATCTCATCATCACAGAAATTTACTTTGCATTCTTAATGCACAAGATCTGCACAGCTAATCCAGAAATGCTATATTTTTCTAACTAAAACTAATTTTTTTCCAACTTGGTGCTTAACAGAGGCACCAAGTGGCACTTGAGCTGCCCTGAGGTATACAAGGCATCTACAAGGAGCTAGAAATTATGACATTAGAGCTATAGGAGAGCTACATACAGCCTTCGTCTGAGCAGCAGCAGCTGGAGGCCAGGTGCTACGCTGTGATATTTCAAATGGAAAAACATGCCTATATTTAGGCAACTGAATTACCTCATAAGTGTAACTAATCCATTTCTTCTCTACCTTCCAACCACTAACCTTTTCTTCCTCCTTAAGAAATTCAGCAAGGATGGTAAAAGGAATCTGCAGTCATGGCATCCATCTGCAGTCTTAAGAAACTAATTTAAATATCTCATACCATCCCATTTGAGACTCCAAGCCAAAAACAAAATAAACAATCACTTTCATCTGACAGAAGGCAGCAGAGCTACTTAGAGAACTGTTTCCATGACACAGGTCATTAAAGATTACACTTGTTACCTGACCATTGTGACAGAGATTCTATGAAAGGGACACTTCCTGTCCATAAAATTAACCCTTTCCTCGTATAAACTAAAACATATTATCTTCTCCAGAAATGGCTTAATTTTGAACGAAAGCAAATAAATCTACAGTATTTATGACTGTGGCACAAAACAAACAATGATCAGACTTTGGGTGAAATTTAAGCTTACATTTTGCAGTTTTCTTTAACAACTAGACTAGTAAAGTTCTTCAGCTGTAATACATGGACTAACAGACATTCGCTTCCACTGTCATGCCTGGAAAACAAAGTTCCTGTGTTAGTCACCAATCACCAATATTTTGCTTAAGAAATGGAAATGACTAGAAAGATTTCAAGAATATAAAAGCACATTTTGTTGTTAAACAGATTTCTTAGACAAACCAGTTTCAATTAAAAGCAATTACAGATATCACATTCTGGTAACAGAACATTATTAACATCAGTTCCAGTAACACAGAACTAAGAGAATCAAACATTATTCAGTTTCAAAAGAATAAATTGCTTTACACTACACCTCTTGATAACAAACACATTTTATAAAATACATTCCTTAAACAGCTACACCATATGCTTATATGTGTGTGCATGTGTGCACACGTGCAACAACACATCGGTTACACTAGACAAATCAGTCTGCATTATTTTCATGGGTTATTGAAAACAAATTTAAAAATTCTACTCTTTCACATCAACATGAATTTTGAAATGGCACTAACAGTTTTGAGATTTACAAAACTCCCAAGCTTAGGACTTAATTTTCCAAGGGGTAGAGACAGTTCTGGAGGGCTGCCTAAGATATGACATCCTGCCTTGCACAGCAGTAATCTACCCTTTCACACATTATTCCCAGTACCAACAACAGCATGCCATAAGCACAGGATTTCAGACCCGTATTTGGGAACTGTGTTTGTATTTGTGTCTCTTTACCTGTGACTTTTCTAAGGTAATCCTCCTTTATCTGGCATAAAAAGATCTCGCTTACAGAGACATATCCCTATACCCATACTCATACTAATGGCCCAGACAATGAAAATAAATACTACTGAAAGAAGTAGTGAAGGCCCTTTTATCAGTCAGCATTGAAAGGATGAACTGAATGAACTGCAGTTAAGGCATATCTCCAACACAAAGTGGCATGTGACTAACTAATCTGTACACACTATAAACTTCAGCTGTCAGTTCAGAAATTTCTTAAAAATACCCACTGAAGTTCAGTTCATTAAAAAGTTAACAAACCCAAGAAAAGTAGTGAGCAATTCCTGCAGAGTTGACAGGGAGAAAGAAGAGTAACTACTCACAGAAATCCAACATGTATTTGTGGTTCTTCATTACTGGCAGCATCACCATAAACAGGCTCTTCCAGATCTTCATTCCTGTAGGAACAGAAAGTACTGTAAACTAGTGATAAAGTAGTGACCTAAGCTGTTAAAACATAATGAAACTAACATTTATTTTGTGATTTGTGGATATAAGCAATTGCTTGATATTACAGGAAGGACTGGTAATGTAGAAGGAACTGAGACATCTATTTAAAAACACACAGCAGTAGTAATTTGCAATTGTAAAAACTGAAGTTTTAGAATAACTTTTTTAAGATATTTACGTTATTTTAATATCTATTCTGTCTTCCATTTCTCTTTAGCATCTCCCAAACCTTATCTTCTTCCCAATTACTGTTTAAGAGTGTTAAAATAATTGTATTAAGTAACATGCCTTTAGGCATCCTTCAATCACTTGGTCGACCTACACATTTTTAGATTTTTAGTAGTTTGTGTATTTCTTCCTCTCAGTTATACTTTTATCACATGCTACTCAGAATTGTAAGTCACACTCTGTATAAGTTTATTTAGTTACAGATGGCTAAAATTACTGATTTATGACTAATAAGCTGAGAAAACTCTTTTTCAAGGGAGAATGATACAGTGTTAAAATGTCAGAAACAATAACGTGAAAGTTTGTTGTGAAGATGATAGTGGGACTGCATGTAAAAAGCTTCTCTCCTTCAAAACGTGCAATCCAGAATTTCTATGTTAAAAAGAACTAGGATTGTTGAAAGCCTATTCAGAAATTCACAACTAATTCTTTTGGACCGTGTGGTAGAAAAGGAATATTTCCAGCTTACTATGCATTTATACACCTGACCTTTTGCTTAAAGCTTCAAACACGCCACTGTCACTAGCCAGTGAATGATCTGAGAGACATGCTGAAACTCGCCTGGCTCTCCTCTCCGATCTTCTACCACTGTCTCCTCGCAGAGTTACGGCTGTCATAGAGAAAAAAGTGAAAACAACATCAGCTCAAGGCAATTTCTTAAAAATCAAACAAGAAACATGTATTGTATCAAAACTAGCAGCAAAACAGCACAAACACAGTTCACTGATTTTTCATCTAACTTTAAATTAAAAATCTAGAATACAATTGACCGGAGATTCTCTGTGGGAGAATTAAGGAAGGAAGTTTGTGGGCAACTGCTGTCTGACAAGACTAAGTATAAACCAATTGCATTGTTACTAAATGTTTCTCTCATAGAATAATTCCTTCCTAAAGGAAGACTTACATTAATTCAACATATGTACACATGATATCCTAAACTTTTCAGATTTACCTACTGAATATACAATACGTTGAAAACAAACACAGAGACTAATTCTTTTAAAAAGTTATCTGATAAAACAATGTGAGGTTTTGTTCTCATTTGTTTCCTAATACAAAATCTCAAAGCATACTGTTTATACCATCACATAATAGCAGCTTTATTTACAGTCTGAGAGGCATTATCAAAAAGAACCAGTGCTTTCCAACTCACTCAGACCACTGTTTTTTCAAATGCTTGGTGAATGACTTTTACTTGGGGAAGGAGGAAGCAATATTCAAACCCCTCTTCCACCCTTCCCTGAATCACCGGCAACACCATAAATAGCGACATTTTCACATTGTAAATGTACCAACAAAAATTATGTTATACATCAGGTTTTGCACAGGCAAGTAGGTATAGCAGCTACCAGTCCTTTAAAGTACATGCACAAGCAGTCATGATCAAGAACTGGATAGGAGAGGTTTCAACACTTCAATGATAGCTCCTAACTTAAGGTTGTTTTTTTCTGAGTACTAGAGAGGACCAAGCGCGCTTGTAGCAAGCGTGGGTAGAGCCCTTCTCAAATCTTTGTTCGCGAAGCCTAGCCATGATGACATGACAGAGAGGACCATTAAACAGTACTTGTGAAGTGCAGTGTCTTCACTGTGAAAAACCGATACCCTCTTTTACTTCAGGTTCAGTGAACTATCCTCAAAGTGGGAAAGCAATGGCAAAGAGATGACACTTCAAAAGTGGGGAAAGCATTTTATTTGCTTCTGCTCATGCTTAAGAAACTTAAGACAGCATGGAAGCATTCACAGTTTCAGCAGAGTGACAGTAGCACAGTGCATACCGCGTGGGAGACAAGCACCAGCTGACATTCACAGCTTACTGCCTCCAACCAAGGATGAAGCATGTCTTACTGAAAGGAACAAATTCCTGAGTACTTTTGTTACACATTATCTTAAGGCATCAAAATTTATTTCTGATATCTACCAGTAAGTTTCCTTCAGCTGAACACCAACCCACAACCTGAGCTCTGCCTGCAGAACCCAGCTCAGGTGTGGTGAGCCACCCCTTTGCTTGGTACCCATCTCACCTCCCACCCAAGCACCACCAGGACAGGACATCAGGCTCGGGAGCTCAACAGAAGTCTTACAGATTAACAGCCATGCCACTGTTATCAACAGAATGCTCTGGCTAAGGCCAGCTTTAACCCACTGTTGGACTGGCAGACAGGGTGCACCAAGCCCAGCAGTTCTGTGCCAGCCCAAGGTACATTTCTGTTACTGGGCCACTAACAGCAGAGCAAATTCTCTCTCCTTTGGATTCATAAGCAGTCCTATGGACCTGTCCTCCAAATTCAATGAAGGATTTAGTCATCTTCAGCTATGCAAGAAACTTATCTGCTGGCTAGGAGCAGCCCATTCTGCACTTGTCTATGTGCCTGGAGAAAGAACCACCATTCCACCCCATCTCTAGATAGAGCACCCCATCCTTATTGTACATCAGACATTGTGCAGTGCTACTCATGGCATCCTCACCACAAATGAGAGCCAAGTTCAAGCAACCACACAGAAAGCAAAGGAACTGTATTTGAACCACACACTCCTCTATATCACTTCTACAAAAGCGATGGGTTTGTGGGTTGTTTTGGTTGTTTGTGGTTTTTTGGGGGGTTATTTTGGTTCGTTTGGTTTTTTCTTCTTTCTTTTTGTTAAAAAACTTTCGATTTGGTGAGCCCACCTCAGTTCTGTCACTGGTATTTATGCAAAATCAAAACTAGTACCCTGTAGAGATATCTATAGAAAAACATATCAAAGTTTCCCAATAATTTTATGTCAATGCTGAACAGAAGTGCATAATTTCTGTATAGTACTAATATCAACAAGTTACACTAGGATGACTTCTTTTTGCAAAGAAGCCCTTGTCTCACCCCTATGACAACGCTTTGTATAGAGGTACTGGACGAAGGACCTTGTGGGCTCTCTCCTTTGGAAGTTCAAGTTCCCAATTTGTCTGGATGGAAAATTTGGTCTCAAGCACCAACATAACGAAATGAAAAACTGACATGTTACAACAACGTTGTAACTTGACGATGATTTGGTCACTGCCTTCAGGCCATGGAAGCATTCACTAACCTCTGGATAATCCCAGCAAATTTGCCCTTGATGGTGGGGGGGCGGAATCAGCAAGAAAAATTGGTCAAGATGAAAGAGACATCAGATTTTGGTTTAAACAGAAAGAAGTTTAGCACAGATTACAGACCTTGCAATGCTGGAACCTAAAGGATTGTTTAAAAATTAAGTTTCTAAGACAGACCATCACCTTTAATTTTCTTATTTAAATAACAAAACCAGTGAAGAATATATATGATTTTCCAGATCTGCTGGGTGCCAAAGCTTGATAAATATAAGACAACCCTGAATAAAAGAACATTCTCAATATGATTAGTTGAAAAAGCGAACTTTGGGTGCCCAAACTTACATTAGCTATTAGCTAAAAAATACATAAATAAATCTAAAGCATGTTTCACAAGCATATGAGGCTGCAAATACTGCATGTCATTAAAACACTCTCCTAAAAACTAATCAGAGACACAAACTGACCTTCCCTACCAAGATGCTGTCAAACATTACTATGATACAATAAAGCTGAACATCAGAGAACACTTTTCTCAGGAATTTAACTACAGCTGTGAATGTATTATTTAGTTGACATCACAAGAAAATTACGTATGACATAATGATTAAACAGATTCAGCACAATATCAAACAAAACCAAGTGTAGCAAAATCTCCTGTTTATTCTCATGCAACTCAAAAAAAAAAAAAAAATCAAACCCAACCCACCTCCCCAAAAAAACCCCAAACAAAACAAAAAACAGCCACCAACCACCAACCAAAACAAAACAACCAGCACATCACACAGAAAAACACACTGGGAATTACAGGCAAAAACAGCACAATAAGAAATTTCAGGTTCACTTACAGTGAATTTTTCTGTTTTGCCGCATGAGAAATAGGACAAAATGAAAAGCATACAGTGATAAATCAGCTTTTAGACCTATGACAATATTTTGCAAACAAGAGATTATTTAGGCATTAAAAGAAATTAGCACTTGAAAGATTATTTTAGAGAAAAGATAGTGAAGATATGAAAGCACACTATTTTATTAATGTTTCCTCCCACTCCCAGCTTTATAAATCTGATGGATTTATCCTGTCAAGCATATTCCCTCCATTCACATATGCTAGCATATTTCACATGTCCTTGTGACAGACGCAGAACAATAAAACAGCAGATCAGCAACTGAACATCAAAACTGCAGTTGCTGAAAAACCCCTTGAATTTGCTCAGGTGCTGTGTCAGTGCGAAGTACATGCAGTACGTTCATTGTTAATCCTTCAAGCCCTGAAAACCAGCGAAGGAACAGGCAAAAGATCTGCCGGAACGAAGACTTACTGGTTTTGCAGCGTCGCGTTTTGCTACCAGACCACCGGGTGGCAGCAGCAGGGCACACTGCATAGGACCTCGGTGAAACCCCAAACCCCCACAATATCTGGGGGTTCCCAAACTGCAATATAAGAGTTTCATGCTCCATCGAATTCTTCCCATAAAAGAGTACAAACCCAAAATAATTTCAAAGCTTTCAACTGCTACTTGCAAACAACTGGGTTACAATTGCAAACCACCAGCCAGTGAGCATGAAGCAAAAAAGTAGTCAAAAATCAGAAAGGTTAAACAAAGTTTTCTAAAGCAATAATTTTCAAACGCAAATACTAAAAATAAAAGGTCTCAAAAAAAGGCAGCCTGGTTACCTTTGAACCATACATTCTTCCTCAAAAAGCAACACAAAATAGTTTGTTGTACATAAGAAAAAAGTTGTAAACCCCAAAAACTAGGAGCTGGACACCACAGCACTGACAGCAGATAGCCCAGAGGCTTTCAGAGAAATGTGAAAACTGTAGAAATTTAACAGAGAAGGAAGAAAAGGAAAATCAAAGCAGGAACTTGACCCTCATCCTATATTGCTCCCTAGGCCCTCACACCAGGGTTCACTTCTAGGAAACACGTACAAGCTATAAATGAAGTGCTTGGATATTTTCACTTACCACAATGGGTGAAGACATGCTGTGGTCTGATCTGAGGTTTAAAGAAAGCCTCAGAAAGCCTCTTCATGGCACTACTTTAAGCACAAGCTTACATGCTGGTCTCTGGAATTCTGTTTATTTTGGTTTGAAAGCTACAATATGGGCACTAGAAATGTTTACAACTAGTAAAAGTAAATTCTGCAGCAGTATCTTCTGGCAATGCTAGTTGCACTAAGGAAAGTAGGTGAGTCTAGACTCAAATACTGTTTGAACAATAGAGGCTTTTTAGCACAGTAGCAATGTTTTCTTTTTAAAAATAAAAACCTGAAAGTTTTTCTGTAGATACTGCCAATGTTCCTTCAAATTATCACTTTACAAATAAGAATTTGGTAGGATAAGATGATACATTCTCTGGTTATATTTCACATTATCCCTGATGTCCTGAGTCACAAATACAATATTTTACAAAACTGATAACACATAATTCTGGATATAGAAATGAGATGGCAATCACAATCTTTAATATTAAAAATTAACACCTAAAGCATTTCTCTACTGGTCTGATTTTATTAGAAAAACAAGCAAGCCAACACAAAAATGTTATCATATTAACAGTATTTCTTCATTTTATTGGTTAAAACAGGAAAATAAATTTGTCATGTGCCTGTATGCTCAGATTTTTATTTGGTTTCATTTTTTTAAATGTTTTCTGTTTCCTCTTTTGATCTCTCTAATTTATGTTTCTCAACTGCAGTGCCTCAGAAGCTTCTGCCAATGCAAGCTAAAGCAAGTCCATGAACTTCACAGTCAAGAAGGAAAAGAAAACTCCATAATATGTGTGTTGTGGTAACTGCACACATCACTCCCCTGCCATCACAGAGCACAGGAGACAACCAGCCAAGCAGATACTTCTCACACACCCCTACAAAAGATGCTGGTTTGCTGATGAAGCACTCTACTCATGAGTGCACCACGCACTCCTGACCACAGCCATGCCACCGTAGGTTCTGCTCCTCTCACAGAACTTGGACAAGAGAACCTGATCTGGGCTGTGTACAAATTCACCATGGAGTCAGCCAGCCTGCAAGCGCTGTAAGCAGAATCACCTCATGTTTTATGTTTGTTTTTTTTGTAGGGGGTGGTTGTTGGTTCTTTCCTATCTCCCCTGCGTTTGTGTTGCTTTACATTATCAGAATAATGGCAACATGGGCACAACTAAGGGCCTCAGAAATAACTAACCCATGCTTTTCTTATTAATACCATACTGATTCTTTCCAATTCCTTGATACACTACACTCCAAAGAAAGTCTATATTCCTTTCTCTTTCTTCCACCCAATGCACCGCTGTTTTGAGGTATATTCACAGGCATTTCTCTACTCTTTCAGGTACCTCTTTGCTCTAAATCTTAAGTTTGGGTTTGGGATTTTGTTTCTGTTTTTTGGTCAGGCTTTTTTAACAGTAAACAGCTACCATGTAATTTTTAATTGATGGTAGTAAAATAAGCAGTATTTTAGTCTATAGTAGTATTTAGTAATAATAGTAAAACTGAGGAACAATCCCTACTGTGCTGGTATGCTTAGGTCTGTGCGACATTTTCTGTGATAATGTGATAAAACAACAATGTCCATAAACTCACCTCCACCAGTTTGGACAGCACTCAGGTGTGGTCCCATTTCTCTCAGCCCTTCACTGTCCAGAGGGTAAGTGGATGTCTGAGATGAGCTCGTTCCTTGTGCATCGTCGTCACCCAATGCCGTGGTCTGAGCCCTGAGCATTTCCAGGGCTCCTATGCCTGCCATCTCCTCAAAACCTTCGGACATCTGAGCCAACGGAGAGTCTCGAGATGCAGAGAGAAACGGGGTGTCCAGAGGCGAGCTTGGAGGGGACAATGACGACAAGGAGGACCGCGATGACAGGGACGCCAGGGACTGCGGGGTGTCCAGAGACCTCCGCTGCTTATTGAAATTTGAGTGTCCAATGGGATCAGCATACGGCACATCCTTTGTGAGGGACTCAAAGGGAATTATGTCAAAGCGCAAGTGTTGGCCGTAGTCTGTAACGCTGTCTGATTTGTCATACTGTGGAAGGCCATAGATGTCCGTAAAGCTGACTGAGCTGAGGGAGCCTCTGCTGGAGGCCAAGGATCCTCGACTGGAGGCCAGGGATCCCCTGCTGCTGCCAGAGGACATTGTGAGGGTGCTAGCTGACAGACTACAGCAGACAAAGAAAGAGAAAAGAAAAAAGGTCCTTTCATAAACGTCAATTCAGATTACACAAGCAATTTTACATGTATTCAGCATGGTGATAGGGAGAGATGATTTGGCATTTTAATGTCTAGGCTTGTGTCTCTTGCCCTGGTCTCAAGCACAATCAAGACTGAAACAGCGCATGTGACAACCGAATCAAGGCCAAGTGCCTGAAGACAAACGGCCCAACGGGATGAGCCTACTTTTTCCTCCAAAATGTAAGCAGCTGTAATTTGGTAGAAAAGAGGCCAGAGTAGGCTCTGGATCAGCAGACTCAATGTAAAGCCAGGAAGGATACATTTCCATGATCCAGCTTGAATTTACATTAATGATTGGTCATAAACAATCCACAGAGAAGAACTGCAAAGGGCTTTGCTAAGTCAAACTGCTGTGTAAGCTTCACTCTTACAGGTTTTTCCAGTGCAAAATAAAAAAAGAGTTTAGGATGAATCCTATTCCAGTTCCTCTTACCACTCACAGTTAAGGGAGAGACGAATATAAGTGACAAAGAGAGATGAAGTGAGACACAGCAGGAACTGAGCTTTTGATGTTGGTGTGGTGTTGAGCTGAGGAATCCCCAAGAGTTGCATCTCAAGAGGCAGCTGTGAGTGTGAATATGCAAAACATTCTGGGCTTCTGTGTGGGTCTTAACACATTCTCATATTTAAATGGTAAAATTTTGTCATCTCACCAGGGATCAAAAGCTCCTCCTTTAGAGAAAGTATCAGAATATTAAAAACTCACAGAACTTAAAGAATGCCATGTTTCTATCAGTAAAACTGTAACAGTATTACAACAGGTTTTAAGGACTTATTTTCTGGAAAGGAGATAACATATAAAATTCCCAGATAAAATAAAAATTCACAGATACACTTAATAATGTAGCCCATATAGCCATCACTAAAACTATTTTTAAACTCCATCCAAATCATCACATTCCACAGACCAAAGTGTATAAATGTAGTAAAAAGTTAATTTACTTGGCACATATACACAGGAGAATAAAAAAGCAAACCTCATACATTATTAATATTCTTCTCTGCTGCAGTTAAACTTCAAAACCTGCTGGTTTTACATAACTTACCTTTTTAACTGGGAGTGTAAATATGAAGTTAAACGTGTAGCTTCTTCTAGTTGCATAAGCAAACAATTTCTCTTTTCCTGTAACAGTATCCTATAATTAAACAGATACATATGACTATTTTCTTCATCAAAGTAGCATTTGAGCTTTCCACTTATGGAAAAATATCATTGCATTGAGTTTGGAATGTAAAAAAAATTAAATGAAAAGTTTTAATTTATGCTGCTCTTATGCAGCGATGATAATTCCAGCAAGAACACAAGAACCAAGGCTCCAGCAGAATTCCCAGACAAGAAAAGTGATTGAGGCACAATGTAAGAGTAATGAAGCTGAAATGCATTATAGCAATTAGTAAAATCATACAAAGTCCTAGGTAAAAACATGAGACTCTACAAGATTCTTTTTTCCCTTGCATCAACCTGATTCTGCCAGTAAAACACTATGACTTTCCACTTTCTCAGGAAAAAATACATTCCAAATAGCCCTACTATCCAAGCAAATTAGTATAAAATTTCAAAGATAAAAAGAAAATTTTTGTTAAGCATAGCCATAAAAGTCAAACTTCCACTCTTATTCTAGGTGTTTTAGGTGCATTTATAAATCATCATGGAGCCCCTGGTGGTCTAGCGGTAAAGGCGCCGCGCTATCACCGCGGAGACCCGGGTTCGATTCCCGGTCAGGGCCACTCCCGGGCAGGTGGGGCTCGTTAGCCCTTAAAGGCAACCCACCTACGTCCTAAGGACCTCGCTGCCACCGTCCAAGCTCGCTTGGCCCCGGCAGATGAACCTTAGGATTAAAGGGTGGGCTCAGTTCCGCGCACACTGTGTCTCACCTAAAAAATCCAATGCGCAGGCTGGAAGGTGTAAAGACCTTCCCCGGATCTTCGCTTGCGAAGACTGGCCATTATAAATCATCATATTTAAGCAGGTGATACAGCATTTTGAATACTATATTATGACAAAAATCTCACGCTGCAACTTATTTTTTGTCCTTTCTAAAAACAAGTAGCTGAATTACTCACTACCACTCCCACAACACAAATGGAGTGTACCTTTAATGCTGTCAATCTCACACACCTAGAAGATATCTTAAATTCTGCATTTTGAGATTATTAGAACTCCAAATAATAGATTTCATCTACTGATTTATTCTTTTTATGGATCCAGAATTATACTCTTGGTGTTTTGTTTTTCCAAGCCCAGTCACTGAACTTCAAGCTAAAATCAGAGTAGTATTCTGCTTTAGGTTTCCATTTTTAGATTTCTGCTGTAGATTTCCATGTAGAGGAAGATATTGCTCCAGCCCTGCATTCATAAATTGGCTAGAAATTTGGATTCTGACAGACTGTTTGGACAAAGTAGATCAACTTTTCTGAGTGTCTCAGACCTTCTTCAGCTGCAAAGACAGCTGAAGACAAGTTGAACTCAACATGTTAAAGTGCAGGATTAAAAAAAAAATTGGGGGAAAAAAATAAGCAAAAAAGGAGTTCTCCTGGAGAAAAAGAGCAGCATTAGTTTCAATAAACTTTGGATGGTTAAGATATGAAAAAAGTATGTCTTTGTTAGCACTAGAAACATAAATCTCTCAACCTCTTTGGCCCCCAACTTCATCAGTTCCTGTGCTGGCAAGGGGCTGTAGTGCTCCACTCCAGCACCACCACAGCCCTCTGGGAAGGTTCCCTCCATTGCAACCACAGGGCAGGGGCTGTGCACCCGCACAGTGCAGTGCTGAGGCTTTTCATCTGCTGCTGTCAACCCAGAGCAGGGTGACCCAATGGTCCAAGGAAGGCTGCAGCTCAGCTACACAAACTTACATGGTACAGGCACTGCATGCAGGAACCAAAAGAAAAAGACAAACAGACGCAAGAAGCTTAATTGACTCGAAAGCTTGCAGGGGGAAGCAGGGATATTCACACTACCTACTTCAAAAAACAAACTTGGGAACCGACACTCCACAATGATCAATGCTGTAAGGTAGGTACCTGTGCTAATGGGCAAGAAATGCCTCCAACTAACGCTGTCAGACAATTTTAGAAAAATCAACACTACAACAAAAAAAAAGTAACCCCCCCCACCTCTGTCACACTGATTTTAAGTTTGTTTTCATCTGTCCATAACTCAGTGCCTTAAATACTCAGTAACAGAACAGAACTGATAATTATTCAGAAAAGAAAATCCTCTGCATTTCACTATTAGAAGAAAGTGGCAATAGAAAAGTAAAACTAGGAAGGTTTTTGGTTATTTCTAAAACAAACAAAACAAATCGATTAAGGCTACTAATAGTTAAGCTTTCCTCCAATTTGTTATACAAAAATAGAGTGTCCGTCAATATTATTCTAACTTCTACTCAACTTTTTGCTAGCATTTGAAATATCAAGTAGCACATTGGAATGTTGGTTTCCACAGCATGAACTACATGGAAAAATAGCTTGGCCTTCTTGCCAACATAGTATGAACTACCTAACATGAGAGCCCAAAACCAACAAATAAAACTTACTGCACTGCAGTGTAAAATGAACTCCCTTTTCTGTCAGTTTAAGCTGAAAAGCCAATGTAACAATACAGTAAAAACTGCAAAATATATTACACTGACCTGTAGGCTGGTTGTGAATTTTCTATTTATTGCCTGAATTTACTGTCTGAAGTAAGCCTGTTCAAAGGAACTGAAGTTGTCAGAATCTGTATATGGAAGGCACTTTCAAATATTTTTAAAGTGTCTTAATTGTGTAAATATTAACCTTTACACAGATCACATTAAACCTGGTTCATGTAGGTTTTCCTGAAGTGTCAAACATGAGGTTTTACCACTGTTTAAGAGAAGTAAGAACAAGTAGTTTCTCGCTTTCACTAGAAGCAGCCTACAGTAAAAAGAGGTTAAGAGGTTTTGTCCATTTCTTTGGCTACAGGAAAAACTGGGCAACTTTGAAATAAACACAGTGTTTCCATTAAGATGTTTTTTGTGTTGTTGATTTTACATATAACTTGATATTTAATTTTCAAGAATGATGTTATTTACTGTGTTCTCTGAATGCCTGAGTTGGGATGTGCTCTCACTGCTAAGATTGCAAATGAAATGTACATAAAAGGCGGCAAAAAGGTCATCATTGAACCTTCCTGTTATAAGCTAGAAACTACATATAGCAAAGGATCTTTGTTCTGTTCCTTTTGGAGATGAATATTACCCCACTGCAAATAACAGAAAAAATCTTTCACTATAGAAGAACTGTTATTCAGGTCTCTATTAGCAGACAGTATCACTTTTTCCAAGTATCTTTTGGGACTCTACTCTGATCTTATCTTCCTGTTCAGACTCTTTAGACAAATGAAAAGAAAACTAACTAGTCAACCTCGCTGCAACTCCACTTCAAAAAACTTCAAGACAGAATTAAAGAGCATCAGTCAGGAGCAAACTCTTCTGAAACCAAACTATTCTAGTAACTATTTTTTTCCCCTTAAACATAATGAAATTCCCTACTCTTCCTTTTGAAACTACCAATATGGATCTTACAGTAGATAAGAAAATTATTTAAGTTCCCAAACCTTTCAGTGGCCCCATGAGCAGACGTTGCTCGAGCCCGTTGAATTTCATCTTCCAAGCGTCTTTTTTCATCCTCCAACCGTGCAATGTCTTCTGGGGATCGCCTCTGCTGACTGATAAGCTGCAGCTCTTGAAGAAGAGCCTCCTTCTCTTTGATGAGCTGAAGACGGTCCCTGTCCGCTTCAGCCATTCCTGGCCAAGATTCATTATCTAGCAAGGCCAGCTGCTGTTGTATATTTGAAACTCTTTAGAAGAGAATAGATATATTTCAAAATGAAGAGGAGACAAAGACAAGAAAGAAAAAATTTATCAAAATGTGTAGCCTGTTGACTCCTGTGTCTTTTTTCTTCTAAAT
Organism: Myiozetetes cayanensis; assembly: GCF_022539395.1. NCBI lineage: Eukaryota > Metazoa > Chordata > Aves > Passeriformes > Tyrannidae > Myiozetetes > Myiozetetes cayanensis. The sequence goes on along the minus strand of NW_026087742.1, from coordinate 97,173,161 downwards.
TTCAAAACAAGAAAATCTAGACGAGTTTGGAAGGATTATTTGTTTCTGGGTTTTGGGGTGCATTTTTTGGGAGTTTTGTTTGCTTGGTTTAGGTTTGGGGTTTTTTGTTGTTTTGTGCATTTTTAAAATAACTGCAAGTGTTCCTAAGTCTGTAGCTGTATAAGAACTACAGCGCATTTATCTATCACATGGACATTATCTGATTTCAGAGCTTTCTCATTTTGTAATAAATCGATTAATATTTTACAGCTGAAGTTTGCTGACTGTAGAGCTGATGAAGTTGAAGCTCCTTTCATTCCTCGTTCTTCTACGACCAGATCTCAAACTGGGATTTCAAAAGTGCAGTAAGAAGTTGAAGGGGCTGAAGGTGAGATGCTTAAAATGGTAATAGGTCCAGACATTCACATCTCACCTAGTAGAGGATTGGTTCGAGGGGCTGAAAATATTAGGCTGTCCTAACTGACAACAAAACTTTAGGAATAAATACGCTGTTAATAAAACAGAAATATAGGTGTGGAAAAAAAAATTTACTGGTTACAAAATACAGATGGCTTTATATAGATCCACCATAAAATCAAGCAACTACGTAAGCTAACATGATGTCCTTCCTGTAGTATTCTTTATAGTCAAAAGTAATTTCCTCTATCTCAAGATGCTGAACTATTACATGACACAACAATTGTAAGATTACTTCCACAATTGACAGTTTAAGAAAATGTTCTTTTAAAAACAAATTTAAAACTCCTATCAATATTACAAAGAAGGGTAAAAGTAGACATGTTTCTTTTGGCAGAACTGAAAGGTATATAAGCATAAGAGGGAGAACACTTATTAATACGTATTTATGTTTATCTTACGATGACAATTGAGACACTTTAGAATGTTACAGTTAAAATTAAAAGCAAATAAGATAAAATCAGGCTTTCTGATCTTTGGACATTTGAAACTCAAGAACTGTACGACATTTATGCACTTTACATCTAAGTTTCATCTTCACTTGAAATAGTAGCATTCAAAAAAAGTTCAGTGCACCGTAAAAGATTACCCTTCAGCTAACTAGCTAAATAAATACAGGCACATTTAAGCCAGTCATAAAAGTGGGATACAGTTCATTCTTTTTGGTTAGTTTAAGTCATCTTTTTTCAAAATTACCTGGTAAGAAAATAACATTAATAATAAACAAAGCAAGGTAAAAGCACATAACACATCAGCAGAAGATCCACAGTGTGCTAAAATGTGATTCACAATAAAAGGAAAGGCATAAACCTGACAAAGGCAAGGTTTCTCCCTTCTGAAAATAAAAGTTCATGAAATGTTTATTTCACACTGACATCTGGAAAGTATCTGGCCATCTTATTACCTGGGGAAGGGAAATAAAGTATCAATATAAGTCATTTTGCAATGACTGCATTCATGTAGGAATATGAATTTTACTGTGATTCGCCCCTTTAGATTTCATTTACAGCAAGTAAAGAAATTGTGTTTTATGTTACATCTTAGTCTAAAGCAGAATATTTTATCAAGCCCTTCAATACCATTTCCTTCTCCTTGCACTAATAACCAACTTCCTGCCAATAGCCAGTGAAAGCACCATTGTGAATCAATACATACAGTCTACATATTTCATGCTTCAGCTATTGTGCATGAGTTCCAGATGCACTTTCCTGAAGAACACCTCACCCCATTGACCAAATGTCAGGGCCAGAAAGAACAAGCAGAGTCAGGAACCCTCCCCTCCCCGACCCAGGCTTTTATGCTGCTAAAGATTCAGTAAACACTCCTCAAGGCATATACAGCTTGATTTTCAAGTGTTCAGTGCCAAATGGAATAAATGGAGACTCCAGGTCCTTTCATCAGAATCACAGAATTCAGGTACAATTGAGTTATCATAGCTTGGCAAGCAAGTATGAATCAGATGAGCCCTGACTATTTGAGTGACCATGTTCATAAGCTTTTACACAGCTTGTGGACAAAAGAACGTGAGATTCATCTGGTGAGGTCTCTGCGTACTTTTACAAGACAGCTGAAGGACTGAGCCTCTCCATTTTAACACAATTGTTTTGATAGCTATTTTTGCATTGCAGGGTGAGCTGGTTAAGAAGCTGACCACAGGGACAAATAAACACAAATGAAGGCAACAAGGAAGAGAGTAGTATGATCAGGGAAGAGAGGAAGGGGGAATTCCCCCTTTCAGCACTACTGAACCAATGAAGCCACTCATCTGTAGAGTAAAACATCACCCTCACTGAATACAAGAGGTTTTAATTTAGGTTCGAGCTTGCTGAGAGCACGTAACTCCCTTTGTGTATGACATTCCAGCCTAAAGTTTGTTTTTTCCCCTCAATTTCTGTTATGGTGATGCTTTGAAAGTAGGAAGTTGTCATACAATAACTTAATTATACTGCTATTAAAGGGGGAAAAGTACTGCTGTGGAGAAGGGTTTGCATCACTGAAGAGTTCCAAAATCTGATTAGGTATTTACTTTGATTCCCTCGACACTCTTAGCATTTCAGCTAGCTCTTCTTGTTTCTAGAGTTCTTCCTTTAAAAAAAAAAAAGCAGTCACAAAACATTACATAATGCAGGAATCTTGAAGCACCAATAAGCCAGTTTTCTGTAACCTGTATTTCCTGCAAATGAACTGAAGTTTTGAGGCAATCCTGTTGCTTGCTTTCCACTGAGGACTCCCTCTGTATGGTAAGTTGTTCCAAAAAGCTACTAGTGGTGAACTTTTCAGAATTTATCTCCTTGGTTAGAAAACATTCTTAAGGCTTTTATGGTCTCACTCAAAACTAAGGAAAAATACCTGAGGAGTCATGTTTAGTTCTGCTAAACCTTAATAAAATATCCTCTTATGCATGTTCCATAATTACAGTCTGTCTTCTTCAACACAGGTTTTTCTTCCCAATCACAATAAATGCATAAATAAGCCATTTCACTGTGCTAGTCTAGGCCAGATTTTATGCCCATACCACACCACCCATTCTCACCACTGGCATGTTACAAAAGAGAGTGGCTCATTTCCATTTTCAAACTTAGTGCATATATTAACCTACATTAAACATTCACTTAAATAAATCAATGACTTGACATAGATTGCAACTTAAAGTGGAAAAAATATTTAGGATCCATTATGAAGCCTCTTTCTCAAACACATTTTCCTTCCTACTGAGTATTTTTAGGATCCTACTTTTTAAGTACAGTCACTGTAAAAGAATGCTTTTATCTGGCCTAATGCCAGATACTGAGGTCCCTACTGATACAGCAATTTAACATATTCCTGGGGAAAAAACAGTTAATTTTGAGCCATCAACATTCCAGGCATTTTGCCCATTCCCATCCTTGCATAACAAGTGCTGAGGAGCTAGCATTCCACACTGGAGTAGGTGGTATCAAATGACTGGTTTCCTAGGTAGGCAGACCAACTTGCTGCTTATTTCAGTATTTAAAAATTTTGAATAGAGATGAACATAACAGCTCCTGGTTAAGCAGAAAAGCAGGAGGGGCACAGATGGGATGACAAAGGTTTAACCTGATGATCTTAAGCAAACACTGCTTTGAAACAGCACACTTGCCCTGAAAAGGCCATAGAAGGTAGCTAGAATAATGCCTCGCCCAAGACAATGTAGACACAGCATGAGGGTGGAGATCTGTACAGTCGGTAGTTTACTACACAAACTACATCACAGGGGCAGAAAAGCATTTCCAAAATTTAATTAAATTTAATAGCATGTCTGAATCATTACAGATCTATAGAGCTCCCCCCAGATAAAAGAGGCAACCCCTTCTGTCATTGAAAATACCTGGGGAACCTTAAAGGTTTTATTAGTTTATAGAACCTCACATTCAATCAAGGCTGCTATCTGAACCCAGCACTAACTAAATTATACTGCTGAGTTCAAGAGCTTCAGTATATTTATTAAATATGAGAAGTGAGTAAAAATCACTTTCTGTGAGATTAGTGATTTACAAGTACAATTAACCCCATATTAGACTATTACTCAGATTCTGAATAAGATAAGTGTCTTTTGGAGGGAAATGCCCTGAATCAATTCAAAGATACTAACTCATGCTCATAAAAGGGACAAATTATGGGTATCCTACAGTTGGCACTTCCTAACCTACAAGCTCTGGTCTTTCTAGCCTAAACAAGGTCTTCAAACTTACTTTGCTTGAATTTTTCAAGGAGAAAAAAAAATCAACCAAGCAAACAAAAAATATCCCCTTACACTAAAATGCCTAGACTTTTGGGTGACATACCAGATCACTCTAGAGCTGAGGCCTCTGTTACCTGTGGAATGGGAAGACCGGTGGGGATAAAATAATGAAAAAATTCCACAGTTACGATTTGAAGGAGAATGGTGGCTATGATCACATAAATCAGCCCTGCTTACTCTTTTCCTTAGGCTTATAATTGGATCCAGTTCTCTGACACTTCAGGTAACAGGGAACTTCTCCCACATACAAACCCAGAGGAGGTGGTTGTGGCACTGAAGACACATAATGAAGGTTGTAAGAACTTGGTAATTTCTGGCATCTACTGACCCACTTCAGCATGGATTATGATTTATATCCAAAGAGGGGAAGGCTAAGGAAAGGGGAAAAAAGACATGGAAAGAACAAGAAGCCGGGGAACTCAGCCAAATGCTCACAGAATTTCTCCACCGTGTCTACTTTGGCTGTTCCTGCAACTATGTGCCACTGTGGCTTTGGCGGACAACACGAGTACGCTCTGTAGAATATCCAGCCTTCCTGGCAGCCTGATTCATTCAATAACAACGAGCTCTTAAACTGGCTTAAGAAACTCATGAAACCTTTAGAGTCCACTAGCATTCTGCAGATAAAACTCAGTAGTGAACTTTAGGAAAATTGTAAAAGCCTCCTAAAAACCAGTGGAGAGGAATCAGTATTCTTCTCCAATTAACAGGTGAGGCAGTATGAAAACTTTAAAGACAGTTCAAAAGCATGTCTCAGCTCCCTTTATAACCCAAAGAAAGTGTTTTATGTTTAAAAATTGACACTGGGAGATTTAGGTTTGGTTGGGACATATATTTATGATATCAAACAAATTACTTCATCCTTAAATCAGATTTTCAGATTAGTTTAGCAGAATAAAGCATACAAAATAACTGAATTTCACTAGGTATTAGGCTAGTTGCCTTGAAACCCGTCTACACAAGATGAAGTTTAACAGGAAAATACTTGACTGTGCTATTGTATAAGAACTGGAATGTTGCTACCAATATCCAACCAACACATATTTTGCCAGTACAAGTTCAAACTGCACTGACACACTTCTGATTGTGCTAGTGCTTTTAAAAGCCCAGCTGGAATTTTATTTTTGAAAAGAGACAACAAGTTTGCAACAAACTGTACTGAACAGAAAGAAGAAATATTCTTAAAGAGAATGGAGAAATATTAAGCATAGCTGACGAAAAGGCTTTTATAAGGCTAAAATAAATCTCTTGACAGCCAGTGTATGCTCTATGAAATGAAATAAAAAGTAAGATCTTTGAATTCAAATTTACAGAAGACACAAATAAATTACTGCTTTTTCACCCAAACTAGATAAGCTGGTTGAAGATGCCTGGATGTATTAGCTGATTAAAGTCAGTTACTACCAGACTGGACTATTAAAAAAAAATAAAATAAAAACAATCACAGTTAAAACTTTTGGTGCTTCTTCTTGGAGGGATCATTTTTCATCTACCAATTAATACAATTCAAGGACATGTGGCACTGCAGCAATGACATTTCATGATCATTTGCTAATGTACTTCATGTAGTCATTATACTCAACTGCACAACTTAAAAGTTATCAAAGAAAAACAATTTGCTTTTGATTTCTCTTTCTATGAAACAGTCTATTCAGAAAAGTGCTCGAGGGGTACACTTTCCAGTGTGCAAATGCTTTCATGAGAGGTGGTCTCCCTCAAATAGCAACTGAAACTAAAAACAGTATTTACCCAGGCAGCTTGGGGCTGTCTGTTCAAAAAGACTGTCCTCCCTCCCTCCTGCTTCTCTGGAGGGCCACACTGACAGATCTGAGAGAAGAAATTTCATGGAAATAAGGTATAGTTTATTTAGAAATAATGGTGGGGGGGAGAGCAGGGCAGAGAAGAGTAGAGAGCAGAAGCAATTGAGCCTCTCTTCAGCATGATTAGTGAGTTAAAAAGTAGAACTTGTACACCTCCTTCCAGAGCCTGGACCAGAAAACAGGGGAGAGGATCTCTTCCCCAGTGTGCTGGAGATGTCAGAACCCACAGCACAAAACATCTGAAATACCCATGGGAAAAATTATATTGCAAATCATCCAACTTCCTTCCAGTGGGAAACTGAAGGGGGGGGAGGGGGAAAGCTATGTGAATGTCTTAATTTATTCAAAGGCCAAACCACTCAGTAGTTGGAGAGATTTTCGAAGAAGAAGTTAAAATGAAATGATCTTTGATGAGGGAAGAGAGATTTCACGAGCGCAAGCCAACTTTTCTGCTATCACTGGGTCTCATTTCCTGAATTCCTCAAGATTCTTCATTCAGAAATCCCAACAGTGCATTTCCTTGCATAGACTCCATATACAGAGAAGGTATTTTTATTTTTAAAGACTTATTAGTACATATGGTATATATTCTGCTTATACCTGGATAGATTCACAAGAGTGACTAAAACACAACACTGTCCCTCAGTTTGCGGGGCTTTTTGCCTACTTTCCTTTATGGCAAAAGTTTTTCTCCAACAGTGCATTTTAAAAGTCTCCCATTAAAAGTCTGTCTATTGTACGTCTTTGCCATACGTTTCCACACCCCAAGCAAGTAGTCATAAATACTGCCTTACAGTTGTGACATACTGTAGCATTTTAATTTTCTACTTTGTAGATTTTAATCCATCACAGCACATTCCGTCACCCACACTGCGCAGTAACAGTAGATATTTCACCAGCCAAGGGAGAATGAACACAAAGATATTTAGCAGAGACAAAAGCTCTACAGAAATGCCAGCAAGCTAAGGGGAAGGAATGCATGATAAATGAAGAATGCAACCACAGAGATAACTGGTAGGGGCAATGAGCTTTGTGCAGTTCCACTCAAAAGCTGAAAGCTGATTACTTCCGTACAACACACTGGGCAGAATAAGGCTACTATTTTAAAGCAACTAACATGCTTTTGCTAAATAACAGACGACTGTCAGAGCTACTATCCCGGGACAGCAAAACTACTCTTACTGCAATTACCATTCTCTAGTTGGAAGGTTAGTTACCCAAATTTTCTACACTTAATTAAGATCAAACCCCAGCTCACTTCTGATGTTCAGAAATACTGCATTCCATGCAGAAACAAATGTTCAGCATTTCCAGCTGAAAAATGCTTTGCTACTAAAAAAAATTAACCCAGAAAACGCCAACACCTCTTTGCCCCCTCCAAGAAAACACCACTCCATCTTTTCCCTGCAATAACACAGAAGAACAGAATTGTTTTGAAAAACACACCAAAAAGATATGTCAGAAAACTGAACTAAAAACATTGTAATACAATCTTCACAGCATCAGTGGCTCTGCTAAACTAAACAGTGTAAAACTAAACTCTATCATTCTTCTTTCAGCAATTGTCATGAGTCCCTAAACTACCACTGGACTAGTAAGTGCTAAGTGTTAAGTCTATGGCCAAATAGGACACTGACACGTTTATGTTTTGTTCTTTTTATCCCCAATTATTTAACCTTTGTTAGGTAATCGTCACCAGTATTCACATGCAGTATTTACAATGCAGACTTTCATTTAAGTTACAGATCCTGAAGATTTTTGTTTATCTAACATGCTTGCACCAATTTAATTTTTTGAAGCCTGTATTGTGCTCAAATGTGGATAAATTTTCCAAGAATAACAAAATGGTGAACTGCCTATAAAGCTTCCAATTCCTGCCAAGACACATGACAGCATTACACATTCCCCCAAAGAAAAAGTCACTATGATATGGAAAAAAAGAGGCAGAAGCACTGGATTTGTTTTTTTAACCCTTGTTCTGAGAGATGTAAAAAAATGGAAAAATAGACAACACTGAAAAGAAAAAAATTCTAACGATAAAAATTTAAAACTAAGGTAAAGTTGACTATACAGAATCTTCTAAGTGTCAGTCAATATTAATAACAGAATGTTCTATCAGCACAAATTAAAATAATCATAAGTGCATTAAATACTGTGTTCGAGTCATCATCTATACCCACACTTTTGTCCTGAATATGTGGCAAATAGTTTGAAAACAATGGGGTTCAATGAGGTTCCATTAAACTATACAAATAGATAGTACTTTTAAAACAGTACTAAATAAGAAAAGACTACTTCTACAAACTCATGAAAAAACACAGCATGACTGACCTCCACGAGAGAAATCCTTATGATAAGCAACTAGATTGAATGACTTAGTGAATAATTAATCTACTTAAATTAATACTTTTTTTTTCACTTTTATATTTTTTTTTAATCTCAACATTTATTTTTATATACCCTTTTGTTCAGCTCCGAACATCTTCACTTGTCTCACATGAGGTTCTGCATTCTTTCTTCACACTGGGTTCATGACTTCAGTACATTGAACTTAGAACACAGGTATGCAAAGCTTTGGATATACTGACAGACAAGGCTGGTAACTGTAAATTTAAAGACTGTTTATACTGAGGTTTGAGAAGGAGGGTGAAAAAATGTAGAACAGTTTAACTGAACTTCTACAGTTTATACAAGTGTAGAATAGGGCTGACATTTAGCTTTACCTCTGCAAACAAATACAATAATCTTACAATAAAGTCTTATCTTTATTTAAAATTTTATTATCTGTGAATTACTCAATGGTGAGCAAATTAGTCTTTCCAAAGATGTTTCAGTAGGAAGGTCGGTTCCAGCTCTACTTTGAAAATCTTAATCACAAGAGTAAATGTAAAACCCAATAAATTTATCTTTAATTACCTTTTCTTAGCCTCTTCATATTGCCAGTTCAGTCTTACTTTGTCTACAAGTCTTGTTTTGTCATCAAACCCAAACTTGTAGAGTTGAAGAGTGAGGAGAGGGGGAAAAAGAGAGGAACAAATAAAAATTTAAAAACACTCACCATAAAGGGATAAATTAGTCTAATTTACTGGACTCACTAAAAAAACCTCCATGCTTTAACTAGCAATATAATAAAAATCAATGTTATGCTTTAGAAATACAAAACTAATTTATGGCTAAAAGTACAGAAAATAAAAGAGTCCTTTCAATAAATTATAATCCTGGAAATCAAGAGTTAGCAAATTGAATCACTGATGAATAGTCAAAGCTTTTCAAATCTAAAGCTTTTCAAGTCTAAAACACAAAAAGTTAAATATTTTACTACTTAATACAGTTATTTTATGGATAGTTTAATTAGAAGCAATTCAGATTACATTCCCCATATTGTGATGTGTTACCCAACACTTACAGCATTAGTATATTTTAAACATTGGTACAAAAAAATCACCTGATCATTGAAGCAGTTGTAGAATGAGCATTTATGTTACAACTCCTACTGTATACAGTTCTGTTTCTACAGTAATTTCATTCTTAAGGCATTAGCAGTTCCCTCCTCAGAAGTTTGTGTATGGTCTAAAAGTTAAAACCTAAGTCCCTGTGCAAGTGCATTGCTGCATCTCTGGAGTTCTCATGCAGCTGATGGTTTTGCCCTCTTCATCATAACATGGGTAAAAAATCCACCTCTTTTCTACTCACATTTTACAACCAATAATTCAGCAGAAAATTAACATAAATATGTAATTTTATTTTCCTTTACAAAAAGCCTATACCTGATAAACACAATTTTCAGACTGTTCTTGTCTTGGACAGCATTTAATGTGTGCTGTGAATGGGAAAATGTTGCTATGTTCCTTTTGGCAATTTCTTTCAGAATTCAATAATCCCATTCACCACCCATCTGAAAAATGAAATACCATCTACCTAACACTCAAAGACAGCCTAGCAGTAGCTAAGTTTTCTTAGATTCTTGAGAAGTCTATCTTCTTAAAAACACAAGATCTCCTTTGTAGGGACCCTCTGGAGACATCCAACTTGACAACAAGTCCTCAGTGAACAAAGACAACAGAGGATAAATGGGATGATAAGAGCCAATAATTGAGATGATTTCTAACCAAATGTGGATAACATCCAGACTGTAGTACTAACAAACGACAAACAGGTTGTCTTCTTACTTTGGTGTCAATCATCCACAGAAGCAGATGTTTTATTACCTCAGCGGTAATGCGGGATGTGCTCTGCTGGGCTGGCTGAGTCTAGGAGCTGATCTTACCTGCCACTGACCTGTGAACACATCCCTGCATCCCTGTGCCATGCTCAAGCAGCAGAACCACCAAGCCCACAGCTCAAACACTCTGGAACCAATAAGCAAATGCAACTTCCTCACCACCAATGTTGCTTTGTATTTTTCGTTCTGCTCCAGCCACCACCTCTTCAATTAAAACAGGAAATAACAATGTACCACTGTAGTTCAAAACCAGCTAATTTTCTACAGCAAATGTTTCACACAGGAACACATACCTCTCCAGTGATGTCAGTCTGAGAACAAGCATCACAGTGTTGTTGAGGTAAACAGGAGTCACTGAGTGAACTAGAATTGTGCTGCAGATCCTGCAGAGAATCTGTAATACAACAGCTATTCCTGAATCCATCTGTTAACTTGGCCAGACTCTACAGGAGAAGAGATTTTTTTTTAATTAGAAAAAAAATTTATAATACTTTTTAATAACAGAAAACAAAATTATGGAAATTTTATTTAAGAAATATGACTGCTAGCTTGCCCATAGAAGGACTACTTACAGAAAATAAAATTCATTGCAGTGTTACTAACATGTACAGGTTTTGCTTTGAAATAAACCTCCCCTTTTAAAAGATGTATGTAGCAGTAAACAGATTTTAAATTATTTGTTTTAGATCTATGAATGCTTTATCTTCTGTATAGCTTGCAGTTCTTTAAATCTAGCAGCTGTCAACTTCACTTTAGCTGATAGAGAAGACAAATGTGATTCACCTGCCCTTTTGCCATCTTCTTCACAGGTTACATTCCTTAGCCACCACTGTTATCACATCCAACTTGATGAATACCTTGTACTGATTGTACTTTTATGACAGCTGATTTCACCCTTGTGCTCTCTTACCCAAGCTTCACATAGTTAAGAGATATTTTACACATTGGGTTAAGCAAGGGACATCACTGAAATGTCTAGACAATGACACAAACTGTCAGGGTAAAGCAGAAACTCAAGCAGTCTTTAAGGGCAAAGGGGAATACAACAGAATCACACAAAATCCTAAAAATAACTTTTCTGACAATATAAGCTTGGTTGACAGACTCAAAAAAAAAAAAAATAATCCGTCCTCTCACCAGAAGATGAAGGACAATCTAATGTGGAAAAAAAAGTCAGAAATTTGAAGAGCTGTAGCAATTTATTAATCATAACATAATCAAACAATCTTGTTCTAAAAATACAGAGTAAAAAAAAAAACAAAAATCTCTAAAACTGCTTAGTCCAGTATCTGAACTACAGAATCAGAGACAAATCCAAAGCACTGCATCGGGAAAAGGCTGACCCTCAGGAATCTCAGTGGCTCTTACCACTGGTGATTTGCAACAAGCCCAGGTTACTGCCCATATCTAATTATCAGGAGATTTCTCAAAGTGCAGTTTAAAAAGGATAACACAGCAATGCTGCTTTTTCTTACAACAAATTCAACTAATGGAGTCCAGAAATGAACCTGTGTAACAAGTGTTGGCTACTGACAGGAACAGCAAGGCCACTCTGAAGATGAAGGCATCTGGTTTCAGAGCCTAGGAAGCATCTCATAGGATGGAACTGCAGTAGGCCTGAAACTGGCCAGAAAAAGCACCTTCTTCTGGTGGCCTCCATTTCCATCATACATGGTCATAGAATCATAGAATCATAGAATCAGATGAGTTGGAAAGGACCCCTGAGATCATCAAGTCCATCCTTTCACTCTCATATACCAGTCTCTCCCTCAGGCCAGCCTCCACTGGAGATGAAAAAGAGGGAAAACACAAAATCTGGTATAGGATGAATAAACAAGTAGGTTTCTGGCTACAAGGAAGGTTCCTGTGTTCCTCCCTGACACCCCCTAAGGTGGAGAAAGGAAAGGCAGAGTCACAGGTACACACCACATGTCAGAGAGCAGGTACTGTTCCCTCCTCAGTCTCTCTCTGCTCTTACTACAGGGTCTGAGTGGGGCTGGGATTTCATGCTCAGCATTTGCAGGGATGGAGGACAGTGCAGAGCAATGCCAGACATGCCAGTCACCAGTTGCCTCCAGAAACCTTACTTGTCCTGGATCCTCCAAAAAAGCCAGCTCTTCTGCCACCTCCCAATTGAACTGAGCCATCTTAATATGAAGGACAAACAAAATATTTTCTTCTCAGTTCTATGACAGCAAAATTCAATTTCAAGTTACATTGCCAAGAAGTCCCTAGCTAATGTCCCTTTATTCTCCAAGACTTGCTCTGAAACGAACTGCTCCACACCATGGAAAAAAGAAGTGTCTTTTACTTTATGAAAACTGCAGACTCCCGTCTAACTTTCTTCTTCAAAACTCATTAGAAATCACCCAGTCAAGTCTCTTGTTGTATGGAGGATGAAGGGGGATCCCTAATGGGTTTGTAACATGGAAATAATAATTTCAGATCATGGCCTCTTCCCACTAAAGCATGGCCAGTGAGATTGACTAATAGGTTAGACAGGAACTGCACTCAAGGTTTCAGAAAGCCTGAGGTTTCTCCCAAATAAATTATGTCCCATCTGCCCTCTTTGGTTAACACATATTATGTTACAGGTATGTGCAATGCCACAGATCCTGATGCTAGAATTTAAATCTAAATTTTTGCCTGTACTTCAGTTACTGCATACCCTCCTGGTATGCTCCTGACACCCTCCAGCATTCTCCCTGGTAGTTAATGAAGGGCTGCTTGGCTGCTGGTCAGGCTTTCTGTCTGGGCACAGTTGCTGAACCCTGGTCACTAATTAAAAATTACAAAGCATTTGACAGGTGGCAATCACCAAGTAGCATCACATTAACTTACATCTATTGCACAGGTGACTATGCCCTAGGGCAAGTGTAAATGCCTTGAGTCCTTATAGTTGGGTGAATGAAAACACAGCCACCAGCAATCCTAACATGGAAAATTACAACCCATATTAGCATACTTTTAAACAGAAAAAATTTACATAAATTGCTAGGAGTAATTTCCTCCCCAGCTCTATGGGGGAATCCATCTTTCATCTAGAGTTTAGGAACTGTTTATTGCAGTCCCACAGAAACTACCAGAGAGTCTACTGTTAATGTGAAGTTCTAGGCACAGCAGCCCAGACTTACACAAAAAGAGATAAACAAGCAGTGTCATTTCATCATTGCCTCTTACCACCTGATGTGGTAGCTCTCTGCACAATTTCAGTGCAGTTCCTATCTAACCTATTAGTCAATCTCACTGGTACCAAAAAGAAAGGAAAAAAACAACAACAACAACAACAAAACACAAAAAGCAAATTCCTGTGCTTCCCAAGGATAAAGGAGATATTTTAAAAGCACATGCACCTGGAACAGAAAAAAGTATGACAGAGATGGGAAGTAGAGACAAACAAATTGCTTTCAGGAACCTAACCATACACCTTTATTATTCAATCTTATATAAAAATTTCACCCACTGTTTTGGAGCACTGACACTGCATGTTTGGCTTTATTTGTAACCACAGCATTCAGTTTAAATCTGACCACCCTCTCCTTTCCTCGTCAACCTTTTCTCCCACACAACTAAATCTAATTATCGTATTTCTACAGCAGCTACAATTTTCCAAGCACCTACACAAGACTGAGTCACTTCTACTATGTTTAGTTCTGTTGTTTACAATGGCCCCGTCTATTTCCTTTCTCTGAAATAAATCCCCATCTTTTTACACAATACTTCAAACTCCTCTATTAACAAATTTCAAACCAAAAAAAGATTTCATAACAAAGTTTGTTTTACCAGCAATAGCTTTAAAATGTAGCATTTTCAAGGACAAAACTATTTCAATATTGACAGTAAATTAAAAATCAAATTCTGAACTCATTAGGAAGATATTTAAAATAGATTTGTCCTTGTTAGACAAAGTTAAATAAATCCAGAACAATAATCTTCAAGTAATTATAAAAAGAAAAAGCACAGATAACTGTGGTGACAACAAAGGTAATTTTTTGTCAACATTAAAAAAAAGTATGAGGCAGAGAGCTGGATATTTTTGCAGAAGTTGGCAGAAATACAGAACTTTTACAACTGTAGATGTTGCAACTATGGCATTTAATTCCTTATTACTACTGCAACAAAACATAGAGAACTGTTTTGCATGCTACACTCGTGTGGGAAGCTATTTTCTAGATTGTCCTGGACTATATGTCTATTACCGGATGCTATCACAACAGATTCATTAAAAAAACGATACTTCCTAGACTCATATTTCCTGCATTTCACGTAGACCCATGAAGAAGGATGAAACACTTTTCACTTTTGCTTCTGTCTTGTGCAGCCTCTGCATTCTGGTTCTGTGAGTATTGCCCAATCCTTCATGCCAAGCTCGATCCCAGACTTCTAACTCCCTCAACACTCTATTTAAAGAAACTGCAAATGCACCTAAGGTTGGGTTAACATATATGATTTTCAGCATCTCAGTGTTTATGGCTGAATTTACTGCCACTGAGGGCCAAAAACGTTAGGAAAAGACGGGGGCGGGGGGGGAAATGTATTAGGGGAGTGAAAACAAGGCCAGTAGTTAAGTTGCTCCAAGATCTCACATTTAAGTCTTTATATCACCAGTTCGTTTCCTAAAATGTGTGTTACCGTATCCACAAAGAACTGCCTTTCTAATAATTTCTTGCTAGCCAGGCATGTGGCAGGCTGAGAATCACTTTAAAACTTGGCCAACCCAAAATATCAAATATGTTAAAAGCTGCCAAGGCAGAAACTTTTCACAGCAACTTAAGTGTTCTGTCTACTTGAACAAGGATTTGTGGTCCATCAAATGACCTCTGTGTAATGCTTTGGGTACAGAATAATTGTATAACTATGGAAATTAATTATATGTAGATTATAAGCTACCCATATCATTTAACAATTAAAACAAAAAAAAAAAAAGAAAAAAATTCAAAAAACTACTGCAGAGAAAACTGAAAGAAAATGTTTGAGTAGCAATATTTAGTACAGTTCCAAAACTTTAGATAACAAATGTCTTTTTCCATACAGATGTTTGAAGACTGGGTGAAGAGAATTGTCCTTATGACCTCTCTGTATCTGCAGCATATTTTACCAAGTCTGTATTGAAGTCCCTGTGGTGGCACAGGCTCATTTTCCTTTGATCAAGCCCCTACCACATTAATAACACAGACACACAACTGAGAGCTCAAAGTGGGATGCAGAATCCATTCAAAAATTAGACCACTACTCAGGCATGTATCTCCCCTCAATCCTCATGCTCGGACTCATTAAATAATTTTAAGGTTTCGTTTTGGTTTCTGTATACACTGTATTTAATCATAATCTTTAGGGTTTTGCAAGAACATTTTAAATTAACATGTGCTTTGATGTGGGTACATCAGAGTTTAGGGCAAAAAGTGACATTGTAACATAGAGATCCAGTTTTGTGAAATACTTAGAAAAGGAAAAACATGGTTGACATGGTAAGCATTTTAACACATGAATTCTCAAACTTACTTCATTATAGGTAATACAAAGAGACATTAAACAAAATGAAAAACAAATATTGCAAAACAAATATTTTCTTTTTTTTTTAATTCAGCACAGGTTCTCCACAGCAGCCTTAGACATAGCAACAATGGAAAACTATATTCAATAAAGACATTTATCTAAATGTAACTTAGGTAACTACATTACCTAAGACAAAAATACAAAATGTATATAAAAATCTGAGTTCACACCATAGAAAATTACTACTTACCTTTTTTGAGCTGCTTGATATTGGTAAATATCAAACAGAAAAATCAGACTTCATTACTTAAACTTGGTAAACCCAATGCAATCCCTAACAAGAAAACAGCAGTAGGTAACTGCTATTTAGCAGCTATTTGTTCAGTAGCATATTTTTACCTGCATAAGGTCCTGCCTTTCTTTTTCACCTGTGCATATAGCTTTCTTTATGGTTCGAAGTTCACTCATTATAGCTTGTGCTTCATCCAGTCTGTAATTTGTATGAGCATTTGACATCTTACGATCAATCCTGTTCAAAAGATTAAGACAAATTCAGGAATTTTCACACAATTAGAAAACACACAGACTTCTTAAGACCGCTTGCTTCTTCATGTTCCACTTCATTTCCAGGAATAAAATTATATTCTGTTCAGAACTAAGCACTCAGTGCCAAGTCCACTCTAAAGACAAAGCAAAGCAATTATCTACCGAGGTTCTTCAGAAGCAACAAATTTCCTCAGTTTAATGTCCTAACACAGAGCTTTCTGTGGGCAATGTCTGTGGCCTATTTCAAGCAACAAAAGTAAAATCAACCTAAAACTAACCTACATGGTTGTAACTCAAAAGATAAGGTAGCAGTCTAGCTGTCACATTTTCCATGCAGCACTACACATTGCAGCATCTCTTCCAGGACTTTTATCTGATCTTGCTTTAGAAGTTTCTAGCATGCTTTCCTGCTCTTTAAGGATCTTTGAGTATCTTTTCTATAAGACATCATAATCCTGCACTGAAAAACACGACCCGGGACTATCCCAGAAGATTTTAAATGTAAACTCGGCAAAGAGCAAGAGTACTAATATGACATAAGGTTGAAGTACTACTAATGTTTCCATCTTGACATAAAAGACTCAAGTGGAACATTCTACTGGTTGAGTTTTCAACCTTTTTTCCAGAAATTCTCAACAGTAAAGGACAACATATCAGGATGCAGAAGCATAATGCAGTGTACCATCTTGATAATTTGCTTAGATTTATAGATAAAGAACAAGACCAGAGAATTTAGGAGAATAATCATTTGGTCCTGGATTTACAACAAATGGCTATAGGGTTTTAACAGGTTTTACGGATTGTCCACAGCAATTAGTAAAAATCATGTTAATTTCCAGTTAAAATATTAAAAACTCAATTTTCCTGTTAATCTAGCATAGGAAGTGTGCATGTAGAAAAAAGGAGGTACGTGTAATGGAGCTTAAGCCAATGCTCAGAGTAAACATCTTCAGGAAAAGGTGTATCTGTTTAACAGAATTAAAGATAAAAACATACAATGCTCATTACAAATGGGAGCCAGTTTTTAAAAATATGTAGAAGGAGAGGGCATGGTATACATATAGGACAAGAATACCCAAACTGTATTTAAAATATTGAGAATAACTAAAAGTTTCAAGGTAGGTATTATATCAAGCTAAGAGTATCAACAACAGTCAGCATGTTCTGCCAGTTCAATACAGTGAAATTCCACTTGCATCAGATTACTTGCTTTAAAATTAAAATATTAAAATGAAAAATCAAAAGGCTTGAATGAAAATCCTGTGGTTTTATTGTGCAGCTCACAATACTTAGCAAAAAAAACACAGGTTGGGTTTCTATGGCTTTGGTTTGATTTGTTTTTTTCAGATAGTTCCTGCTTTTGGAGACAACACAAAATAAGTCTGAATATCAAGGTTTCAACTTAAACAAAATTTTTGTCACGTTACAAAAGAAAATATATAAACTTTTATGATTATTGGTTCAAGAACAAGAAATGTCATGTGGATTAAAGTTGGGGGTTTTGTTTGGTTGGTTTTGTTTTCCTTTTAATCTTCACTAATTTTTAGTTAAAGTCCTGAAAAAATAAAACTATGGTAAAACAACTAATCCAATTCACTAAAAATCCAATTCACAAAAATCCAATTTCATCCAAACATTGGACACAAAAATGCCTCATTATACTGTTTGCTAGGACCGAGGTGGCATTTCAGGAAAAGGAAATTATTTAATTTCAACCAGATTTTTGTCCAGTAATCCACATATTCATGTTCCTGGACGTCACTTTGGAGCCCAGCTTATGAATCAAAATTTGTTTAAGGAAAGAATCGGAAATACTGCCAGAAGGATTTAGGCTTAAATCAGTATTGCTGTCAACCCAAACTGACTTAAGTAGCTTACAAAATTACTTGTAATTTATTGTCTTTTGTTTTTTTCCTTTTTTCATAAAGATCTATTTTTGAAAGGCATGGAGTTAATAGCAGTCTTCCATTTTATTAATGAAAAATAGCATGATACAAATATAGATCAGACCTTTATATGAATAGAAAAAATATTCAACTAATACACAAAAATACGTGTTTTCTGAGGAAGATGTTTCTAGGAGACATAGACTATTAATATGCTTCAGCCCTATAGGGTAGATTCTGTGTTCCCCATTTTCCTCCACATGCTCTCAAACACACAGGACTCCCCCCATCCTCACCAAAGCACAGGTCTGTACTTGAGTTAAAATCTGATTCTAACGCTTTTGTCAGGTCTCCTATCCTCTAAATTAGTCTGTAGCTACAAATTGTTTAGCCAGTCTTAATTCCCTGTCACTTCCAACTTCTCACAGTGTTCACTCCGCTCTCATGACCAACTGGCCAATTTTCATTTCCTTTGTTGCTAAACGCCTTCTTCCTCCAAAATTCCTGCTGGGGAGCAGAAGGGTCACTGAAAACACAGGGGAGGAGGAACTGCTGCCAGGCCAGAGGAAGGAATTTGTTCCAGAAAGGGCTCATATTTAACCCTGCAACTCTGGACTGTGACAGGATCAGACACACCTTGGGGCAAAGGCTCTGGCAGAGGCTGCGGAACACCATCCCCTGCAGGGAGTGGATCTCTTCAGGCTTTTAACAGTGAGCTCTACAAAGTCTCCAATGGACAAACACAAACTTTGATGTCCAAAGGTTTATCACAACATTGCCAAATATAGATGAAACTGTAGAAAGTACAGCCCTGATAAAAGCAGTATTACAGAGACTGAAATTTTGACTGAATTGAAGTCGTAGAGGTATTAAAAAATCCTTCAGTCCTGTCTCCTCCCCACAAAACCCCACTTCTCTATAGTTGTTTTGTGGTTTTGTTTTCTTTTTGTTCTCTTTAAAGATGGCTAAGCCATTTTATAAAAATTAAAAAGAATAGAAAACAAAACACAGTCCAAGGCAGACACTGCACATGGAAAATGTCAATGCAAGAGATTTGTATTTAACAAAGGCATTTGAATTAGAGAGCAACATAAGTTGATGGAAATATAGAGGAACCTAACCACTATCATCACAAAAGTTGTCTCTTCTCTGGGAACTATGCCCAGGAAAGGTTGCACAGGGAGTCACATGGCAGCAGGTTTCAATACCTGCTCATAATGCCATTCTGGTAAGACTTTCAAAGCAAACATTCAGCCAGATGTTAAGCCCCAAGTGTGACAGCTCCCAATATTGTTCTTGGCTTATCCTTGAAATAAAGTGATGAATATGGCTGTAAAAAACCTGAACAGGATGCATGCCATTTGCAGTCTGGCCATTACTTGAAGATTTGACCTAGCACAAAAAGGAAGAATTACACAGACCAAAAATTTAGGAAACATAACAGAAGTGGGAAATGTCTGAGGTGCAATAACCTTTAAAAAAGTGGGAGGGAGAGGCAGAAATCAGCATTATTGTTTTAAAGAAGGAGCAATCAATATTTTTTTAGACTATACACTTACTTTGAGGATATGCAAAAACTAAACTACTTCAGCCTTGGTACTTGACCCTTCTCTCCCGACAAATTCAAGAGTTAGGGTAGAGATCACCCAGGGAAAAGCTAGAGCACAGTCAGGCTTTTAGCCTGATTTGCCTACTGACTACACAAGGAGAAAAACTCCTCTCTTCAGTTTTCAGTGCAAGTACTCTCCAAATTGGCTCACTTTCTAGTAGAAGCAAAATACTCAAAAGAAAGCATGTATCTCACCAGAAAGGAAAATAAAAAAATTACTTAAAGACACAAACCAAAAACAAAACCACAAGTCTCTTTCACAAGCGAAGAAGTCACTGCAGAGAGCAGAGCTCAGCAAGGCACAAACACAGAGAAATTCACTGCAACTCCAGACAACACACAGGCAAAAGGTTCTCCCCAGCTTCAGCAAGTGCAACCCAGTGCACGGATGGGACAGAATGTGACTGTACCAACAGCAGCAATGGCAGCAACGAAGCTTCACATTGTCACGCTTGAACTTTTAAACTAGATGATTAGAGTGACCCATTGATGAATCAGATATGCTTTAAAATAATTCCTCTCCTGAATGTCTCTCCTATAACCCCATCCTATAGCATGGGCAACTTGACTTGGGCTATATCCAAGGTTAACATTTGTATTCTTAATCATTTGCAGACTTTACTTCTCAAAAAGTTGCACTACTTTGCTGGACTATCTTAAATGAATTATACTAATTAAAACAATCTTGAGTTTCAAATGGCCTTCAAATACTTTCATCATTCTAGTCAAGTGGTTAGTCCTTTTATAAAACAATTGAACCTATACCCTTCAAATAACCCAAAAACCAGAAGAAGGAAAACAAATAAAGAAAGTAGAAAAGGCAAGGTAATTCTTACTCAAAGAAAATATGAGTAAGAATCTTAATACAAAATTGCATTCGTTCTGTTACTGCTTACATATTTAGGTCATCATATTGAGACACTGACTATACATAAAATATTACTTAGTATATCGAAACAGCAAATACACCTGAGTGCTTTATTTTACCAGTTTTCAGTTAATACCACACATTAACAATTCCCCTAAGTACATATAAATTCTTCAGTAAAATCATAGTTATGCCTGAAAATCATTACATTATATCTGCAAATAAAGAATTTTGGTTGAACAAGTTTACTTTTATGAAACTTTTCAAATGCTTTATAAAACAAATCGCCTTGTAACTGATTAAAGAAAAAACAAAACAAAACAAAAATCAAAGATACCAAAAATATGAAGTGCCTAGGTTACTCCCTCTTCTTTAAAGGTAAAATCTTAGTTATACTGTTTTGTTATTGTAGTACCAATCAAAACCAAAGTTGGAAAATAAGCCAGCTTAACTGCTCCAGGATCCCTGGAACTCTGTCAGAATTCCTGAAGTGAAAGTGTGAGCCCATGCTTTTTAGCACCAATGCAATAAATCCAAAGCTTCAAAATATTTCTGCAGATACTGTACTTATGCTGTAAAACGCATTAGACATGCAACAGCTCCAACACTTGCAGGAAGCTCCTGCGTTAGGCAGTTCGTTCATATGCATGCTGGAAAAAAGGCCAAGACTTCTAAAGGCACAGTCACATATCCAAGGCAAATCCAAGTGCTGTTCAAGCTCTTGGTCTAGCCCCTGGCCTTGCTGAACAGATCTGCAAGTCGCAAGAATCTGTGTTTACCTGCCATCTTCTCTATGGCCTGGCAACCTCTCACCCTATCCCAGCAGGAATCCTGTGTATGTGCTACATGTGTAGGTGACTAAACAGCACACAGATGGAAGTCACTCAGTTCTCAACTGATGTCCTGCTGGAAGAGTGGCAGGGAGAGTGTCACCACACCATTTCACATCCTTTGACACCACTGAACACACAGCAAACAGGTCACGGGCTGCCTAATAGCCCTGGGAGCAGTGGGATATTGCCTGAGTTTCCTTTCCTTGCTGGGAGGAGACAAGGGGTCACATTTACATGCAGTCATTTTGCACACATGTAGCAAAATCCAAGCTCCCACAGACCACCAGATTTACAGTACAGGCACAAATCAGCTACACTGTGCAGAAGGAGATGGCCTGATTGCCAGGTAAAAGGAAGCAGCAGTGTTGTGGTGTACACTTTTTCCCCCAGGAGAAGTACTGTGCCCAGCCAGAAAGCCTTGGCACTGCTACAGGAAAACTACTCCACAGCATGGTGCTTTGGGCTGTGCTCCAGGCAGTAGATATTTCCAGAAAACATTTGGAAAGTATTTTAAAAATCTAATTCCACTTTGACAATATCTTCAGGAAGAGTTTAAGAACATGGCCTATAAAACTATTCTTGCATGTGAATCTATGAAATCACCACTCCAACCAATTCTGTCCAACACTTCTTCCATCCTTTCACATTGCTCTCACCCTGCATCATTATCACAGTAGAAAGTCTGAAGCAAAGCATTTAACTTTTTCTTTTTGGCAACATATTTTCTAAGAAATTAATTGCAAGACAAATTTTTTAAAACACATAATAATAATAATGATAATAATAAAATAATTCTTCCTCCCCCAAACTCTTAACTTACTCTTGTAGAGTTTCCACTCCTTTTTCTTTATATTGCAGCTCCTGCTTCATCTGTGCCAATTCCCGTTTTAGCCTAGAAAGCTGAAAATAAAATAAAGTAATAATATGCAACAGAAGCTTCCATAAAAAATAATTGGGTTTAAATATAAAATTTTAAGCTACTTCAAAAAACTCAAAGTGATAAGTTTTCTTGTTTTTTTGCTTTAAAATCTTCATTAAAATAACAGGACTTTCTAAAATATCATAAGATCCAATCAAACAGTAGTCACAACAGTCAACTTTTAAAGTATCAATTTCCTCATTCTATCATGTTTTTATCTCCAATAGCTTATGCTAACAGCATGTTTCAATCCATAGAACTTTTCTTCTCCCTTCGTAGTAGAGACACATTTCAACTCTCTTCATCTCTTTAGTCAACTTTTAAAAAGCCTGAACATTCAATGCTGGTAATTTTTCCATCTGGGAAAACAAAGTTACTGGCAGCAGAACTGGTCTGTGTGAGGGGTTTCACAGCAGTTATGGTATCCAGGACTGTCAGAGTCCCACCATGCTGTGTAGCCCTCCCCCTTCCCCATTTGTTCTTGCCCTTTTCCTCAAAACTCATGGCACCAGCCTCTAAAACACCCCCATACCCTCACCAACTCTTTTAAACACAAGTTCACCAAAAGTAAAATGAAAAAATGCACCACTTAACATCATGTACACAAACACTTTACAGTGCATATTTCATTCTATTTCCTGCAACAACTCAATGCCTATGCACACATTTGGTTGAACATATTATCCCATTCACTTATTAGGTCTTTTTGTTTTAAGATGGAAGAAAAGAGGGAAATAGTCACATAAGTGAAGACCTTGTTTATTTTCTTTAAATAAATAAGAAATAAGGTTTATTTTCTTGTTTAGAATATGCTGACATTTAGAGTATGTAAAACAAGCAAACACTAGTCAAGCATGTAGTAAATATATACAGATAGAATAAATGCCTTTGGAGGGTGGTGAACGGGATTTATTTTCAGAGGCACTCATGTGAAAAGTGGTCACTACAACAAAAATGGAACACTATCCTGCAAAGAGAAGCATTTTTTTAATTATTTTGCGAGCTGAGTGCCTGGTATGCTAAAAACCATTTTATCCCTTAAGAAAAAGAAAGGTATTGTTTTTAAATAGGTTCTAGAGCTTAATATTATAAACTGCTTTTTATAATTGCTTATGACTTTTACATCAATTTGCTTGAAACCAATGTGCAATATTTATCTCTGTGCTAAAGCACCATGAGAAAAATTCAAGAAGTCAACTATTTTTCCTTCAGCAAACATGGTACCAAAACCATGATCCTAGTGTTTTTTTAAAAATATATAAATATATAAGTATGGAACATTTTTATTACAGAACTACTTACCACTGTCAGAATACTTGAACCCCTACCCCTCAAAAAGGAGCTCTGGCCAAATCAGCTAAAAAATTCTATTTGGCCAACAGGTCTACTGAATTGTGAAGAGATTTCCAAATAAGTGGCTAAATCTAGAGTTCAGTGAAACCTCACTGAAAATGGGTAAATGGTATGAAAAGAGTGGGCTTGAACTGCATTTAATAACGAAAGAATTTCACTGCAGATTATTTACTACTTGTGGCAGTCGCACAGAGAAAGCAATTTCTGGAAGCCTGGCTGAGCTTGCCTCTGACATCTGTGACAAAAGTGTTTATACTTGTAACACGGAAAAAGCATTACTTCGCAAGTCAGTGAAACACAGTTAATGTAGAGTCCTTTTAACAGAACAACAGGTTGGAATAAAAAAGCAGTTTTTTAATACCATATTTCTAAAAATGTATGCAACTTTCAGTGTAAATGCTAAAGGAAAACAGTCTCCCTCCCTTCCCTCATGCGTAATTTTTACAAAATTAAAAAAGATTACTCACTCTGTCACGACGGCTGGCTATTTCTGCTTTAATCTGATATGGGTCATATTTGGTATTAGTTGAAAATCCAGAGAATGCTAAACAGATAGAAAACAACATTTCACTTTTTTTTTTTTTTGCCCCCCTCCCCCTTCTTTAATATACTGGTTAAGATGTGGCACTACTTTAATAAACAGTTGCATTAATTCTTTGAGTTACAAGTCATTAGGCTTTAAAATAATCCTCTGTGCTAAAGTACAACTGAAGATTTCCATTTGGCCCACCTGAAACTTTTTTTTTTGTCCTGAACAACAACAATAATTGCATATAGCAGCACCGCATATTCCTAAAAGCAACTAACTTTTATGACTGGATGGTGGCATTTACTGATGCAAGGAATTTGTGTAATATTAACAATTGATAGCTGCTTTCCAAGTATATTGAATTAACAGTATGATAGGGACTAATGTTTTAAAAAAAACCAATTGCCAGAACAAAATTACATCAGCTAGGAAGAAAAGTTGCCTCCTAAAGCAACAGTGTAGGGAATCAACATACAAATCAAGCTCTGGCAAGTGAGCTCTCGGCACAGTGTATCTGGAGGCAGGCAATGATTTCAAGCTGTGCCATTACAAGCTAAAGCCTAGACAGATGAAGTAAAGGTCCTAGAGGAGGCTGGGCAAGAGCAACCATGATTTATAGAGTGAGCCACTCAAGGCAGCACTGGCCCACTGAAAAATGCCTGGTATGTGAGTGGATGGGGTTGTGCTGCCAGACCTTCCATCTTTTTGCAGAGCTGAAAGCTGCTGCTTTGAAACCCATATCGGTGGCTGCGCTGCAGCGCGCCTTTTGACTCTTGAAAGACTACTGCAACACCAAGGTCACGTCAAGCGTGCAGGAACCTGCCAAAATGGGTAGTCATGCCTGGACTAATTCTCTAAATCCAGGATTTTCTACAGATTTTTTTTTTTTAAGCAGTGCTGATCACAACTGAGTCACAAAACTGCTGCATGGGCACCTCCCTGCCAACCCACGGCTGCTGAGCTCACACCACCTCCCACTCATGAGCATACGACACTGAGTCAATGGCAGCACCCACAAGTAAAGTGGAGGAAAACACTTTGTGAAGTTTTAGTTCTTTCAATGCAACAACTTGAAACGAGTGGTAGTGGAGGCAAGGATATTCACAATATAAACACCCAACTCTGGCCATGTAATTGCACTCAAATTAGAAGCCTACTATATCTGCACAGTAAATGGAGAAGCAAGCATCCCACAGTGGAGTGGAGGAGTCAAATTAAGAAAAACAAGTGGAGAAGAAGCCTCTGGGAATCTTGAGTTGACAGCACAATTAATCCTCAAGGGGAAATTAAAAAAAAAATTTTAAAAAAAAATCATCTGGCTAAATCAGCTCACCCCATTTTCACAAAACAGATGCATATGACCTTAAACCAACATAAAATATATTAACACATCTGTAGAAAATTATTTTTTCACCTCAGAACAAGTGGAAGATTTTATTTAAATGCTCTTACAGAGTCTCATTATCAATTCCAGATATACCTAAAAAAACCAAAACTATCAGAGACTATTGAGAAATCTAAGTCAATTGACACAGCATTTCCATTTGTTACAGAAAAGCTCCAATTTTGTCATCTGAAGCCATATTTTGTAGCCATTCCAAGTAACTTGTTTTCCCAAGAACTTCAAAAATATGAAAAACAGGTTATATTCTTCTAGTATATTTTCATCTTCAAGAGAAGTTTCTTTCTGTATATTCACCTGAGAAATAATTCAACAAAATATTACATAGAACTATTGCAAATTTTTTTAAAAACAAAAAGCCCACGTTCCTAGAAAATTATTGCAATAAATGTCTATTGTGATTTTACAATCTCAAAAAATACTGATGACACTGTCTTTTATCTTATTCCAAGTCTTTAAACAGGTGAACACACTGTAAACAATAATTTCTTTTAAAAATTTCTTTCTTAGTAAGAAAAAAATCTTAATACTTCTTAAGATTGAACATAACAAGAAGAAATAAAACTAGTCAAAACTGTTCAGTTGTGTCACAAACTAAGTCACAGAATACATGTATTTAAAACTAAGCAAAAAGATGAGAATCCCAGTTCAACAGTAACAGAGTACTTGGTCCAATTCATCTGGGACACTTCAGCCCTAAAAACACTATTTATTCAGGATTTTGGCATATATATGAATTACCTTGGATTAATAAATACCAGTGGATCAGTAGCTAAACACTTCCATCCATGCGTCTGCTTTAGGTCTCCCTCCACAGTAAGGTTTCTTGAACATTTTCAGAAAAGGTTAAACCAGAGTTTCCCATTCTTACCAAGTACTTGTCATTTAACAGTTAAATGACAGCTAAGCCACGTCAGTACACACAGCAGCCACTGAAAGGCCACCAGCACAGTAAAACTCCACTACATTTCCACATGGCTGTTGGGTATATTCACTTAACACACTTCTTTGAACTAGACTGTTTGGCTCTCCAGCAAAGACACCTCTTCCTATTGCACCAGCCATGACAGTGGTGCAACATCTTTAGCATTCAGGAAAAGTGTATCATCTTCTTCAAGCTACCAGAAACATCTTAAGAATGAAAAGCGCAGGAAATCAAAGCTCTACGACCTACGCCACCAATAGTATCACAGGCTGACACTCAAGAATGAGGTGCAGTACTCAGGAAGTACTGCTTCCTACTTTGTGGTCAGAGGTGCTCTTGACCACAACAGTTTGTTCCTAACACCTTATAAAGTTGCTAAACAGATCGTGGATCCACATAAGCTTTCCCCTAAGTTGATGGCTTCCACCCAATCTATGAGTTTAGGAGTGCAAGTGGGTGGTTGGTCTAGCAACATTCAGTCTTGTCATTACTGCCTTGCAGGAAGCATCACTACAGCTGGTTCCAAGATGGGCAGAGATGCTAGCTGGGATATATCCCTGTTTAGTGTTACATCCCTGTTTAGCATTAACATTTTTCCCTGTTCAATGTTAAGTGTATATTCTAATAGAACTAACAGGAAATGAAAGACCTTGAACAGCACAGTCAAAGGATAGCACCTCACTTCTGTAGTCAGGATCTTCATTCAGAAAAGAATCCGGTGATGGAAACACTACACAATATTTCTTACACCACAACTTGTGAGAGGTAGGTGGGTAAAATCAAGAAAAGACTATAAACTCACAGCTAGCATAAGAGCGGCTGTCATCCTCACACATTTTGTGCAATTGTTGATATTCTTCTTGGGCTAGTTCGAAACGCTGCTGCTTTATTTGGTAAATCTCTTTCTTGGCATTGAGTGCCTCCTGGGCAACTATTAAATATTCCTTCAGCATCCGTTCTTGCTCCCTTCTCCATTGCTCCCTTGGGTCCTCAATTTGCGTGAGCTCTAAGGAGAAAAAATTAAAAGGATTAAAATAAAATTTGTAAGATACTTTATGCTACAAAGTACAAATTATTTTGTTCATGTCTGTTCTCAACCAGCACAGCTAACACGACAAGAGTACAAAATTGCTCCAGCCAGGATGAGAAGAAGAAAGGATGTAGATTGAAAGAACAGGAAAAGCCTTTTCAAATATAAAAGGCATTTAAATTTGATTCTTTTCTTTACAAAGTAGTGCCAGTCCAAAGAAAACAGTATTTTGGCTCTAACCTTCCCCTATAGCCAACTTGAAAATTTTGAGAACTATCAAAAAACCCAGAACCATAAAGGAGAGTGAAAGGTATCTCAACACTTAACCCATAAGTCTACAAATAGCTGGAACTACCTTAAGATACTACAAACAACTTTGCAAGTGCAACATCCTGAAAGGTCAGAGACTGCCTCTGCATTCTTAAAAACGTAATTTAACAGAAAAGTCATAATTTTAATCTTGAATCCATAAAGTATTTAAATTGCTTCTCTTTTTGTCGTAAGAAACAGCAGTCTCATGTTTTCACTTTCCAGGGGTTAGAACAGTTTACATTCAAACACAAATCAAAACCAAGTTACTGCCACAAAATCTTTCCCATACATATATTGATTTTCAAAGTTATTACTGCAAAGCAATCTCTTTGCAGCTGCAAAGGACACATGCATAAAATCCTAAAAAATTATTGGTTCATTCGGGTTTTTTTGTGAACTTACAAAAATGTTTTATATGAGGATGTCCATGTAAAGTCTCATGTTTAAGCATAATGTTAATTTATGGTGATTGAAGCTCTACCAGTGAGAAGTTGATACAGACACAATGTCAGTTTTCAAAGTAATGGTAAAAAGGAGGTAAGTACCTAGCAGTTTTTTCCAAATTTGGTTTCTTATGAGAGATGAAAGTGAGTTATGTTTTGCATTAATCATGATTCAGTATATTTGTGTCAGTGATGAAATACAAAACTGTATAAGACAGAGTCTAACAGATTAAGAACTCCACTGGTGTCAGGGTCATGCTAGCAACTCTACCATTTGAGAGCCATCTGAAAAGTGTATAAACAAAAACAGAAAGCTCAAAGAGCAGTACTTCCAACAGATTTGCAGATTATTTCCCTAAATAACCTTTTCTCTTAACAGCTGTCCCTTTTCTCTCCTTGCAATTCCTCACACATTGAAACAGTATAAAGATTGTCCCCCATCGTTCTGCAATTTCTTCCCACATCCCAGGGATCCTTGATTCCCAGCAGCACCTCCTGGCTCCCATGAGCCCAAATTATCTCTGCAGCCAAAGAGAGGATGTGCTTTGGCTTGATTAGTTACCATAAATCTTTCTCTACATGGAGGGCAAGCAGAATGAAACAGAGGCTGCCCATCCTTCACTGAGGGCATGCCAATTTGCAGTGCTATCTCACCTGTCCATAAGTACTCCTGAAATCTGTGCAAATTTAATATTCCTAAAACTGCTAATCCCCATGAAACTATGCAGAAATTAATAAATCTTTATAAGACAGACAAGCTGGATCCTAGTAAGAGTTTCTTTTTGCATAGGAAATTATTAGTCCTAATCTCAGTAAACAGGCAAGGCCAAGATGTTCTATCACACATTAAGCTTCTGAAGTCCTTTACTTCAAGGCACTGCATCTTTTATAGAATTATTTCAGAAGCCTTTTGAAAAGCTAGCAGTATTCTTCTGAGGCAGAAAACTTCTTTAGTACAGTAGTGACATTTTCTTCTGTTTTATGAAACTTTGCCCTGGATTTCTAAACAAGTTTGCCACATAACAACAATACTAAAGCTACACTGTATGATAAAATTAACTTCTTCATTTCTTCATAACCAATTAAAAAAACCCAAAACACTATAGTAACTCAAGAACAGCCCTAGACAAATGCAGAGAATATATTATTCCCTCACTGGGGAATGCCCAACTGCTTAAAGGAGACTTCAAAGGCTTCCAAGATCCTGAGGAGGAGGGAAAGGAATTCTGTGGCTGGCAGCCGCCAAGGTTTTTAAGCAATGGTTGGACAAGAGCCAAGAGCAGCTTAGTAAGGGTGTCAACAAAGTACTGAATTTACAGAACAAGATGGAGATCAGGATTGGAAGCACCATTGAGATTTACAGAAGATTCCTCTGTTCCTGGGTTGTTTTTTTTTTTTTCAATATAAATGAAAAGCTATTGCCTAGAAATCTTTTTCTTGCTTCCTGGGTAAACAAACATTGCAAGAGGCTTAAAAAAATCAGATGTATTGCTGTTTTCTTTTAGAAGGTGCAAGGGCAAAAAGCTTGTGAGAGTGCACAAAGCATGAGAGGTCCTGGTAAGCACAACTGTAGAAAGACTCTGAATTATCCCTTGCACTTTCTCACAGTATTTCTTGGAACCAAAGCACTTCTAAACTGTTTTGTCAATTAACGCAGAACTCCAATGCTGTATAAAGCATTGAACCCAGTCAGACACAAAAGGCAGTTTAAATGTTTTCACGTGAAGCTGCCATTCCAAGTGTTTCAGATATATTCATTTCAGAAAAACATTTCTTTAGCTCCTACACTATCTCTGCCACTTGCCTGACACCATCTCATGATGCACATGATTGTCAACTCATTAGTTCTCACTTTTATAAAGGAAGTTAATGTAGTCTTTTGATTGCTTCCTTTGTTGTCCACAGTTTAAAAACTGGATCAAGTATCCTACTAGTTTTGAATAATGATTATCCACCTATAATATTAACTCTGTCTTCCCTCTTAATATAAATCTTGCTGGTATATGCAAGCACTGTATTAGCCTAAGGGTGACAAACCCATTTTGCTGTGATGGTTGAATTACCATTTAGGATAATATCTGTGGGCTGCAAGTAATTAGTTATCATGAAAGAGACTACTTTTGCAACCTTGTTAATTGCTGAATGATTCCTTTTAGTCAGTTCAGCACTGGTCCTATGAAGTTTCTATCCCTCTGTTCATACATCAACTTTATTTCATACCTAATATGATTAGCTTTACTTTCCCAGACCCATTAATATTAATCTTTCTGTGTCTACCCACTGAGCATTTGGGAACTCAGTTTCCCTCCGCAAAGACTCTTTTCTACAATTTTTGCTCTCAATTGCACAGAAAACAATGCAAGCCAGATCTGATATGCCTACAATGATTAATATTCTTTCTGTAAGGTCAAACTTCATGTCTGTGGACATGCTAATAACAAAATTTGAAAAGCAAAAGGGAGTGATTTCTTTTGCATGTGACGGTGATGGTGATTGCTGTGAAAGATGCCTATCGGTAGCTTCCTTTAGTCACAGAATTGCAATATGAGTTCATGTTCTACAGGGACTCCTAAAACCTTTTACAATTTAAAAAAGGAAAAAAAAAAAAGGAGTTGCCAATACCCTCTTTTTCCTTTTTTTAAATATGTGCATTCACACACATTTACACACATTGGTGCAAGTGCAGTTCGTGACTTCACTCCAATGTAATCCCCGCTTTTTACTAAACTTAACATTACTGAAGTTACCATGACAGTAACTCTTAAACTACTGCTTCTTTTAAACACAGTTATTCTAAGAATTATCCAACAATCTGTATTTACTGTCTTCGAATTGTCTTGGTTATCTATCCTTGCGATTAGCGTATTAACAGTTCTTCAAAGTTTGTAATTTAATTAGTGAACTTTGTTAAATTTCACAACAAATAAATACCTGTGTGGGTCAAACAGTACCATGGAAACATTTATTATCAAGTTGTTTGGGTTTTTTAAAACAAGTAATTGTGAAACCACAACACACAAGTAATTCCAATAACGGCTGGAAGACCAAAACTATTTCTACATTTTTTTATTTTTTAGTTGACTAGATTTCAAGTAGATAATATTGAGGTGGGTTTTGTAGATTATATTATTTACCACTGCTGTGATAGCCCATATATAAATACTTTCTTCTTTATTCACTCCCCACCAACTGCCAATTCCCACAATATTGAAGGCATTCACTCACTACTGATAAGAAGCTTAATGATAGCAGCACAACAGTAGGACCAGCAGTAGTACAAAGCTATAAAGATAAGACATTTTCTTAAAAGTAGAACTGGCAAACATGCCAGACAGTGGTGATACAAAGCTCAGCACTAGTCCAAAAGGGAAAACATTAGAAGTTAGTTTCCAAAAGGGACATCTGTTGTCTTTTTTATAGCACTTTGTACTGCATTAAAGCATAAAACAAGCATTGCTTAAGTGAGTATGAGACTACTGTATTTCATGATGTTTCTGATTAAAAATGAGCACATTTCTCTCCAAACACATTTTGCTTTTCAACACAGAAGAGTGAACTACGGATGACTGAAAAACAGGAAAAATCTTCCTAACTGATGTATGACAAAAAGCAACAACAAAATTATTGATACTTCACAGTACGACACAGCAAAATGGAAGTTTTATACATATAACTCAATCATAGGTTGTAAAATTCTTTACAAATGGAAGAAGCATTGTGCCCCCATCTGAAAGATGAGAATACAGATTCTGTAAGAAATTACTTGCATATATTTTCTCACTGTAGCATGAGGTGCATAAATGGTATTGGAAACAAAGTTAGTGCCATCAGTTAACATCAGCTTGCTGGTATTCCTCAAAATAATCATGCATCTACTCACGATTTATGTGGTCCATATAATAAACTCCAATCTGCTGATCGTAAACAGTTTCCCATCCTAAAGGAAGCTCATCACCGACACAGTCAGCAAATGTCAATGGCTTTGTAATCCTGTAAAAACAAAAATAACACAAATAAATACAAAAGGTGCAGAGTTTACAATGCAATGAATGTTATTACCTGTTTTGAAGATACCTCCACCATTTGATCACAAACTAGTTATGCTGCTTAGGAATGTGCTGATAATTACAAACATACTGTTTCAAAATAAAATTTCATTTAAATATGCTGACAGATACTCCCCAAACAGGTAAGACAAGCTTCTCCCCAGAAGTTTCTATGTATAACAATTTAATTACAATGGCATGCAGTCCTGCCAGTTTTTCTCCCATACCACAAAGAACACAAATGTGAAGCTGGAGTTCACCACTGCTAAAACTACTGGAACCTCTATAGGTTTTAAGTTCTGTAAGGTGAAAAAGCAGGATAATTGCTTGTCCTTAAAAAATAACATAAGACAGCACTATATAACAGATTTCCTCTTTTCATTTACATATTTTCAACTATTAATGATATTGTCTTGGTCCAGACACATCCAAATTACTTCCTTTCCCTCAAAAAGAAGAGACAAACAAAAGTCTCTGAAGAATTCTGAAGCGATTAGAGTAGAAATAGTAATTGATATGTAACAGCATTGCTATCTAGCAGATTAAAATGTCACACCCATAGATAGGTAAACTCTTGATAGACCAGTGGATAATAGAAAACCGAAACAGCACATCAGTGTTGACAAGAATGTTGAAAATACTAGATTCCATATGCTACAGGAAGACTTTAAATCGACCCTGGTATATCTAGAACATCAAGGTATATAAAAAAATAGGAAGAACAAATAATCGATGTAAAAAAGCCTTTGCATTCAGTCTAATCATTCCTATTTTCGAAATCATTTTAATCTTTACTTAATCCCTAAGATAATGTTTTCTTCTAAAACCTGTTATAAAATTCCTTTACTAATATAGTCGTTTCAATGATACATGGGATATAGATCCAACACCTTCCCCATGTATTTGTTGAGGCATTTCTAACACCTAGAATGATGTCAGCTTTGCAAACCTTA
This sequence comes from Myiozetetes cayanensis, assembly GCF_022539395.1. Taxonomy (NCBI): domain Eukaryota; kingdom Metazoa; phylum Chordata; class Aves; order Passeriformes; family Tyrannidae; genus Myiozetetes; species Myiozetetes cayanensis. The sequence continues at coordinate 97,139,753 of NW_026087742.1, read as the reverse complement.
ATATATGCATTAATTTGGGGACTGAGTTAAGTTCAGCATAACCTATGGCATAACATTGTTATTCATAATTCCACCAGTATGTTATAATACCCAATTCAGGTTTACTGACACCAGATTTAAACTATACTTACAAATATGTTGCAGAATAGAGAATATTTGCACTTCATCTGATAACACTGATATAAAACAGTAACTCTGTCTGAATTAAAATGTGTCTGTCTTTGAACTTAGAATTCCGTCCCCAAAACAAAACCAAACAAATCCAATGATAAAGCCTTCAAATTATAGAAATACCACTAAAGCTACATTCCAGCTGTTCCAATGGTACAGTAAGCACACTATTCAACCACTAACAAAAGCACAAAACCTTGCACGCAGCAAACAGAAAAACTGCATTTACCTGCCTCCTAAAACTAGTGGTACATTACATTAGTATCCCTATAGTGCTCAAAATTGACTGTAGTAAAATAATAAAAGTGTCCTCACTAATTTCAATGTTTGAACAGCTTTGCATAACAGTACAAAGATCACATTCTGTGGATTCTCCAACATGTATAAACATTTAGTAAGATGAAGAGGTACATAAACTTGTACATAAATTTGTGCGCCACTTTTTAAAGTAAAAGTTTTCTGTTACCACCAAATACGTAGTTTACACAATGTAATCAAGCAAATCCAAAGCTGCTGCATTCAAGAAAGAAAATGTTACTGTGAGCTGACATATGCACTCTCTCAGTAATTCATCTAGCAGTCAGGCAGACCAAATACTGCCAAAATACTTCTGATCTCCCTGGAATTCAGTCAAATATTAAAAATACAACATGCGGCATTTTTCTTAAACTCCCATGGTCTTGTTCTGAAGACATCATGTTTACAATTTCTCAAAGTAGTCTAGACATTGGCTCCTAAATTACCGCACTATAGACAAGATTTTCTTTGGAATGAGTTATGAGATTTGCTTGCCTGTTATACAAACATACCCTCAACCCTTTATTCATAAATAAAACCTGCACATGATACTCTAACCTTTCACACTACAAGAACTTTAATTCAATGCTCTCCATGATCCCATCAGGGCTCAGACTTCCAGGACAAGGACCGCGTTCGCTTTCGGGAAAAGCAAGACTGAAGAAAACCAATGCATCTGCTCTAACTGTTTTTCATTCCAATGATATAAAGCATGTGTGAACAGTTTAATTAATGGTTTTGAAGGACAAATTTTAAGAAAAACACCCCAGCACATATAAAGCTATCTTCCAGATATTCAGGCCATTATTAAGTTGACGTTGCTCGTTTTAAACTATAATCAAAGTTGCTCCAAGTTGGATTCCTGACAAAGTATAATGTTACACTGATTCTCAATTCAGTCACATTTATACCCATATAGTTGAACCTTCATGCAATTAATCCAGATCAAAACATTAAACTAAGAACTGGAAGTTTCTCCCTATGTTTTGCACTGCTTTAACTAAGAACTGAAAAAAATACCTTTTTGGTTTAAGCAGCACAACTCTGAGCACAAAATCAGTTTTTTGCCAGTTAGGGGAACTAAGGGTTTTCAGAACAACAAAGACAAAATGGAACAGATGCAGATATGTATTGGAGGTCAGCCACAAATTACAGCTGAAATTAAGTATCTTCTGGAAATACTGCTTTACCCTTTGGGTTTGTTTTTAATTAGCTTAAGCATTATAAAATAGAACAGATCTTTTCCGCTTCTATATAAAGAATTGTACAAGGTACAAGTACATCCGCTAAAACATTTCAAAGACAAAAAGCTTTTTGAAGCATTATAAAGACAAAGACAGAACAAAAATGCTGCCATCTTTAATTAAATAAAAAACAGGTTTCCCAGATCTGTGCTATTCACAGTATAGTAGTAAAGAATAATAGCTCGTAGTAAAAAAACAACTAAGGCACTTCTCTGTGATCATAGTAGCAATCAATTATTAAGACATTCACCCCAATCATCTCCTGTTCTACCCATAACAACTGATAGACACTAATAAGAAGGTTCTGAACTTCCAGCTGAAGACTCAGAAATTCTCTGGGATCAGTTTACAACATCAACTGGTTGTGGTCGCTGAACCTACAGGCCAGGTACGAGTGACAATTGTCCACAGCGGCCAAGTCTGGATAGATCAAAGAACCAACCATAACTTCAGACTAACTCACTTGTTGGTTCTTCATCTGACTCTGAAACCCTTCAGAAGCAAACATAGAATCATGTAAGAAATCTTCCATAACCCAAATCCTTCACATCAAACCAAGACACAAAAATCTTTGAGCAACGTCGTGCACCTTGGATCTGTCACTTTTAACTCTGCCCAAATTACATGTTTTCGTTAAGAAGAAATAAAAGTCCAGTATTTGCATGCAGTAAAACAGACACATCTAAAACCCCAAGTTTTAATAACATTTCCTCTGCATCAATTACCAGGCTAAACAGTTAGAATACAGAAATTAAACTGCAAAATAAAACCAAACACATGACTAAACTAAGAGATGTTTTTCCTCCTCTTTGCATACTTTTTCATATCTTTAGCCACTACCATATGCAGAAGGATTCCAGAATATAGTACTACAGCTTTCTGAATGTGCAGTAGCAACAATTATTTCTTGAATGCATCAGTTCATGGCAGGGGCTGGGTAGGAAGAAGAAAAGAAAGTAAGTAAAAGACAATGACTAAATACCATTTTAGATAAACTACTGCAAAAGTGCTCTCAGTTTTAGATACTTTGTTAGGAGGATCTAATTTCAACCCCCTCAAAAAAACACAGAAAACCTTAACCTTTAAAGGAACACTTCTGAGTTCAAAGAAAAGACATGCTTCAAATCTCCAAAACACAGTTTGATGGATAGAGCAGGGCAGCAATTTCCTTCTCATAGACTTTCAAAACCAGAACCAGACCACTAAATACACAAGGCTTCAGAAAATATTAGATAAGATTCTCAGTCTTCCCATGGCCCTGATGCCACATCAGAGGGCCCTTGCTGCTTGAAATCCCTAAGTCTAATTGAGTAAAACTTCCCCTGGGAGGAACTAAATTAAGACAAATAGAGCCTGTTTTTCCAAGATCTTGAACAGGAAATCAAAAAGGTGTTTCCAAAGTAGAAACACTGTTGCAAAGTAGTTGCCATCTCTCAAATAATGCCTAGATACCTAAATTACATCCATGGCCACCCTATCTTCCAAAATGGGCCTGGATTAAGAGGAAAGCACTAAACATGAGGGGTAATTATCGAAAAGAACCACCAAGTTCTGAAGAAAAGCCACCATCTGTAGGGGTGACAGAGGGAAGTATGCAAGAACAGCAGCTGACAACAATTCTTTTATTTTTGTTTCTGATTTTAGTCCGATCCAACAGCAGAAGTAGAAAATGTCTAATAAAATTTGATACTCCACAACAGACAACAAGGAGTAACATTCCCTTAAATCTGGTCTCAGTCTGAATTGCCATCTAATGGGATAGATGGTTTTGCTTGAGAAATGCAGACTATAAACTAGGAAACTGTATTAATTAACATTACATCTCTGAAGATAGACGAGATAGACATCTCGCATTGGCCTTTTTAGCCATCAGCGCGCTTGTAGCAAGCGTGGGTAGAGCCCTTTCAAATCTTCGTTCGCGAAGCCTAGCCATGATGATCTCTGAAGAATACCAAGCAATTTAAAAACTAATAACAAAACAACTAGAAAAGAATTAGCAATCTGATAAATCTAGGAATAGTTTATCCAAGGAAAGTATCACACTGAGTATATTACTGAAGTGTCAAAAGGCGAGTAAGAGAGAAGGCAAAATGAGAAAACATGCACACACTTTGAAGCTTTCAGCCAGACATTTTTTCTTTCCTCCTTTCAAACATGAAGTTAAGCTACAGCCACTGTTATAAAATTTAATTAATCCTAAATTGAGAAAGAATGGAAGATGATTTTTTTGTTGTTTCACAGACACCAGCAAGAAGAGCTGTTTACACTGAAGAGGAGAATGGGGGGCTTATTATTATTTTGTTTTCAGAAGTCACCCTGCAGTCCTGGAGGCACTTCATAGACATCCTCCTCCACCACCATAGCTTGGATGTGGGCAGAGGGACCTTCTCTGTGAGACAGAGAGGGTCTTTGGCCACCCAGCTGAGCCATGACTGCCCAGTAGCCTCCTCCAAGCAGGCTACCCTGGAAGGAGCACCCCTGTCTCCTCAACAGCCACTGCCTCCCACCCCACCGGGCAGGGAGGGACCCGCCAGGCACTCACTGCTGCCTGCCTGCTGAGCAGGAGCTTCCTCCACAATCCAGAAACAGGCACACAGCAATCAGACCCCGCAGCCTCACCTCGGGGCAGCACACACTGATCAGCTTCAGGCTATTTGCAGCAAGTACCACCAAGAAATCCAGATCCCCTGTTACAGCACTCTGGAGTACACCATGGTTTTCCTCCCTGTCTGTCCTCCATCACAGATTCAGCTCTCCACGAGCAGTCAAGTCATAAAAATGAACTGGATTTTGGTAAACGACGTACAAAGTGCTTAGTTAAAAGTACAACAAAGGTCATCAAACTATATGTATCTTTCCAAGATAAAAATTCCTTATAACCTGCTTCTTAATCCAAATTATATATATGTATTTTTATTTTACTGCATAATTTAACCTCAAAATCTGAATAAAATAACTTACTGTGGATCTACTCAATCCCTCACTAAAATAAATCCACAAAACAGATGGTTGAACAGAAACTTACACAAATGAGATGCTGTGCTAAGGACAAAGACTTCAAGAAGGTAACTTGTATTCAGAGTCATCGCTGGAAAGAATTTCCCTTGGAAATAAAACCATACCCTACAGCAAGGAAATAACAGCACAAGCTCTTCTAAAGGTCACTTAAAATTCTGTCTTTTTAAGACCACACTGTATTTTGGAGCTATTTTCATTATTCTTTCTTCAAGAACTGCAAATAAGTAGATGAAGGAGTGCTAATAGTGTCTAATCATTGTGTTTGCTTCAATTATTTTGACAATAACATAAGCCAGCACAGCACACATCACTGTGTGAAACAGAAGCCACAGGATGGCAACCATTTGTATAGCAATGAATCAACATCTTCAAATGTGAGAAAAATGTGTGATCACTGTGAGACCAGGTTTTTTTTTAATTTAAACTCCAAACAATTAGATTTTGTGATGTAAAATGTATATGAAGCCACATGTATGAGTAAGAGAGAACCTATCCAATTTGTTGACTTGGAAGAAGTAACAGCACTCTGTATTGCCTATAAACACTTCTAAGAAATGTACCCAAGGACATCCCCTTATCTTTCACTATTCTGGAACCAATAAACATTTACTAAGAAGCAACAACAGACAAATAATATACTTTTGGTTTTATCCTTTATCATACTCACAAAAACCAAAACAGCTAAGAAATATTGGCTTAGTGTGTTGAAACATAAAATAAAATGCTGTGTCCAACTGCAGCTCTCGTATAACTTGTCTGGCTGCTCAGGAACTGCTGAAACAGTTCCACACAAGCAGTCAAGTCTTCCAAGCAGCTATCCATTTCTTAACAGCAGCTATGATCCACATCCAAATTCAGAACACAAACATTATGGGAAATTCTTGCTGAAAATATACCCACATTTTATGTACACAACCCAAATTACCCCTTCAAAAATCATAGCTGGGTTAAACGTCAGTGCTTTTAAGAAAACTGGTTCTGATTTTGCAATTTATTATTTTTTTAGCAGAAGATAAACAATTAAAAATGGGGCAGAGGGGTTAAGTAAGACTCTCCATGAACACTTTAAAACATAGTTGGTGCATGCACAGATAGCCCGAAGTGACACGCAACTGTAAAAAGCCACAAGCCAAAACCTAAGATTAGCAATGGGCCAGAGGCAATTGCTGGAGGGACTCACTGAAGAAGGGCACCCTGGACAGCAGGCAACTTGGCATCTAAAGCAGAAAACAGACAAAATTACATATGGCAGCTGGGAATAAGCCACAAGAGGACAGCAGGGATATGTGGCAGATAAGACAGTTAAGGAGGAGAAATTAGGAGACTACAGTGACACCAAACTGATTTCAAATTGCACTTTCATATTGAATTTGATCTTAGCTAGAAACAATAACACGCCAAATATTTAGGACTCTTCTTTTGCCAATCCTAATAAAGCTCCCTTTGCTACTCAAAATCTCTAGCTATTTACAAGATTTTCTTGAGGACTTGTATAATGGGAGAGACTTAAAAAATAAAAAACTAAAACCAAATGGATATGAATAAAAAGCCTAAACTAAAATAGAAAGAAAATTTAACAGGGAATTTCAAAATTTGAGAAGCAAGCTAAATTCTTCCACCTATGTAAGAAGCCAAATGTGACACTACACCTGTCCAGACACAGCACAGCTTTAGAGCAGGCAAGTAAGCACAGAATCATAGCATATGCTGAGTTGGAAGGGACCCACAAGGATTATCGAGTCCAACTCATGGCCCTACACAGGATCATCCCCAAAGAGACTGTATATGTGCTTGTCCATAAGCATATGCATATACACACACACACAACACATTATTCACTTCTGACTGCTGGTCACAACTTCCGTATGTAACGATCAGATGAGGAGGAAACACCTGCACTTTACTTATGGAAGTCATCAGAGCAAGGGTGAAAAAGTGCACCTGCAAGATCCTACCAGCAAATTCAAATTCTTAAAAATAAGCCCTTTGCACACAAACAAGAAGAATGGGAGGAGTTCAGAGCAGAAAGGAAATGCAAAAGACAGGAAAAGGGAGGTCCCCAGCAGACAAGGAGGAACAAAAATGGGACATAAAACTCCAAATTCAAGTCCATGAAGTTCCATGCGTTAGAAGAATTGGAGGCATCAAAAGAAGCTTTACATCTCAGTAAGAAGTAACTAAAATAGCCTCACATGCTACAAGACACTATCATGCAGTGGAATACTTCCCGAGAACTCTTGCAGGATGACTTAAAGTTTATATCAAAAAGATTAACACATCCTAACTATTACATTGCCTCTCTCATTTCTAGCTTATTAAGATGTGCTGGCTATCACTGCTCACTACAGCAGTACGGAAGCAAAAGGGTAAAGTTCTTCAAAACTGTCTGCCCATCTACTGTGTTCTCTTGCTAACCTCATATGTCCTAAATCCAGAAATATTACACCAGTATTAGCTGACTATCTTGTTACCCTTAAGTCTGACTAAACTTTTCTTTGAAATTTCAAAGTCTCTGTGATTACAGCAGAGGTTTTTCTACAACAATCTAACAGCCATTGGTAATGTACACTTACCTCTGCACTGCTGAAGGTATTCCCCTCCCTTAAATTTATCATTCTCCTTTACCAATCAGCCAGATTGGAAATAATTAAATATACACATATATCTATGTGTGCACATATACATACACACACACACATGTACACACATGGAATTGATTTGTCCACACATACAATTTATTGATTTGTCCAAATACCATTCAAGTGTCAAATGACAGTTTAACTTAAACATTCTTCAACAGAGAAAGCACTGTGAAACACTTTAGAAAAGTCTCAGTCAGCAAAACAATCTTACATTAACTCCTAATCTTTGGGCCAACTAGAAAAGCAAGAATTTGAAGATGCACAGAGGTTAGCATCAGAATCTTGAGGTATACATGCAATTACATCCTGTTGCGGTCCACAACTGCCTATTAACAGAAGAAAATCCTCCTCATACACTAAGAAGGCCCATCATTCTAGAAAACCTACCAACAAACACGATGCTAGAGGGATTTTTTATATCTGTGCTTTGAGAGAAACAATGTTTTAGAACTCGGCTATTGCTAGCATTCCCCTAGAGGTAAACTGCAGTTTAATGAGATTAGAAACAGACATCTGTTATGTCTATGTGCACAAACAAACCCATCACTTCTATCAGTGAAAATTTAATTAATCTGATGTTTAAAAATATTTTAAGCCCCAATCCTCCAAAAACATACTATACTTGTAATAAATTAAATTTTACTGAAATTAATTTCCTGAAACTATTTTCACCAATAAGTATTATCCAATGATATTAATAAAAGAGAAAACTCAAAAGTTACCAGAAACCACTTCTAGAGAAATGAAGCAAAAAGTGACAAACAATGGGAGGAAAAAGTAAATCCAACTGGACTGAGTATAAAACAATGGTTGGAAAAATATATATTCAAGAGACTATTCTTTTCAAGCCGTGGAACAAAGTGATGTGTAGATAGGTGCCAAAAGAATGTGCATACCATGACTTCACGTACATTCTATTCAAAATAAATTGTGAGGTACAACAGTAAATAAAGGCCTCATACCCAGAAAAGTCTACACTGCCAGCTAATACTAGAAATTCAAGACAAAAGAGTTTCTCATCTAACCTTTCAGAACAGCCCTGCTCCTTCTCTTCCAACCCGCTTGAAAGCAGTGTTACACTCATCTTGTATTTTTCCTAAAAATACCACATATGGCATTTCTCAAACACATTCAAGTATCACATTCCCAGAAGTTTTATGGACTCTTGTACCATTTCTATGTAATGTCTTCTAACAGGCTACTGTGCTGTCACACACCGACTCTGCCTGTAGAGCAGAGAAATTCTGCCTTGCAAAAGGTCTCACCTGTGGCTCCAAGCCCCCCTCAGTGGAGTGGATGCCCACAGGCACAGAGGGAAACCTGAAACCAGAAGGCATTACAGTGCACTGCAGCAGCTCCCTGCCCAAACTATGCTGCAGATCTGTAAGGAAGGCTTTCCAGACTGCTGCTGCTTCTTAAGTTTCTGAAGTGCATTAATAAAGCGATAGGGTACACAGGAGTGAAAGAGTGCAACTAATGTGACACGCACACAGGATCCAAGGGCACCATTTCAATCACTTGCCTGAGGAGTTACTAAGCTTGACTTAGCACTAAGCAATTGAAGCGGAAATATGTTGACAGGATCTTTGATGCTTTTGGTTTCAGAGTCCATTTCTTGCAAGCAGTGATCTATGGCAGTCACCTCATTATTTAAGGTTTTTCCACTCTTCCAGCAGTAACAGACCCTTAGTCAAGCACATATGGATGCACGTTTCAGCTGCCTAGAACTGGTGATGGACAGGCCATTAGTGACTATTGTATATATTAGCACACATGTATAGATATCCTCCATCTACCCATTCATTGTGAAGCTCCATATTTTAACTGGTATTACAAAAACAGGTAATGGTTACCTACAAGGTATTAAAAGTGGTCTAAAAATAAACCCATTAAAGAAAACTGTGCTTAAAATGTGTCTTATTTTCCAAACATATCAGGAGAGTTAACAAAAGAAATTGTATCTCCCTGAAATCTTTGCTGCTTTTATACCAAAGGAGCAAGAAAACCCCTGCAAAGTAAAATAATGTCTTTAAGCTAAATAACTATCTAAGGGAAAAAGCACTGGTTCTGCAATGATTTGCAACCTTTATATATATACATTTTCTTTTCCACAGTTTACTCTTTGCCTTCACTTTAAAATACAGATATAGCTGCCAAGTTATTTACACTTTCTAAACTTTTGATTCTCAACATTCTCAATTTACCAGTCACAAACAGAAGTTCATGCTATCTACAAATATATAATCACAGAAACACACAGAACCATAGAATATGCTGAGTTGGAAGGGACCCATCAGGATCATCAAGTCCAGCTCCTGGTTGTGCACAGGACCATCCCCAAGAGTCACACCATGTGCCTGAGAGTATCAACCAAATGCTTCTTGAACTCTGTCAGGCTTGGTTGCTGTGACCACCTCCCTGGGGAGCCTGTTCCAGTGCCCAATCACCCTCAGGGCAAAGAACTTTTTTTCTAATATCCAACCTAAACCTCCCCTGACACACCTTCAGGCCATTTTCTCGGGTCCTGTCACTGGTCACCACAGAGAAGAGATCAGTGCCTGTCCCTCCTCTTCCTCTCACAAGAAAGTTGTAAGTGCAATGAGGTCTCCTTTCAGTCTCCTCTTCTCCAGGCTGAACAGATCAAGTGACCTCAGCTGCTCCTCATACGGCTTCCCCTCAAGGCCCTTCACCATCTTCCTTGCCCTCCTTTGGACACTCTCTAATAACTTAATACCTGTCTTATAATGTGGTGCCCAAAACTGCACAAAATATTCAAGGTGAGGCCACACCAGTGCAGAGCAGAGTGGGACAATCCCCTCCCCTGATCGGCTGGCGATGCTTCGCCCGATGCCCCCCAGGACACAGTTGGCCCTCCTCGTTGCCAGGGCACTGCTGACTCATATTTAATTTGCTGTCAACCAGGACCTCCAGGTCCCTTTACACAGCACTGCTTTCCAGCATCTCATTCCCCTGTCTGTACAAACAGCCAAATATATTAATACAATGTTAATACAGGTGTTATGGAGAATATTCTCTAAAACATGCACTTAAACTCTTACAACTGCTTCCACACTCCAGGTGAACACCCTTGTCAGACAATAATTTTCAAGCTTTTAGGGAAACTTAGTGCAGCCTCTCTTTTCCCAATATTTAAGTATCTTACTATTATTACCATTCCCCAAACACACTTGCTTCCTATAGTCCTCCTTAATGCTGACCTTGCAAACTAATGCAGTATTCTCTCCAATCAATATCAGTAATTTAGTATTATATCCCAAAGAAGGACAGTTTTACAGATTTATGTTCATCTGAAATTTTTTAAGAGGTTAAAGTTATGAAACTATGCTGTTACTTCTATGGTTGCCAGTAGTTGTGCAATATATCAATATCATAGTTAATCTTCAAGCTGGACCAATAAAGTACTTCCAAGTAAGCAATACAACGAATTACTCATAACTTCACTGTCATGCTCTTGCTTATATATAAGAATATAAAATACTTTGTGAAAAAATCCAGAGAAATCCAGACAGATAATGTAATTTTAATGAATTATAGTAATGCAGTATGAAAAAGAAAATCCTAAGAGACCCTTCTCAAATCCAATCTAAAAAATACTTATAATTATCAGAAAAATTTATTTTTGTTATAAGCAAATAAATCAGTGAGACAATACAAGGAATGCTGAGGATTATTTTACAGTATAAAAAAATCAAAATTAAAAACCAGGCAACAGGAGATAAGGCACAATTCTAGAAGATATAGCTATCAAACCTACGGAGACCTTAATCTGAACGTAACTGAACATCAACTGCCATAGCAGTGGAAATCAGATTAAATTTATAGTAAGATACCAAAGAGACTTCAACAGTAGATGGCCTCCTCTTCTTTCTCCCCACCTTCCATGACAGAGAAGGTTAAAAATAGAGGCTTCCGTTTCCTTAGATTATTTCACTTCAGGCTTTTCTAGAGCACTGAAATTAGCTACTTTGCCAGCTTCCTACATTTGTGTTAGAAAAGAAGGAGTGTTAAAAACACACATTTACAGCAACTCAGGAAACTGACATCTGTGGTTTGCATTATTATTATTATCATTTCTAAATGACAACTCTCTCTAGAAGTTGTAGGTTTCTCTTCCGAAGTTTCCCTTTGAATATTGCTCACCCAAAGGCCCCTTGCACCACATAGCAACATATTTTGGGAGCAAGCTGTACTGGCATATTTTTCTATATTTATGCATTCCTTTGCAGTTAGTAAACACAGATATTTTCAGTGCACAGTGCTCAATTCCCCACATCCAAAAGCAGCTCCAGGACTAGGAAGGAGAGCTTAAAAGCTATAGAAATACAGTTTCAGCTCCCTCCCTTCTAGCCCTAAGCCTTTGAGGAAGTCAGAGCCAAAGGAAGCCTCTAACTTCCACCATGGCAGCACAAAACGGCCCCAGCTGTCCAGGTCCATATTTTAAGGTCAGAAGGCCATTGCCATCCTCTAATTAACCTCCTGCATAATACAAGCCACAAAACTTTAGCTGGTCCTTCCTGCATCTAGCCCAGCGTCTCATGTGTGACCTAGACCATACGTTTGTTTATACTGAAAAGATGTACACTGCAGAATAAGCACCTGAGCTCTTTATCTGGAAGCACTGCATATTGACATACAAAAAGCAGCACATATCTAAACTGATGTAGTATGATGTTGTACCATCCACACATGACTACAGTCCAGTGCCGCCCATTCATCAGAAAGTCTGGTATGCTTCGTTAAGGCATTCCCTCATTAGGCAATTTTTTGATTGCTTTTTATTCTGCTAGAGTGAAATCCCCCTGACTGAAGTTCTCCCTCCTGAGGGTGTTAATCCTTCCAATCTCTTGTGAGAGCTTCAATTAAAACAGCTCTGCCATTTGAAACAATGAAGCACAGGAAAAAATGCTGTGCCGTCCCTCCCCACCCCCCGCTTCAGATTTTACAGTAGTCTAGATAATCTCAGCACTTGCTAACCCCAGGAACAGAATTTTTTAGGCATCCTACTGTCCCCAAGGAAAATCATTCAAGTTTGGTAAAGGTACAAGAGAGTGGAAGAGCAGAATATTGTTGCACAAAGCTCAAGACAACTCTGTGAAGTCAGAAGCCCTAGTCTTTGCAGATTTAATCTCCACTGAACATGTGCCAGCTTCTCAGGACTTCTCCCAGTGTTCCAGGACATCCAAAAGGATTGCTCCAGCAAGGAGCATCTCCAGAAAAATAATTTCAGTACAATCCTACTCCTTCCAGGAAAAGAGACTAGGAAGTCAGTTTCTCTTTCCAGTCTGAAGGCAACTCCTGTTAGCATCTGAACACCACTGAGGAAAACAAGGAAGCAGGCACATGGTGACACAGAAGGATGGAGAGCATGGGAACCAGGTGCTTGAAGAAGAGAAGGTGTCCCACAGTTACCGAATGAAATCAGTTTATTTTGCTACCAGAGAAGCAAAAAAGGCAATGTAGAGGAGGTGGGTGGTGAGCAAGACCTCCTACTATTTGTAACAAGCTATTAATCCAACTTGCAGTATACTAATGGTATGCTAAGCCTAACTCCAGGGTTGGGGGAAAAGAAGAACAAAAACAAACCCCCACCCAAATAAAATCAGAATAGCCACATAAAGACAGTTTCACAATAATGACAATGGAGACCTGAATTCTGGCATTTTACATACAATATCTGGTCTAAGTTTGCCTAGGTAATATTAATAAACATGAAAAAACCATATAGATGCATCACAAAAGCATCTCAGTTAGGAAGAGAACATTGAGGCACTAGGATCCATACCTTAAAGAGCCTTCTTAATTTTGGGGGAAGAATAAAGCCTATTTTGAAAGTTTCTGAGAAACTCAAGTACATAGTAAAGGAAAACCTAAAACCTCAAAAGTACCTTTGAATATTCACTGCTAGACAATGGTACTGTTGCCCCCAGGAACAATAATGCCCAATATGAACACTTCCTTAAGTGCTCAAGAAAGATTAAGACGCAACAACATAGGAAACGGACATGGATAACATGTTAGGAAATTAACTAATTAATCCCTTTATCTGTTAAGATTGTAAAAAACAAACAAAGAACAAAAACAAATCAAAACCCAAACAACAACAAACAACAAAACAAAACCAAAACAAAACAAAAACACACAACACCACTGCACACCCAACCAACACACTCTGGGAGTTGCACAGGAAATAACTAGATATTCCTGAAGGAAATTAACTACTAAAGCACATGTAATGATTGATTGACCAAACAACCATTAAAAGAAAAGAATGCAAAGGGAGAGAGTTACTGTATTTTGAGTCATATCATTAATTATATGTCCACTAAAAACTATTTTTCCATAGTAACTGCAATTAAAATCGCCTCTCCTTTTTCTTGTGTAAGATCAAGCTTATATTTAATGCAGAGAGCACTCACATGCATCATCAAAAGCCACAAAGACATCAGAAATGCAGACTAAATGAACTGCAGGAAATTCAAGGCAGAACACTTGCATTCCCATGAGGCCTGTCTGACACTGAGTAACAAGCAGGCTGGACAGATGAATTCAGAAGAGAAGCAAGATTTACATCTCATATATTAAGAAAATTTTAGACAGGTGGCAAACTTTTCCCAACAATACCAGCTATTTCCAATTACTGAAAGATCTACTGATTCAATACTTGAGTAGTTTAAAAGAGAAAAATCCCCCCTGTTTTCACAAGTGTTGTAAGCCTGCTTGCTTAGCTGGGTTGGATGAGCAATACTTCAGGAAATCCAATAAAAGGAGCACATGATGCAAACTGAACTATGACTGCTATTCCAGTCTGCTATTCCAGACAGTAAATGCCTAATGTGCTGTAAACTTTGTGACTTAAGTCTGTTTAAGAGACCAGAACTTCAAATCCTACCACTAGCTCCTCAAAGGCTATTAGGAAACCCAAGGGAACTGAAAGGGAAAGTATGGCGCACAGGAAGGCAGGACAGCGTACAAGCATGACAGGAAAATCCCAAAAAATGTGGCAATGACTATTTACATACTCTGCTCCACACAATTTCATGTTGTATCATTTTCTAAAAACCTTTTACTATTATCTATTAAGCAAGAAGAAAGTCTCTCAAGACAGCTATGGAAAAAGAAACAGGAGCACTCCCTCTTACCTCCCCCGTCCTATCCTTATGCCACAACTGAACAACTAATTTGAAGAGATTTTCTCACCATTTCCTAGACCACTGCTGCCAGGAAAGCCAGTCTGCTGCCACCACCCTTCATCTAGCTTCCCTCTGCAGGTCCTTCCCTATAAGTGAACCCAGATGCTTACATTCATAGCCACTCTCTGCTCTTCTCAGCATGAAATCCACAGGATTCTTAATCACAGGATTTGGTTTTCTGATTTCATGCTGCCGCAGCGTAACAACAAGAAATTACTAAAGATGGAAGCTGTGAGAAGAGCAGAGGTCTTCAGTCCCTTCCTTCCCTACTCTTCATCATAGTTCAAAGTCTGATCCTAAATTTTTAATGTCATCGAGAAATTAACTTCCTTGACAATTTCACCCTCAATTTCTAATTAGAATACAATGAAGATACCACCAGTTAAATAAATTATTATCATATTGCATTAAATCTGTTCCTCCCCCATCCAATTAACGAGGTGTTTTTAATGACCATTCAGCAGCACTGCTTTCTAGTTTATCTGATCATCTTTAATTGCTTTTCAGAACAGCCTTCTAAGCCAAGGAACCTCACTGCACACTTAGTTAAGCCCTGTTGCTGGGCTACATTTTAATGGAAGCCTGAATTTTACAGATATTACTGGTCTAGACCCTCCCCTTCCCTCTGGCCATATATTGAGCAATGCATCTTACAATGACTTAATGCTTCTAACTCCTGCAAAAGTTAGTTTTATGGTGACAATTAATTTTCCCTAACTCCTCTCAACAAAGAAGCTGTAATAAATACACTAAGTTAAAGACACCAATCAAGTCTCAAGTGGAATGCTGATTTGGGGAAGAATATCGATCCCACCTACCCCCCAAAAACTAAACCCCAAGCTCCCTAAATAGAGCAATACGCAAGGCAGCATATCAACTAACCAAGACATCTCTGGACCACATTGCTTTCTGAGGCAGCACTACAGCAATGCTAAGGGCAGACACCCATGGACGCAAACACATCTCTACTGATTGAATAATCTGTATTTCTCAAAATTCCAGGAAACACATAAAAGGGACACCTTCCTTCTTTACAGAAAATGAGTGCTGACAGAAGCAGGGGACAGGATCATAGCTGTTGCCGTAATATAAATCCAGAATATTTAAAAGGGTAACATACAATTTATTGACAGTTGGGTCAAAACAATGTAACAATTCACATGATCAAAGAACAGTATAAAAGTAAACAAAAAATGTTTATGGACTCTAATTGATTTTAAAAAAGAAAACAAAATACATATATACCATTTTTGATAGTAGCTTGTCCAACAAATGGTTTAATTTAACAGGTATTAAAGATACTGTAAGCATGGACAAATTCTTCTGGCAACTTTTACCCTCCATCAAACTTCAATGTTGAGAAGAAAAAAGAAATCATTGTCTTCAGAGATCCAACATTATTTTTATTCTTGCTTCCTTCAGAAGTACCTGTGAAAATGAACTCACCTTGCCCTCAGTAAACAGCTCATCCTCATGTATTTTTTACGATCCCAGCACATTGTTCCATTGTTTTGAACCTACATTCCTTTGATCTTCAATTTCCAAAACAAGGGAACTACAAAAGCATTCTCCAAAACACCTTCCAGATCAGGCAAGCGCTTTCCCATGCACAAACATATTAATGGCACAGATTACTCTGTTGCCTTTACATTACTGCCAGTTGCAAGCTTTCATAAGTGTAAATTTTGACTGTATACACCATACAGCTATCCAAACAATGACAAAAATGCTTTCTTAGTACTGTCTCCACTTTTCTTTCCTGGAAGCACACAAATGCTCACAGCGCTGGGAGCAACCTAAGCCCTCCAGAGCTGAGGGCAGCCTGTTGCAATACAAGGATGGCCAGCTCCAGCAGCGTGTCTGTGAGCACCATGCCAGCATCATCAAGCTGTGTCACCGGGCTCCCCCAGCTCCTTTCAGCCTGTAGGAGTGGGAAGATTCAACTTAGCCTTCCAAGTAGCTACTGTGAATTATATAGAAATATTCCTGAAGTCATGGGTTTATTTCAAAGATCTTTGCTTAAGATAACTTTATTGTACACAAAATGCTGTACTACTGCAAATCAACAGGTAAAAACACTATCAGTCCATGTAACTAACACCAGTGATACATCCTATGATAACAGGTTTTATGCATAATTTATAAATACAACCCTATGAGAAATAACCAGCGCCTGCAACTGACACAAAAAGAACATTAACTGATCTCCGTAAAGAAAGTAACATTACAGTAAAGTTACCGTAAATTCATATATTAAGTTATTTACCCCACACAAACATTTCTAGATTTGCCTACACAGGATGTTTCCAGCAGACTCAAAGCAGCTTTGCCCTGGCTCCCATGAGTATGGCTTCCAGCTACTTCGGTGTGGCACTGAGCTCCATCTAATGTAACCTACCCTACACAGGGCTTGTCAGCTCAGGTTCAGTGATGAATTAACCGCAGCCACCTGGCTCACGACCAGCTCAAAGCATGAGCCGAATTTGCAACATAGCATTTAGACACAACTGAGAGTGTCTCATAATGAAATTGCTTACTCACCTTATTCACCTCACTTACTTCATCTAGTGGAATAAACTACTCACCCGTACTCCTACCTGAAAAGCATTCATACGGAAGATTGAGGGCCCTGTTTATTCACACCCAAACTTACTGAGCTTTTCCAGGTAGAAAAATCAGTGCTTAGCAAAGGTCAAAACCAAAGTGAATGATTTTTGCTGACAATGAAACCAACAGAACCCACTGCCCCTGACAGTATTTCACACAACACATCTCTGAGTCTTACAAACAAAACCCAACTGCTAACAGCTCCAGGAGGTGCACTAACAGCAGGTATCTCACTGATGAACCTTCTGCAGGACTCTAGATCTCTGCTCAAGATTACATTTTTTGTTCATGCTTACAGGAAAACAAACCTAAAAGCATAGGCAACTCAGCCTAACACCTACACTGGAAAATCTATCTAATGTTTTGTTTCATTGTGAGTGAATACTGCATCCACTGCACACACACTACAGAACGACTGTAGTCCAAGCCTGTACCACAGCATCTGGCACATTAATCTCAAAATGTATTTCTATCATGTAGTAGGTAAAAGCATCACTGGATTTTTAGGAACTGGCTCCTTGTTCAAACAAAACTGTCTACTGGAAGCTAGCAGACAACAGAGGCATTAAAAAAAAAAAAACCCAAACCACAAAAAAACAAGGGCTTGTAGTCCCATTTCCTATAAAAATATGGATATGTGATTTTTAATAATAACCATATTAATTAATATAAGTCTAAGTCTAATTGGGGTTTTGTTCTATTGATGAGCTTCAAATTTTAAGGAAACACAGCAGATAATTCCATTATCTGTGAAAGTTTATGAAACTAGGAGACTCATAGAAAGTGAGAGGTGCATGTTCACATCTAATCAGTATCAGAAAATCTGCTCAGGGACGAGTGCAAATACCTCAAACACGAGGCAAAAGACATCCAGTAGAACTTTCATCTTCCCAGACACCAAAGTCAACCAGCTGTAAGACACCCCACAGGTAACCAGGCTTCATTAGTTCTGGTACTGACAGAAATACCTTATTTCTGTAAATGATAACACTTTCCACATAACATCTACTGAGAGCTTCTTCAGCGCATCAAACTCTGTACCCTGCAAGACATCTCCCTCCCCTACCCTAGACAAGCTACCCAAATATTTTCCCTTCCAAATGTTATTTTCTTTAAAAATACATTAAATATTTCCTTTAAAAATCCACAGCTACTCCTATTTATGTGACTATTTGCTGGGTGGAACAAAGTTAGATGCTAAGCTGGAAATACCATAACAGCTGAGTATTTTAACTGGCAACACCCTTGTACTGACATGCCTGTGTGTCATATCAGCTAGAGACTCCACAACCTTAAAAATCTGACATCTTCCAGCTTGAAAATTAATTTAGCAGGTTTAACAGAATTTCACATGCACATGTTCACAGACATTCTTGCATTAAAAATACCTGAGCATTGTATAAAAGTGTATATTGATGAGTTTGACACTTGTCAGTAATAACTTCAGTAGCCAACTCAGGCAGGCCAATAAACCATCACTCCAAAACTGAATAAAACTTTTGTGTCACGCCATAAGATAATTTATGATACAGTATTTTTTCTGTAAAATAAAAACCCAAAGTGGAGGTCATATATTGCTTTTAACTGAAATTTTATCTCTTTCCAGATAAAAATCAATACCTTTATTACCTGCACTGTTCCATCAATACAGGTGTGCGCTATTTACATAGATTAGCAGTGTTATACAAGGAACCTGCTCTAATTAAACATAAATTGTATAATAAGGATGCTGCAATTCCTTGTACATCTAACAGTGCTGGGCTTGGGAGATTTTTTTTTTTCCCAAAAAATTTGAAAGCAAACGTATGGCAATACATACAAAGACTATACTAAACTTTCCTTACCACAGGGACCAGATGTATCAAGAAAAAGCAGATACATTCCCAATGTGTTTCCTGATAATTTGTTGCTTAGTATTTTAAAACTTCCAACTTTGCTGAGGCTTATTTTGTTGCATTTTAAAAATGTAACAAAGCAGGGGAGAGGGGAGAACTGAGGTAAGGCTGGATTCAGCAATCCAGTAGACACTCAGAGTCTCGACTAAATATATTTCTCCTGATTAAAGGCGACCCACCCATGAGAATCAGAGACAGAAATCTGGAGACATGCCAGTTCATACAATAACTGTGTTTATTTGTTTTAATAAATATTTAAGAAACATGACTTGTGGTATTTGATACAACTGAGCCCGTGGTTAAAAGGCCTCTCTCCATGACATAAGCAAATACAGCCTATCCTCTTTATTTGTCTGACTTCTTTTCGACATTCAAGGCTAATCTAGTTTTAGGTCAGGAAAGACTGTGGTCTATCATTTTAAACAAACCATTGTAGTAAAACGTGAACAGGAAATTCCTAACTACACTGTTCAAAGAACAATGATTAGAAAAACAACGCAAGCTCACAAAGTACAAGGAGGGCAGTCTGGGTGGAAAATTTAAAAAAAAAAAAAATACATATATATATATATATAAATAGTCAAATGCACACATACAGTCACCTTGCTCATTTTTCCTTCCCCCCACGAGTTCCCACTCCCCATCTCATCCTCCCCACCGAGGCCAGGGGTCCTTCAGACCTTGCCAAGGGAGAAACCTTTGGATCCAAAGGGGGAAGAGTGCAGTATATACAGCTCTGTCTGATACCTTGGAAATATCCGGCCTGCGGGAGTTAGCGCAGACATGCCATTCATTCCACAACATATAAATGCCCTCTTTAGAGCCTCATCCAAGCAGCAGTTTCATTTGGATTTTGAGGCACAGGTCTGCCTTGTTTTTCAATAAGCTGCAAGCTATTTTTGCCATAAAAAAATCCCAACATTTTAAAACTGTGCCTGCCTAGCATACACAGAGTATATAAAATGAGCAAAATGTGGAGTCAAGGAAAATATCCTGTATTAGCACTTTATTCATAACACAGATTTCCCTCTCCTAAAAAACAACAAAACCCCAAACATTTAAACACTCCAAACATTTAAAATTTGGTTAAAATTCTTTAACCAAAGTGCTCTCACAACTATTTCAAAATGATTCTTGTAAAAGTCTGGGCAACTGACCACCTTCATTATTAGAGAGGAAAAAAATGTACTCCTAATTTGAAAAAGAAATCAGAGCAAAGGGGAACTAATTGACTTTTAACATCATGTACTAACATTACGTTAAAAGTCTGTTAGTCTGTATAACATCTCAGGAATTTTTTTTTTTCTTTATAAGAAAACTAAAAATATCTGGATACAGATATTAGTATTAAAATCTTCATCCTCTTCAAAAATAAGCTTCTGAGAACATGTATAAAAAGGCCAAAGACAGAAAAATGAACACATGATCTCAAAAGACTTGCATTTTAAAGAACGCTATTCATGAACTGGAGGGTGGGAAGAAAATTTCCACAATCAGGATACTATCCACAGTTTTGGGGTGTTCCTAGCAGAACCAGAGTTTTGGACACAGGGTTATTTATATTTTAAAGAGGACAGGATAGTCTTTTATAAATGTTCCACAGATTATAAATATTAAGAAAAGAAACTTACAATTGTGATTAAGGTAAAAAATGAACATGATTTTCTTTATCAACTCACTTCAGAAAGAACAAGACAAACATCTTAAGAACCATGTGGGCAAACAGTCCTATGTGCACAACTTCAAAAACTCCAGATGTTCACATACCAAACGTAATTACCCCAAAGGAGATATTCCAGAAACTTATTACAGTATGTTTGAATGATAAAATGATGCAGCTGTATTTTAAAACAACAAAACTTTTTAAAACTTCTGAACCCCTTACATGTCAGGTGTTAGAGGTAAAAAATAATCAATATTCCCTTGAAGATACTATTTCCAGAAGAAACGGGTAATAGCCAAAAATCTTTGTACAAATCAGAAAACAGAGATAGAGAGAAAGCCTTTAACTCAAGGATCCAAATCAAGTCCCGTCAATAGTAATGAGAGCATGTTATTGCCTTAGGGCTGTTTGGCAGATATTAGGAGATGAAACAGAGGACACATCTCACTCCTAGTAGGCAGATGTCCAGAGAACAAGATCAGCTACAACATCTGTAACCAAACAGAAGCCCTGAACAGGCATGGACAGATCTCCAAGATCACTCCCAGAAGTAATTTCCCTAACAGAGGATACTACGGCATCCTCTGGTACAAGAGAGTTCACTCTACATATGAGTCATTTGATATTTCAGTGGGAGAAGTTTGCACAAATGGAATACTTTCCACAATCACTAGAGTCTTATTTAGCCTATTTCCAGAATACTGTGACAACTTTTATGAACAATTGGTTTTAAAAAAATATTCATATATATCTTCATCTACATGAATCACCTGCTGTTCTGCCTTTTATTAAGTCATAGACACACTACAACCTGGCTTAGCTTGAAAACAGGTTTACATCTAAGCTCAATGAAACATTCAAGTGGGTTTTTTTCGACGTCCTTCTGGGAAAAGTATGACTTTTTTTAATAGACATATGACACACTCCTAGAGGAGAAAAAGTTGGGATATCAAAATTTATGCCAAAATTCCCACAAGCTGTTTCTGAACACTTATTAAGAATTAAAGAAGCTGGTAACTCCCTAAAACACCCTTGAATCCCTAAGTACTCAGTACAAGGAGTAAGGAGCTTCTGAGTGACATTCACAGACCAAAGACGGGAAACACTACTATGCCTTTTCTTAAAATAAATAAATAAATAAATAAATAAAATAAACCAAAACAAACCAACAAAAACCCACTGCAAATTTTCCACAAATCACTTCCCACAACCTTTCTCAGCTCTAACCTTCCAGATGCAAAATCAGAATCTTTACTAATAGTAGTATTAAGACTATGGCTGTAAACAAATATTGTAGATTTTAAGTTGCATGAAATTTCAGACGATTAAATGACACAACATTCACATACTCCTTCCTACATATTTGTGTTTGGACACTTGCTCATGGACTAAAAGGGCTCTTGGCTCCAAAAGCCTTCTCTTATGTTTAACCAAAGAAATTTGTAACATTGCACCAAAACTTCATAGAAGTGAATACAGAAAACTACTAAAAAAGACAACCAGGAATTCGCAAAATAGCTTATTTTACAGTAAGAAAATAATTCCTGGAACTGGAAATACAGTCTCTTCATTGCACCATCAATCTATCAGATCCAAGAGTCAGCCTGATCATAGATATCTTGACATTTTACTTTGAAAAATAGGCTAAAGGGAAAGATTTTTTTTAAAACCCAAAAATTAAAGGGATTTCTTGGGGAAAAAAATGTAGCTATACCCTATTAAAAAAAAAAAAAAAAAACCACAACAAAACAATCAACCCATATAGAACACAAAAAATACCAACCTACCACTTCAATTCTGCTTAACACAAGCATGCACTTAATTTTTTCCCTCAACAACATGATCATCTTCCTGAATAGAAGACATGAAGTAACACACTTCAAGAACAGTTATCATGCTTCACACAGCAGATCAATTCCAAGGAACTTAGCTGAAACCAGCCATTCACTAAGATCAAAGAAAATGCTTCTTAAATTGAGTGCATTACTTGGTGTTAAGAGAAACCAAGGAGTTGTTTACCTGAAGCAGTACATGAGACCCAATACGCAAAGAACTATTAAACACAAAGGGCACAAAAACAAGGATGAATGCAAGCCCAAGGATCTCTCATTCCATCTCTGTGCTCTCCTTGACTAGGGCAAGAGACTTAAGAAATCACTTATTTCTTGAACTCCCATATATGTTGTAGCTACTTTGTAGTAACACAGTAACTGGAGGGTCACCTCTTTCTGAAGTCCTGGCTATAAACAAGTACACTAAAATATTGGACCATGCATGAACTTGCAGTTTCCACGGCTTAAGAACTACATGAAATCAAGAAGTTTTCACAATAAATATTCCTCCTTATGACATATTTGCTCCCAAAGTTCCCCTAGAGCCAACCAGAAGTAAAATGCAGCTAATCCAGAAATATCTCATCATTCCTAATTAAAAAGCTTTTCCTTTCCTTTTGGAGAAAATAATTTTTTTAAAATCTTTGTGAAACAGAGATTTAGTTAAAATGACATCTTTTGCCATACAGACAAGACAGAAGCATCAAAATCCAACTGTAATTAAGAAGTCGGCTACAATGAATTTTCAAAGTACTTCTAAAAGAAAAATTCACCATCTGAAGCATTATCAACTAAGACACTGGAAGCTCACAGGGGTAGGGGTATTGAGGCAAGGATTGTATTTGATTACTCAACAGGAATCTCAAAGACATGCAAGAAATGAGTCCATCATTTCAAAGGAAAGCATTTTTAACCATCCTTCTGCAAGCTGGTACTAGTAAATATTTTTCTAAACAAATAATTCTGTAATTTAATTGTCCCAACTCAGCAGCTACATTGAACACAGAAGTGGAATTCAAATGCCAGTGCAGAGTCTTGAGCACACGGTCCTGTTATCACAAATCTCAGTACATCCATAACCACAAGAGCACCACTAGGTTTTTCCTTGAATAAACTATGAGCTGGCAGAAGAGTAAAGATAAGACAACTCAAACCAACACAAAGTCAATCAGTACATTTTTTTTTGTCAGACAATTTTTTTGTCAATCAGTACACTGCATACAGTTGAAAACAAGCACACAAATACGCAACATGAATATCCACGTTCTTTAACTGAATTTTGACATATTATCTATTGCATTTCTATTTATATCCATTTCCAATTTTTTTTAATTATTATATAAAGTAGAGGTCAGTTATGCTTTCTATAGTTCATAACAGATGATCATCACGTTAACTTGCATTAACCATCAATTATAATGTTAGAGACCACTTAGATACTACTAAAACTGGCCTATGATTCAAAAACCATGATAGTCATAAAATCAATTTTTCTTGGGTTTTGTGGTTAACTTATTCTAAAGTTTGGAGTTCAAGGATTTTTACCTATGTGCCTTTTCATATCTTTAATACTGTGAGTCTTAGTCTTATCCAAAAGATGAAATCTGGGGGAAGCAGA
This sequence comes from Myiozetetes cayanensis, assembly GCF_022539395.1. Taxonomy (NCBI): domain Eukaryota; kingdom Metazoa; phylum Chordata; class Aves; order Passeriformes; family Tyrannidae; genus Myiozetetes; species Myiozetetes cayanensis. The sequence continues at coordinate 97,115,555 of NW_026087742.1, read as the reverse complement.
AAACACACAAAGGTTTAAGCAGTAATTTCCAAACACATGCACTTCTTTTTCCATCTACTAATTATCCCTACATTGCCAAAATAGAAAAAAAAAAAGTAGTTTACTTTTTATTCTGTAATTCTCTTTTAAGCACTCATGGAAGTGCTGTTCAAGTCTGGACTGTATCCACCTTTGAGAAGTGTGTCACAATTTGTTTATGCTATAGAATTAGATAATTATGCAGTACTTCAGCTGCCTTCCCAAACATGGATAGACCACTCTTTCTAAGAAACCATTGTGCATTAAGGTTTTTTTTAAAGTCTTATTTTTAGCTGTTTAAACTGCAATCCAAAATACTAAATAAATCTATTTTGAAATATTTTTTCAATTTTTTTTTCAATATGCTTTGGTATCAAAGCATTTTCAGCTTTGATACCAAATTTTGCATTTTGCCACAAAGAATCCTAAGCACTTTGTGTGCGAAAGAGCTTAACCCTAAGTACAATATAAATCAAAATAGTTTCAACAAGATTCTCCATAGATATTTAATCTTGAAAAATAACTTTTTCAGAACTCTATGAAAGACAGCCTTTGATTCTCTGTTTTGGTTCAAGGGTGTTGATATCACTGTACTTTATTTTTGTCCCATTGCCAATTAAATATACTGAAATAAAAAAGCCATTGAAAACAAAAATAAAAAAACCTAGCTGCTTTAGGTTTTGATATTTACTAATTCAGCCCTTGATGGCAATCAGATCCTTGGGCCAAAGAGCTAACAGCACAGCACAGAACTGCCTCCATCCTGCAAACCACGGAGAGACCACCAAGCTCATCAATAGATGCACGAGCCTTTCCTACTCCAGCCAACACCCACAAGAAGGCTGAGAAACAAACTGAGAAATATTCCAGTTTATTTGATCATGCAACATATATCTAGAGCAAGGCTTGCTGGGAGGGTGGTTATATTAAATGGTTGACTCAAACAATTCAATGGGCCATTAAAAGTGACAGATCATGTCTTGCACATTCTCACTGTATTCAGTCCAAATTAACTTTTCTATCTGGAAAAGAATCAAGAAAATATCAAGACCCTTGTAGCATGGCAGAGCAAAGCCTAAACTCTCATTACCTTGCTATTAATGACTAGTTAAGAACTGATTTATATCCACAAAATAGGCTTGGCGTTGGTGTCAAGGCAAAAAACTACATTGGAGTCCCCGCTCCTCTCCATAAGCAGAGAGACAAAAAACTTGTTCATCGAATTCAAATATTACAACCCTCTCCTTTGTGACCTGGCAATTTCCACTTGAACCCATTCAGCTCCCTTTAAAACTCCCCAGATGCACTGTAGTGATCTTTTAATGAGTTCTAGCTCCAAACACTGGTGACAAAACCACCTTTCAAGTCACTCCAATACCTGTTCAGTGGTTTTTGTTATTACCTTGACATGCCTTTTCATGCTCCATCCTTCTCCAGTCACACCCTACTCTTCTACACCCAACTGAGATCTTCCTTAGAGGTGTTCCACTACCAAGATCCTCCCCACATCTAGCTGACCTTACACTCACTTCCCTCTCACACACACCCCAAGGTACCACACTGCCAATATCTTCCCCAGACACCTAACTGGTCCTAGATCTAATTCCCTCACACACCAACTTTGCTCCCTGCCAGCAAAGGCAGGACTCACCACTGACTTCACCAAATCTTTCATGAATGTTTCCAAGTTGGTAATGATACCACAAGCTCAGTCCCCAAATCAGTTCTACTGCTTGTAGCTCTCTCACCTCTTAATAGCCACTTCAGTGCTGCTACTCTACTGAAAAACTGACTCTGACACCTATTTTTCTTCTGTTGACTTTAAACATCCATCTTACATTCACATGAAAAGTGAATCTTCCTTTTTAAACATAACTTGAAGCTTGTTTAGAAATGTTGTTTTACTATGGAAGTATTTTAAAATTCAGTAGTCAAGACTGCCATTCACAAAGAGGATTTACTCAAAGAAGGTTTTAAACTGATTCATCATTTTTGCCTAATCCAATTCCTTACTGAATCAAACTTAATTGACATAAACCACCCAAATACCCATCTGCCCTGAAGGTTAAGTCAGCTTAGGGAACTAAACCAGATGAAAACTACCTTCTCAGAAAAGAAAAGTCAATACTGCATAGGGTTGGGGAATTTCCTAATTTTTCTTACTGTCGGGTCAGATAAGCACTGGTACCAGTGCAAGAGGGGTGAGACCACACGGCTGGCGGGGAGGACACTGCTGGTTTTGGCAGCAGTGAACTATTAGCTCAGGAGTGCTGTATTGCCAAACCTTGCTGAGCGTGCTCGCTGCCCTGCCACAGCAGGCAGGGAGAGAGGTAGGAAAAGTACCTAGCACATGTTTTCTTTAGCTTGCTTCTTTCAATCAGAAACAAGCTGAAGATTACTTAAAAGCTGCAATACTGTCTAGCTTTGCTGGTGAATGTGAACTGTCACATCTGCAGTAGATAAGATACTCAGGAAGTTCTATTTTTAACTGTAGGCAGAAAAAGTATTAATTTTACTTTGTTTCAACAAAATATCAACGAAATACTTCTGTTTGGCCTCACATACAACTTTACAAAGCTCTACCTTCCAGCAAACAACACAAAATTATAAACCAACATTACATTTAACAGGCACCTCTGAGAAGCTTGTTAACAGGACTTTGCCACAGATAAGTTTCTAATTTTTTTTTATTGCCTACAAGTCATTTGTTCTTATGTTTATACAGTGTTGTCACTATATTTACATTTGCTAAAAACATGAAACTTATCTCTCAAACTAAACTTATCACCAGAATCCAAGCCTAAATAGGATTTTTTTCTCCAGATAACAGAACTTAAATCCCAGCCCTAGCCTTGTGACATTTCAAATCTTGCATTCTCACATGTACACACTGTAGATCCTGAAAAGCAGACGCTTCCCTCCCCATACCCTTTAGAAGACATGCTAATGCAAATACCCAGTTTTAACAATGCCTGGTGCTGTTTAATGGTAATAAATATCAAGAACTGACAAGATCTAGCAGATCATGGTTTCTCATTTTGCGGGATCCAATGCATATGTGAGAGCCAATACCGTATCACAGAACCCTTCGAGAAACCCTTCATAACATGTGCCACTGTGCTGCTGTAACACACAGAAGTCACAAGTGCTAAGTTACTCCTTTCTAGCATGCACACAAATACAATAGGGCAGGTGTCTTCATTCTGTATCTAATTGCTGCAAACCATTCCATTAAGAGGTAAAAACTACATGCACACACACAAACAAAAAACCCTTCACCTTTAACAAAATGTTAAGCTTCTTAACAGTGGTTTTTTTGTTAATGAGGTTTCAGTGGCTCAATAGATGTTTTGATGCTTTAGCACACATGCATTAGGTCTTGCAGTTTTATGCTTCCTAAGCCAGATTTTCAAAGGATATGTATTTTAACTAGTAAAAACCAATTAAAAAACAACATAAATCACTATTATTGTACTATAAGGAAAACCTTTCACCCTTAGGAAGAAACAGTGGATGCCTCCCACCTCTACTTTCCAAGACACTGAGAAACTATTAAAAACATTTATAATACCCAATGACTGGAAATGTAGCACTCATTTATAACAATGCTGAATTACAAGAAAACACAAATGCTCACTTCATACAGGCATTGTTTTTTCCCAAGAAACATAAATCTAAAAATAAATTAAAAGGGTTTTTTTTTAAACATTTAAATCAGAGAGGTGAGATCAAGGGAGAAGGGAGGAGAAAGTAGTAATTTAGAAGTATTTACCATGAATCAGTTAATTAACATTTGCATGTAATCAGAATCTACCGATCAAACAAAACACTCAGCTTGAAAATCATACCTAATACCAACTAACATTAACTCTAGGACACTTGCATCTTCATTCATTTTTAATCATAAACATTTTCATGGGGTTCACTCACAATATAAAGTTAAATATCTGTCTGAAGACCTACTGGACAGGATGAAAAAAAAAATGAATGTATTTCCCTCATGAAAGGCAGAGAAGTAGATTTATCATGGCATATATGTATATGAAGCTTTCAAAACAAAATGTCAGCTACAGCATGCCTTTAAAAATATTACTAAATTATTCTGAACAAGAACTGAAGTACAAATATGTGCAGATTGCCCAGAGAGGCTCGGGGCACCACAGCCCTTTCCCAACACCATATGCTGCAGCATGTATTCCCAGTCACATGCCAGGAGAGCAGTCGCACAGCTGCACAGCTTTCCCATCCACGCTGTGGCTGCATCCAGGCTTGACATTTGCACAGAAAATTCAAAACATCTGGTTCTCAAGTATTACTTTATATGCAATGCTTTTAATATAAATTCTATCAAGTCCACTGTATTTACTGTTAACTTGAGGTAATGAAGTGGTACAGTTGCAGTGACCCAAATGCCTCAAGTGATGAGGATAAATAGGATTCCTTCCTGGGTGCATCAAGAGAAACAACCAAACAGAGTAGCTCTCCACTTTCTGATTGGCTGCTCTGCCAATCCTTACAAGATATACTTAGCTATATATATACTATATACAGGTCAAATGATATATCACGCAATGGAGGCATTAAAAAATGATGATCACAAACAATGGGACTCCAAGTGATAGCTCACTTAAGTTGGGGGGAAAACTGAATTAGCTAATTTTATCTAGAAAGCTAAAGGAGTGAAAAAACTACTCTGACATTTAATATCTCTTACTATTAAAGATATATTATATTTCTGGTTTCAACTTCTGACTATCAGATACTATTATAAACCTACTAAAAAAAAAGAGTTCTGAAGACTCTGGTACCATCTCTTTTTTATGAACAGCACTCAAAACTTAAACACCTCTTCAACTGAATAAATCCAGCTCTTTTGCTCTCATGGTAGAGTATATTTTTCAGATCTATACTCATTCAGCAATTTTTTTTCCCTTTGCAAGCTTCTTCATCTCCTGCGACCCTGGTACTAAAAGCCTAGAAAGCCAATTTATAAAATCACAACCAAATTAGTATTTCAACAGTTCTACTCCCCTTTAAACGTTTTCAAAGCAACACTTTCAAAAGTACATCTCTGTACCCTGTAGGTTACATTTTATGTTTTACACTAACAACCTGCAGCATACTCAAATACAGCATGTGATTTAAATCTGTCTAGTCATCATAACATTTTCAGAGGGAAGACATAATGATCAACAGTTGCTTTGTTTTCTTCCCATTCCACAAATGTCATTAGCTCAAAACAAAACTATGAGTTGACAGAGTTGATAATCAAAATACAACAAATAGAAAGTAGACAAAAAACGTCTGAAAGCATATACAAACTTTAGGAAAACTTTAAAAAATGGCAGTAGTACACTGTTACCTTCATCTTTCTGATACTTTGGAATAGAAGTATTTGAATTCTAATAATGAATGTCACTAATTTCAACTCTCAGTGTGAGGGCTAAAGGCAAGCCCAGAAAAATGCTATTTGTGAAAAAAATTAATGCTTCTTCTGATTGTCTTTCAATTGCTGAGTACTGTGAACTGGACAGATACATTCCAGTCCTCCAGGAGATATTCTCTTGCCTTGACAAAGAGGCCACTGACTTTCTAACCTTATCCCATGGTGGCACATCAAAAGATCCTTTCCCTCACTAGAGAGAGGCCCATCTTTCAATTTGGGCAAAAAAATCCAGAAGCAATTCTCATCACTTCACAGCACTACCATCTGTCCTCAGAATTGCTCCTCTCCATGTATCAAATAAGGCAAGAAAATATATGAGAATACAGTTTGTCCCTAAAAATACTCTCTTAATACAAAACAAGCAGTAGTTAAGTGACTAAGTGTGGAATTTTCTAGATTTCAATATCTGACATGAATATGCTCTTTACTCAAGCTTCCAACTTGCAATTTCTTATTCCTTTATAAAGCCAGAGTGGGGAAAGAGAAATCATATTATGCAGCATCACACCTTATGTGCATTTGAACACCTTGCTTTGCCACTTGAAGTAACAGAGCAAACAACAATAGTAACAGACTGTCTTTGTCCTACTCAACAGGAAAAGTTGCAAATTGGGTAATACAGATATTTGCTAAAATCAAGTAAGTTATGAGAATAAGGAGTCTGAAATAGTCCAGCAAAAAGCAGCTGGCACTTCTGGACCGTTCTGCCCATTACTTACTTGACATTTCTACTCTGTACCCCTAATAACAAATAGTAACAGAAAGTCTAGTGACTTTCCCAAGCTGACTCCTTGTTTCAAGTCCATTAGCCTTTCCTGCTTATTTCCAATCTCCACCATTACGACTTTTCAACAGAAATCTCCTTGTCCAGTACATCTTACACTTCTTGACCCCCATCCTCATATCTCATATACAGTTCTTATATTTTACTTTCCAACCATCTTCCCTTCCACACCTAGACTTCCTCATATGCTGCCCCTTATGCATATTTTTTCACTCTGAAGATTCCTCAATCAAACTCAGTGTTCCTTCTTTTCCCTCAGGGTTCCCTGTACAGCCAAGAAAAGAGCTGACACCTTCACACCCTGAACCTTCACCAGACCGGTTCCTCCTTACCTGTTTTTCCCTGCCCTACTGGTTTGCAGTCCAGTTCCCCTACTTTTTTCTTCCCAGGCTTCAGGTGCCATCCTTCTTCTCCCTACCCCCAGGCTCCTGATTGCTTTCAAAACCTACCAAAATTTCCCCCCTTCTGTCAAATTCCAGGGCCAATCCCATTTGATCCCATACTCCTTGTTCCAACCCACTGTTCAACAAGGCCAAGCTTTTTTCCTGTGCTCAAATTATTCAGCTTTTAGGCCTCAGAATTAAGATGCTAATGAGGACACAGGACAGAAAAGCTCCCCGACTTCAATTACCATACCAGAAGTCCAGCTTGCAGGAAGTTTTCACAAACCCATCTGCTAAAACCTAGGTCTTTACCCAGCCCATACTGATCTTTTAATTGCTTACAAACTGGTCCAAATAGATGATTTCTCTATGCAAAAACACTTCCACACCTTAGAAGTTTAAAATCCTCACTCCAAAACATGATTTAAATCTTTAAACAAACAAGACAACTCACACTAAGAAGTTGAAGGAAATACTCCCTCTCCCCTAGACTTGTTCCAGAAAAACAACACTGTATTTTAGCTGAAGTTTCCCCATAGAGCAAATCTAGCAAGACTCACCAGCTTGGAAAGCTTCTGCCACACTCCAAGAATTTTGGCTAAGTTCTAATCACTTGAAAAGAGTCTTGTAACAAACAGCAAGAGTAATAAGAACCCTGGTGCCACAAGGATCATCAATATCAACCACAAACATAGTCTTTTGTAAGATCATTTACAATCTCCAGTTATTGACCAGAATCTCAATGTAGCAAGTACTGTGCAAACACAAGATAAAAAGGCAGTTCGACTGCCTTAAAGAACTTACAATCTATTAAGATAAAAGACAACTACTACCACGAGATGAAAACGTGCACTGAAGAGATCCATTCTGAGACCTACAGGATCTGCAAGACAACTGTCCCCAATCTATTCATTACACACAATCCACACAGAGCAACACAGTATCTTCCTGAACCTAACCACTGATTTGATACTAAAGATCCTCCTCAAATCTGCTCATTTTATCACTCTTCTACCTCTTTTTTCTTACCAAAAACCATAAGGTACTCATTTCTGAGTCCTTTATCCCTTACTTCTTATAATTTTGATTGGCCTCCCTTGCCCTCATCATCTTCTCTTTCCCTAACTCCAAAATCCTTTATCGAGCACGTTTCTCACCTCAACTTCTCCAATTAGCATTTCTTTGTCTTCTTGGCTTCAACGGGAAAACATTTGGGGAGTGGGGGAAAGAAGGGATTTTTGTTTTGTTTTGTGGGGGGATTTTAATCAAATAATTACATCAAATCAAATTCACTAACCAAACTACACAAAAGGCTGCGAAATCTCAGGAGGAATGCTGAAAAGAAAAACAGACTACTGAGTGCCAGCTACACGGAAAGAGGAGCCTGTGGGGATGCTTAGAGACTAGTGTCCATAGGAAAGCTTGGAGGTGCTGATCCTCAGAGCCCTTGATGGAGTGCAGCAGGGCCCAAGGTCTTACTTAGTCCAATTCCTCCTGGACACAAACAAAACCACTTCAACACAGAAATGGGGGGTTGAACTCTGTCACTCCATGCCAAACTCATAATGCTGAGGTACATACGCTGCAAGTAGGTTATTTTGCCCTCCACCTAAACCACTTTTTGCCAAAATACAGCTTCGGTACCATTTCACTGCTACTCTTACCTTTCTTTCACAAACTTTGGCAGAAAACAACTAACCTGATCCTTTGCTACTTTGCTGCTGCCCACGGGAATCTGAATAGCTGCAATGAAACCCAAAAAGACCGGTCACTTTCCACTATGCAGAACCCAGGCATCTCACTAAAATAACAAAAGTAGCCTATTCCCAACCAGAGATCAACTCTGCAGTCATAGAACTAGTTCCTGCTACTTGAATTCTGTACAAACTACTGATAACACGCTCATGAAAACATCATGTCTTTTTTATCAACCCCAATGTAAATGTTTCTGAGTTTGTTCTTAACCGATGTGAAAAATAATTCTCCGTTTAAACCTTGTTGTGAAATATTTAGACAAAATTTCAAGCAACATAAGGCATTTCAATTATTTCTTCAAAACATGGAGTCATAATTTTAGCAACACTATTTAAGTTGAACAGTAACTCAATTTTAACACTGTAGTAAATGGCTAAATCTCTTCTATTATTGTCTGTATGGAAGATATTCTAGGGGACAAAACTTCATACTCTGAAATTTAATGGAAAGGATGACATGCCGAGAAGCAACAGACACATCGTGGTGTCATCAGTTACCTTTACAACGCACTATTAATAGTAAGCTAACAACGTATATATGCATTTTAATGTAGAAAAATGTGCTATCTAAAACAAACAAACAAGGATTTAATACCTCAGCAAAAAAATATGTGCATGCATAAGTACGTCCAAATAACGAGACAAAAGATCTTGATCCGGTAGGTAAATATTTAGGCCATTTAAACAGTTATGTATCGTCGTGCAAGACTACAGGAATCTCTCAAATTACTACAGTCTTTAACCCAGACTGTGCTTAAATGTTTCTGTGGCCTGCTTAACATTCCAGGCATACTTCTGGCAAGGTAGCTCTGGCTGAGGTTCAAACTGTCCTTGTCCAACTTTCACTTACTATAAAAACATTGTTTAATATAGAAAAGTATACACAGAGACATATGTTTCTTATTTCGCAGACACCTAGAATACTGACACTTGTGTTCAATAACTCCGCGTGGAAATTTTTAGGTGAACGCTTTGAAGCGAGGTCGCTTTCACCAGGCAGTGCCCGCAAAAGAGAGCCCACGTTTCCACCAGATTTCAGCTACGATGCTTAAATACTGCTTATAACGCAGTTCTGCTAAAAGCCGTCAGACCTGCCCGTATTTATTCACCCTAAACGAGAAGAAAAGGCCTAACTCGGTGTCCCCAGCACCGCCGGGCCGTGCAGACGCTGCCCCGAACACCACGCAGCAGCAGATTTTTGCTGCTAATTTGCAGCAGACCGCGTATTTGTCAAATTAACTGCAGGAATTTCCCGGTTTGCTTACCTCCACGCAGCGTTATCTTTTATGAGGAGGTAATCTACCAAATTACTCCAGCATGCCTCCAGCCTGCTGCTGCCAATTAGTTCAGCCCGGCTAATAAATCAGGATGGCCAAGCCGCTCGGTTACAGCGGGGCTGCTCCGGTATGCGGCGAGTACAAACACGGGCGGTGTCACTGCTCCTGCCTCCCCATCTCCCCCTGCACTGAGACCACGCTTGGCCAGAGCACCCACTGCGGGGCGGGAAGCCTCAGGGGGTTAGTTTGTTTGTTTGTTTGTTTGTTTTGGGGGGGGATCCTACATCTAATTTAACATTAAGGCGGCTGGCGGCAAACCCGTCAGCAGCAGGGGTAGGCGCTCTCCCCCTCAGATCCCCCCACGATGGGCCGGGGAGGGCCAGTGTGGCAGAGCCCCCACCCCGGGCCGCCGTCCCGCAGCGGGGCGAAGCCTCGGAGCGCCCCGCCGGCAGCGGCACCGGCGGCCCCACCGCCCACACCCTCCCGGCGGACGGGGGAAGGAAAATGTCGTCGACGGGCCCGGCCCGGGCGCCCAGCGAGGTGAACCGGGCTCGATCCCTCCTTCCCCCGGGATCTCCCTCGTACCTGTCCCGGGGATCGATCCACGAGGTCTGCCGGGTGTTGTGGTCGATGTAGAAGACTCGCCCGTCGAAGTCCCTCGCCTCCTCCCAGCCGGCGGGCAGCGGCAGCTCCGAGCTCTCCCGGCCGCGCTGCCCGCCCGCCGCCGGCCCGCCGCCCTGTCCCGCCGCCTGCTGCTGCCGCCGCCGCCGCCCGCCGCTCAGCCACGGCATGGCCGCTCCGCCGCCGGGCCGCCGCCGCCCCGCTCCGGCCGAAACCCGCTCCCCGCCCGCCGCCGGGGCAGCTCCAGTCCCGCCCGGGCCGCGGCCGGCCGCCGCCTCCTCCTCCTCTCTTCCTCCTCCAGCACTAACAGGCGGCCCCGCAGGGAGCGGGACTCGGGCGGCTCCGGCTGCGCCGCGCCGAGCTCATCCTCCCCCACGCCAGCCCCGCTCCAAGACGGGACCAGCCCCGCCGCGCTTCCTAACCCCGCCCGGGACCTGCCCCGCGCCGCCGCGGCTCCCAGCCCCCGATCCCGGCCCGAGCGCCCCCGCCCCGCCGCTCAGCAGCGCCCCGCCGCCGCCTCCCGCCCGGCGCCTGCCCCGGCCATCTTCCCTCCCTCCGCCCCGCCCGGCCGTTCCCACGCCGGGGCCGCGGAGCCCTCCCGCCCCGGCCCGCTCTGCGGGGCACGGGGGAAGCAGCGGAGCCGAGCCGGGGCGGCGCCCCGCGGAAGCCGGGCCCGGACCCAGGCACGTCGGCGCTGAGAGAGGGCGGCAGCCTTCCGCCCGGGCCGGGGGAAGGAGGCTGAGGCCCCGTCGGGGCCCGTCCTGCCCTGCCTCGGGGCCTTTGCCTCTGCCACGGCCCCGTGGGGGGATGGAGGAAAAGGGGAGCCATGCCTGCCCCTCGCTGGGTTCTGCATCCCCCAGTGCCCGCACGAAAAGGCTCAGAGGTGCTGAGCAGTCTGGATGTGCACAGGGACACGGGGAAGGGACGGGGGTCTGCTGCAGAGCCTCAAAAGATGATGGAGGAGAGGTGCTGGAGACCCCACGAGTCACCGAGGTCATGCTGTATCCATACTCGGATGAAGGAGAATAGAAAATTGTACATCTGGCTTACTTGACATCTCAGCCTGGTCCCTTAACCCCATTCTGTAGAGCAGAAAGCAGCTGTGTCTGATTTGACCTGAGCCTGCTAGAGATGGCGGAGCAGGGTTCCAGCTACCATCTAGAACTAAATTCCCCAAAACTTAATTAAAACAGGGTTAAAAGTTGGCCTGTGGTGTTCCATGCCTTTGCAGGATGCTGCCTTCAGCTAAACCTTTGAAAATCTGGACATAAAGAGTTAAGATACTGCAGGATAAACTTCTGAAAACTACGAAAGGAGTTAACAATATATTCTCAAACAACCTTAACTCAGCCCCCTGAAATTGGCAATACCCTGCCAGGGATTATATTGCAATTCCAATTATGTTCCACTTGCATTCACCGTTTTAAGTTACATCTCTATGAACATTAATTGCTGCAGCGTGCTTATAAGCACAGGAAATTAGAGGACTTTTGCTCCTGACTTCTCTGGCTTTTCTCTGCCACCCCACTCCCCACAAACCAGTGGTTATCCAAGAGCAGTGCAGGAGAGAAGCAGTATAGATAATAGAGCAAATCTGACTTTCTGCCTATGTTTTGTAGATTATTTCAATGGTAGTAAACTGTAGTCTTCTTACCAGGGCTACTGTCAGCTACATATCACCTACTGAGAGGTGATATGAGAGTAATAGGTGGGTTTAGTGATGAAAGCAAAGTAGTGTAGGAAGCTCTGAGGACAAAGATGTAGTAGATTAAAAATGTTGTAAAGGTGTAACATTTAGCAAATGCGAGGTTGTAGATATCATCAAAAGCATATCAGCTTATGTTTGGATCAGCTCATCTCAACAGAGAGTTCGCTTCAGCAAACACCATCAGGCTGTTTCATGTGATCCCAAGAGTTCAGCACTACCTCTAGGAGCAAGGTGCTCCTTGTGTGCTACATATGATTTTAAGGAGTATTTCAAAGAGGGCAAAGTTAAGGCACAGTACAAACTCTATTTGTTGGTGGTTGCAGTTTCTATTATTTTTAAGTATATCTCCCAGATTTTCAGAGGTTTTGTTTAGCAGACATAGATATTCTCAAATGGCCCATGTCTATATTAACATTTTGGGAAATTGGATTTTTTTGTTTCAGAAATTACCTTCCCTAAGTTACCTTAGCACAGTGGATGCACAGCTCAGCACAACGCCAAGACACTGGACTAGTTCCTAATACCTTGAAGCAGTAGAGCCAGGTTGCTATAATAATCCACAAAATCCAATTAGTCCTGCTGAGGATATGTGCAGCACTGCCTTCCAACATGGGCTGGTTCCTCCTCATCAGTATCTGAAGTCCCAAAAGATGATCAAGCTTCAGTGAAGAACCTGTAAATAGAGGTTGCAGAAACAGTGTGGGACTGACCATGGAGGCAGCAAAAAGAGGGCAGGGAGCTCAAGACAGCAGTGAGCAAGAAGGGAAATGGCAAGATTGAGTGTGGAACATTTCATTCAGCTAATAGCCCTTCAACTAAATTCTTGTCTTAACTTTGGCAAATCGCTCCAAGTTAGAGCCAGAAAAGGACTTGGCTGGGTTGTGGTTTCTCAGGGAGAATTATGATGCACATGTTCCATGTAAAACATGAGCTGTATGTCCAATGTGTCCTGGATTTCATGGATTCATTATGAAAGCAGTTGAGGATGCATATGCTACTATGTAAAGGAGAGGTACAAGATTTTCAGGTGCATTGTAGCTGCTTCTGCAATTGATAGGTTGCCTCTTCCTAAATCTTGAACAAGATTCTACCTGGACAAAGCTTGTAGGCTAAATGTGAGAACATGTGCTAAAAAAACTTTGAATTTTGAAATTTGAAATGTTCCTAGACTTCAGATCTAACTTTTAGGCTGTCTGTATCTAGAAAAATCATTAGCTTCAGTTAGGAGCTGAAGCTTCTTAAACACATATGAATAAAGGTGTTGAAAAACCTGCTTCCAAGAGTCTAGCCAACATAGCTGCCTACAGGAACCAGTAGGAAATGATAGGGCTAGCACTTGCCTCACAAGAATAGAAACTCCGTCTGTCTGCAGTGCACTCATGCCGAGATGCCAGGCAGGAACTCTGAGTTATTTTCCAGGCCAGAACAGTACCCTTCCTCGGATGTTACCTCATCCTTCTACCCATTCCTTGTGAGGAAATGAACAAAGCATTTGGGAGCCAGGGCTTTTTTCTGAGTAACATTAAAAGGCAAGAAGAGAAGAACCTGAAAAGGTCACTGTAGTTTTCATGCCGAAGTACTAATTTGTAATGCATTTTGTGCTATCCTTACCCTGCAATGAAACCCTCCCAGGCCTGCACTGCAGCTCACTCCCTTTCATTTTCCTTCCTCTTCAATGTCTGTCATACTTCATAAAGTATGACAGGGTAAAAGAAAAAAAAGGGACAGAGAACCTGGTGCACCACAGCATGTCTATTGTTTGGGTTACGGAAAGAAACCACTCTGCCAAACAAAGAGGTCCTGCATAGTATGGAATAGGTAATAACACGGAAGATCTTGACTTAAAATAGATAAAGGTCTGCCATGGGAAATTCAATGCTTGCAGTGCATATTATAATCAAGCTGCACAAATGGCAATAAATCACATTATATGTAAAGTTATATCTACAAAGGTTTACGTCTGTCCCTTGTCTCACCTATATCTTCTCCAGATATACATAATACACATTTCAATGCTCACATATTTCACACACCTTCATTCCACACCTGTTTTCCTTTCCTTCCACTTTTTTCCACCCACAAACATTGCTCACACATTCACTCATTCCTCAGGCACACCTATGCCCATTAACTCAAAATTACATAAGCAGCTCTTCTTCATGTGCCCTCCCTTGCCATCTTCAGTGTTTATAATCACAGGTTCTACACATTTGCTCTGTTAAACATGCTCTTATATCCAGGTTCATAATTGATATCACATTTTCCATAGAAAATGTAGATAACATTTCCCACTGTAAGTTGTAGATAACAAGTTCCAACTTTTCTGCTGTCCACAGGAAAAGCCCTTAATTCTGCATAAAAATCCCAACCTCATTTTGGCACTGCACTTCTTTCTCACGATTGCTGGAAAATGGCAGCCAGTCAGAACTGATGTCTCATTGTGTATAATAACAACTCCATCCCCATCTTCTGATTGTGAGCACTTATTTGAAATTTAGCTACCATTTCCAAGATCGTCCAACCTGTGGGGGACCTTTATACTGTTTTGATACCTAAGTAAAAATTGTCACTTCTCTGAGATCATAGATGTCTTCTGGAACAGCAGAGCATAGGCTCCTTCATCATCATTGCCCCAGTAGCTACCTATTACACTCATCCTGCAATTTGGGGCTTCTGCTTTTCCCATATCCAACAGAATAAAATCATGAGAGACTGGGACATAATTTCATATTAACTCTGTCCTTTGGGATCTTTTCTGTTCACTACACATACACGTGTATGCAAAAATATAAATATAAATGCAAAGATAAATTAGAGATAAGAGGACATAGAGATAGGTACATACCTACACATGTACACATATATACAGAAAAATAAATTGTAGGGACCGTCTCTCCAAACCAAATAAATATGCACATTGCATGTGACAATCTATTAGCAGTTTGAACGACCTCACTGCTGAGAAATCTGGTTCAGGGGGAGCCTCCCCTTGGGCTGCCATACAGAGATTTAAGCATCCCCCAGCATGGTGGAAACCTTACTAGTGGCTCCGCTTTTGCAGCCTCAAGCTGTTGTGGCATCTGAGTTCCTTCAGAGGGCAGCTGGGCAAAGCAGAGATCTGATACTTGGGTACGTGGAACCAGGTGGGACACTGTCCCTTCCGCAGGGGTAGCGACTGAGACAGTAGGAGAACTGGACAAGCACCAACCCCAATGGATTACGTAGGGGTTCAGGAATGGTGACAGATGTTGTAGGAAAGATGACCAGCAGTCATCGATCCACTTCAGGGGAAGCAAAAAGTAGCAAACCCTCAACTCTTGCTTGCTGTCAGCAGCCAAGAGCAGGGCTCCAGGAACAGAGGATCTGTTGATGATCATCCTCTGGCTCAGCTGTAGGTATAAAGGGTGCCAGAAAGCAAAGCAGAAATGTAAAATCCCTGAGGGCTTTCCTGATGGGATACAGAGTAGGGAGTTCTATGTGTGTACACGTGAGGGAAGCAAGTCTTTCCCTCTACACCTTGAGCAGGTCTGATAAGACACTTTTCTTGAGGCAGGGTATTTCCACACAGAAAGTAGTCTGAAAATCCCAAATCAGTGGAGAAAAAGCACAGAGAACGTCTGAATGGAAGGATTTCACAAATAAGAGTTTTTATCAGGAAGCATTTATTCTGCATCAACAAGTCATCTGAGAAAAGAAGTAATCTTACAAGCTTTTTGTAATCATTGATATTTTTCCCCCTGCTTTTTCTTTTAATAGTACTTCTAATTAAATGGACCATGAAAGGTCTGTAGTTACAGTCTTAGGGTCAGTAGTTCACATCCAGCTGAGGAAATAAATAATAACAAGCTATTGTCTGGTGCTTCACTTCCTGGCAGGGGAATAACAAAGAGTTGCATTGCCATAGTGCATAGTATGCAAAGATGACACGTGAGGTGATGACAAAGAGGACAGTACATTTGAACACACTAAGAAAATAGTTTCTTACAGTATTTTTAGTTCAAGCATTGAGGCTGTGGTTTGCCTTTGAATGAATGCAATTCAAATGCTTAGATACTCACCGCAATGAAATGTATACACAGCTATTTTTTCCCCTATCATTATGCCCATAAACCACTGAAATATGTATATAATATGCTCTTATAATGCATATTTGAAATTCTATGGCATGCCAAAATTCTTCATTTATGACATTGATTTAATACACCATATATAAGGAATTACTGAACAGCAAATTTTAAATAAACCAAATTATGTAGAAACAGAAAGATATGATACTCATCTAGGCTTCACAGCTTAATAATAATATGTTAGCTACAAGCAGAAAAATTATGAAATGTACAGATATTAAATAACTGTAGCAATAGATTTAAATATAAATCAATTCCCTAAGTGTGCAGACCTGCTAGTGTTCAGCTTGCATATCCCTTTCTAATCCTCTATTTCATGGCACCTACTCATTTGTATCTGAAAGGCCCGGGATAAAGGCAATGTGAATTTCTTTTTGTCATTCCTAATGTAACATTTCACTTGACTTATTTATCAGCTGTGAGTAGCATTTGCTCCAAACAGCATAAGTGCTCTTACTCAGGAAATCCCACTGACCATGTTCCCCTGGATAAATCCCATTCTTCATGCTGCACCTCATCTTGCCAACCATTTAAATGCCCAAATTCAGCATTTTATCTATTAAAACATATCAGATGTTTATAGCTATGAAAAGTTGTTGGTTTTTCTTTTCTCACAGAGGGACAAGACATTTTTCATGTGCCTTCCTGTGGTACATTCTGTCCCGGCCAACATTCAAATCTGAAGCTCACCATGAAGTGCTGTGCAGAAATTGCACAACATTTAAAATTTTAGATTTTTTTAATTCTCTGTAGAGTTCTGATGAGTTGGAAAGCTAGTTCAGTCAATATGAAACCTCTGCTCAAACATCCCATGGCAGGGATTGAGAGGGTAGGAAGTAGTTACTCCAGTCACCTCTCTCTCATCTCTGTCTTCACAGTGAATACTCACCTACTTATTCTATTTGCAAACTTAAGCCTATTTCACTTAAGTGCTTTCCCAGACAAGTATAAATAGGCTCTTGGAAGTGGTAATTAAGTCAGGACCACGTTCACTCACAGGAATTTAACAGCTTCTCCTGACAGAATGCTATTGTTTTCTCCTCTTCCATCCAGGTCTTTGCAATTGGCCACAGAGGACCTGGAACACTTTAACAGTTCAAACCATTTGCAATTTGATTGAATACTGGCACATTATTATTCATTTTGCTTCGTTATTCATGCTGCTATTAATTTTTATTTGAAAAATAATATGAAGAAATAGATTCAGTCTGAGCTCAGACTTGTCATGTACCCAAAGTAAAACGGGATAGTGGAGATGCCCTAAAGAACCCAAAGGCTGGTGGGTGCTAGGGAGAACCTGGGGAGATATTAGAGACAATTGTGAACTCCAGCATACAAAAATACATTTCACTGACTGAGATTATAGTTTGAGGCTTATTGTCCTGTATTTACCCCATATTATACTAACTCCAGTGACAATTTTGTCTTACTTGTATTATCATAATAAGTTGCTAAAACGCAACTTCTCTACAAAAATTTGTTGAAGTTAGCATGATTTTTTTTCAACTGTTAGTTAGATGAAATTAGGAGGAAAAAAATTATCTTCCAGAATTTCATTTCACTTTCTACTTAAAGTACAGGAAAGTTATTCGTCCTGTTAAATTTTACAAAGGGACCTCTCATGCCAGCATGTTTTTATATACACAGTGACTGCATTTCAGCCCCAACAGGACATGGATTTTTGCCTCCTGACCTTAGAGCCTGCACGGTGCTGTGCCACCCCATGGTGAGAAGGCCCCTTCCCTGCTGCCTCTCACTTGGGCACGGTGCTCAGGGGAAGGCCTGAAGACTGGTATGTGTCTTGTGCCAGTTTGAAAGATGGTAAATGTATTCACTGTCCTGCATAAAGCTTTTATAAAACAGAAATAGAGAATGTTCTAGATAAATTACCATATATAGGCTCTCTGCAGGATTCCCCAGCACATTCGCTCAGTGACTCCCGATTATTTCAACAACACTGTAGTGCTTGTTCTCACATTGACATCACCAGAGAGATATTTATTCCAACACAACATGTTTGCCATGCAGAATATGTCCAATTTGGTTTTACATAAGCACATTATTACAGTTCATTTTTCATTTTCATCCAAAGATGTATTGTCAGTGGTATTGCACACTCTTAGGGAAAGAAACAACACAAAACAACCCTCTCAACACCCCTTATTTTTTTTCTTCCCATCTAAAAGAAACACGCCAGTTCTCATGGAATTCAGTAAGTATACACTCCAGTTCAGTAAGACAAGAGTAACACTGGCAATGCATGTTGTGATTTGGATACTGGAAACATTTATATACCTATATAATACCTCTGAAACACGAAGATGATTTTAACACGTCAAACCAAAGTCCTTCCAGACCAGAACTGTGTTTCTAGCAGTGACCACTACCTGCTGCCCAGAGGAGTGTAAGGACAAATCAGACATATAGTGACATTTTTCAAGAACCATCTTTCAATCTTCAGTGCGTTCCAGCTCAGGATATTCTTGCCTAGAGGCATTATTCCTGTATTCAACAGCTCCCAAGGGATTTTATTTATTGAATTCACCAAACTGTTTTAGCATCCACAATATATATGGCAAAGATCTTTATCTATACCCTTGGAGAAGTATTATCTTTTGAACCTTTGTGTTATTACCAGTTGATGCCTCCTATCTGTTGTACTAAAGGAAATTGTGATTATTTTCTGTCTTCTCCATGCAGATGCATCATATCTCCCATTCATCCTTGCTATGATGTGGGGTTTGTGATATTCCTGGACTTATGGAGGAAGAAATCTCAACTATATTTCATGCAAATTGGACTGAGTAACCACTGCCCCTCATTCACCATGATGGCTGAACAACAAATCAGAAAATATGGTTGGATAATAGTCCCCACTGTTTTTTCTAAAATTAAGGCAAAAATGCAATTTAATGGTTTATTTTGGCCTTCAGTCCATTTTTCATGTGCAGTGGATGTGCATAGAAGTGCTGAATACCAGAACCTACAAATGCTATACCACTTCCAAAAAGCAGAATTCTTTACAGAATTCCCCAGTATGTCCAGATCAGAAAAAGAGAACCATATTACTATTATATTAATGTTATACAAGTATTACATTCATAAACAGAATAGTTCCTCTTATATAGCAGTCATCAATATTTGTTCAGGGATTTTTCCCCTTTTTTTTTGTGGTTTGTTTGTTTGTTTGTTTGTTTGTTTGTTTTGGTTTTGTGTGGTTTTTTGTTTGGTTTTTTGGGTTTTGGGGTTTTGGGGGGTTTTTTTTAGTTTTGGGGTATTTTTCTTTTCTCTTTAATTTATTCTGGACAGCACTGCTGACCCATTTGGATGGATATTGTTCTTTTAAGCCAACAGCACTTGCAGAAATCAAGTACATATTTTATAGGAGTGTAACAGATCAATGCTAGATGTAGCATATATGTAAAGAATTTCTAATATTTTTAATTGCATAGAATCATTATAGTTGGAAACGACCTCCAAGATCATCAAGTCCAACCTTCACCCAAAGGTTAAAAACAGCAAAATAAAAATAAACAAAATTAGTGGGATGATTGTGCTTCGTAAGTTTTGCCCTACATCATCATGCCCTGGTGAACACTGTCTCACCAAAATTGCCTAAACAAATTACCTCGGCAGAAGACTTCAGTGTAATGTGAGAGCCTTTAAAGTTCAGGTATCCTCAAGTTCTTGTCAAATTTACAGTAATGTTTACATTTAAACTGACCCCCAGAGATTATATTTTAAATACTTGTGGATTAATATTCTCATTGGATCACATATGATATTAAGCAAAGTTTAAATGATCATGCAGACTACTTAATTTTTTTTTACAGTGTTTAAAAACCTGTAATTAGTTTTTAAAATCTAAGATTTTTCAGCCATTTAAAAGCAAACTTGCAAAATAAAGGCTCTTTTTGTTTATTTTACCTTTACTAGAGGAAAATCCTCAAGTTTCTGTAATGCCTACTATTGCTTTACTTGGTACAGCAATAATATAGCCTAAGGAAAAGCATCTACTGAGCTCACAATATTGAGTTAAGATCAGTATCCAGCAGTGAGCTTCTGTCACTAAACACAGCAATCTGGCACAAGGTTAAAAATCTATTTTTTTATTCGTTACTTGATCCAATGCCTCATTAGCACAGAAAAATCCTTATGTCAAGGTCAGCACCCTCAGAACGGTTTGATGCTGTGGAGATCCGTGCTGAGTTACTCCTTGTGTCATGCAAATATAACTACAGATTTGGTCTGGCTCCAAGCAGAAAGAACTTTTTCGTGCTTCTCTAGCAAAGCCAGTGTATTTTCCTCTCTATTGATTCTTCTCTTTCTTTGGAAGCTCTGGATTCTTATATCTGAGTTACACACTGTGAATTGCCTGAGTAGATAATGAAGATACTAGCCTTTGGTTTTATCTTTTATAAATGACTGTCTATTATCACAAAGAATGAAGAATTTTGTGGCAAAGGCAGGGCTGCAACTCAGTTCTCAAGGACAGGAGGCAGCTGATTTAATCCCCAGACTTTCTCTTTGAATGGTGTCTTGCCTCATTCACTAAGCACTTCCAGCTTTTGGAACACAGAAGTGAAAAATGCAATTAAAACCAAAGTTCAAAGGTTTAAAATGACACTGAGTATGCATTTGGAGAGACTTTCCTGGATGACCAGTATGGCACTGACAAGTGCCATTGACCATGGACTCTGCAGGTCTAAGGGCTGTGTTTCCTTCACAAGCTCTGACACTGGGATTGCCAGAGGGAAATTTCCGTGGGTGAAAGTTGAGGGACTGCTGTTTTTTCCTTTTAGCAGCTGCCAATATCCTGCAGACATCCAACTGAAAGATGGAAGCTGTCATGCCCAGCTTGCAGGCCTGGTTGTCCTAAAGAAGGGACCTGTCTATTAAATGATTCCTTGGTTTGTAAGTCTCAGAAGCCACTTCTGCCAATAACTGACATAATTAGGAGAAAAAAACCCTGTAGATCATTCAATGTTTCGTGGAATTAAATCAACACAAGAACTAAACCAAAACATAAAAAAACCCCAAATGAAACAGTATGTGGGATGTGCCCCAACTCTGGTGAGACGTGATTTTAACCTATGCTTGAATTGAAAATTATAGATTATACTGATTTAATTTCATTTATTAGATCTGATTGAATAATAGAGCGGTCACACAGGGAAAAAAATAAAAGGAAAAAGAAGGTGAAAAAGAAAGCATTAATTTGCAATGTTATTCAGAATGTGATAATCGTGTGCATGAATAGTGTGGTGGTCCATTGGATCTTCCTGGTGCCATCCAGCTGGCATAAATTATTAGTATGCACTTTTCTATAATCACTAGGTCTGCTGAAGTTTTGATCAGTATGTTTAGGATGTCCTGTGTTCTGCTGTGAGAATAAGGAAAATCTAGAAAATGAGCAGTGACCACTTCAGGTGTTGTTCTCTTTTTTGTTGAGAGATTCCCGACTGTGGCTCCTTTCTTTGCTGTCGCTGTCAACATTATGACAAAGTCATAGGATCACACTGTACCAAATATGTCCCTTGAAGCATATGTCAGTGGAATGTTTTAGGACTGAAATAGTAGAATTTTTCTTTTGGCTGTGCCGTTTTCCTTTCCATGCTGCTTACTTTTTAATGCAAGACAGTCTGTATATGAACTAGGTTAAGAGCAGCTAATTTTCCTAATATCATTACCCTTTGGGAGTATCATTTTACTAGAAATAAAATGACATATAATCCTGCCCCCTAACAACACCATTATTTATTACCACTCTATTAATAGATCCTGTAACTTGGTTTTATTAACAAAAGATATGACTGCATATTTGGCAGTAACTCTCTTGATATCAAAAAATCACAAGATTAGAATCATATTTTCTCAAAAACACTTTCTAACAATAGATAGAATTCACACCAAAGAACATCTTGCTAAGAATAGATGAAATTAATGTGTAAAAATGCTTCATGCACAGTGGAAAAAATTTCAATAATTTTGGCTGGAAGGCTATGACAATTTGTGACAAAAAGAAAATGATGCTGTCAGAAGTGTAGAAAAATGTTTTAGCTCTGCTATAGTGCTGTTTGATTCCTCACCCCAGCTGAGTGTTTCATGCTCTTTTGGAAGAAATCAACCTTCTTAAAAATTTGCCACTTTTAGGTAGTTGTCTGTCTCCTATGTTTAAAAAATATAGTTGTGAATACCACAATCCCTGGATGAAAATTGAGATTATTTTTTATTTGGATCATTTTTTTTTCTGAATGTGTATCATCCCAGTGTAACTTGGCTTGAAGAGGAGGAGTTCTTCAGTAACATCTTCAAAGCTATCCCACTAATCCTCAAAACACAATTTGCTGATACCTGCACAAAGTCAGATTGCAGTTAGACTGACAGTGTGCTGGCAGTGTGTTACACTAATACTGTATCACACTTTCCTTACACATGTCTTTCTTGACTTTTCAAACTCCTTCAGCAGCAGAACAGGATCCTGCCATTCCTAAATACTAGCCCATAATTAGCATAATTAGCAGCCACAGCTTCTTCATTCTGGTTTTTATCATTCCCCCTTATACCTGGGAGAATAAAAGTCCAGTGTCTTCAGTTTAGAGCTGTAATGTGTTTTTCAGTGGTGACATAAATCACATCCCATGGCAATTAACATGACAAAGGACAGTCTGTTGTTAGGGTATAGTCAACATACTTGAAACGTCTGTGTTTCACATCATGTGAATATGTGACTTGAACTAATCACTCCTTGACACAGCTGTTACATCCTGACCGACAGGCCCAGCTCCAGCGATGCCACACTGAATGAAGCACCCTCCAGCTAGAGCCCACTACCCGCACTGTGCAGAAAGGTGACACTCTCTGCTGCCCCCCTCTCAACTTCTCTTTGCCCTGTGCCCCTCTGCTGAGGTGGGGAACCAAGAACTGGGCAGCGCCTTTGGCGGTGTGAGAGCAGGAGCAGCAAGCTGTGGGGCAGCACTGGATGGTGAATCTCATTCTCAATGGGTACGTGGGTCTGTGCATTGAAAGCAGGGAGGCCTGACTTTTATCTACTAAGTTTGCCCTGCCAAAGCAGCTACATGTAAATGTCCCTGTGTACCCCATTTAGAGAAATTTAAAGCCTACTGTAAAAGAATGGATACCTTTTATTAATACATTCTCATTTAGATATATTTTATTTAAATGCTTTCCTAATTTAATTATGGACTTGTGTACCCATAAGTTTGAAATGATCTAATGAAATCTGTTGCTGGCCAGTCAGCCTAAATGTGCAGATTTGAGGGTAAACAGGGCCACAGAATCAGAAGTCATGCTACATTATGCAGATGATAAGAAAGTAGAGACAGCTTAATTTCCTTTTTCCGCAAATCACCATGGGTTTCTTTCATGCAGATTTTTTGGTGTTCAGTATCTTCTCTCATCATGTGTGAAAAGCATTCCTGCACTTCAAAATCCATAGAGATAACAGTTTGCAGCTTCAATTTCTATACTGGCCATAAAATGCAGAACTGCCTCTTTAAAACTAAAAAAACCCCAAAGGTTAGGGATCGTAGCTTGCAGTGATTTCTATGTTCTTTCGCATTTTCCTGCCACACTTCCTTTATTTTTGTCTGTCGTTAGTTTAAGTGTAATTTCATCTGGCTAAAGCATCTGTCATTTTGTTTATCTTTTATGTACTATGCATACCAATGGCACTGCTTAAGTATCAGTACAAGTGTGTTTATGTTAATAACAACAGGCATACAAGGAATTGTTCTATGTCAGGTGCTATCTTACAGCATCCCTTTAAAAGAACAGATTACCAGTGAACACTGAACACCTGTTTTTTACATTCTTTAGTAAATGACTAATGTTTATATACAAAGAGAAGGTGACCTCAATCACAAGCTGTAGCAGCTGGCCATCACACTGCCAAATCCCTGCGAATGTTAGCCAGTTAGCAAAAACAAGTTTTCTTTTTGTGACTTCCAACTGTCACCTTTATTTGTTCTCAGCTAACTCAAATATTACTTATCCACACAGGATCACAGGCCAAAGTACTTCCTGCAACCAGCTGCTGGCACTGAGTGTGCCCCATTGATCAACAGCTCAGGTGTTTTGACCACAGGATTTATCTCAACAGAAGACTTGGCTGGTTACCGGAGAAAGATCCCATATGACGGCCACACAAAGCCATACAGGGTCCCTAGAGGAGGAGCAAACCTTATTTCCTGCCTGGCTGGGATGGAGGGCAGGCGGAAAGGAGGAGGAAAGGAGATACTTCCATTGTTTACAACAGAATAGGAATTCCAGCTCTAAGAGACTCCAAGCAGAGGTCTGAAAAGACATAATGACATTCCTCCTGCCTCACGTGTTCACCTCCAACTGGTTTTGAGAAACATTTCCATAAATACCTACCAGAGAAGGTGAAAAGTATTCCTAATCTTCCCACAAAACATGCACAGAACATGAACGCATTTCTAGAGGGAAGAATATTTCATTGACATGAAAATCGAGGCAGCACACAACATTATATTCAACAGGCACCTCCAGTTTGGAAGGAAACAGATTTTCCAGATTCCAATTCAAACGATGCCAGAGGCAGAGATAGAGGTATGATTCACAAACCACAGCCTCCAGTTTGGCTGTTCCTGGTACTGCAGCTTAAAAGCCAGCATGGTAACCAAAAGAGGAACTAGCTATCTTTCCAAAGAATTGGAATTTGGATTGGATTCCAAAGCTTGAATTACAAAGAAACATTCAAAAATCTTTATTAAAGCTAAATAGCCAAAGAGATACTTAATTATTATCATTAATTGGTATCTACATGATACTTAAAAGTAAACCAATGTAATTACTAATATTTAGTAATTTTTAGTAATTAAACATTTAGTAATTTAATAGTGAGAGTGCAAAAAAATAAAATATTTTGAATGTGTTTCCAGTACCAGTCACAGTCCTACAAACTGTTCAATAGGAGCTTTACTTGCCCATTCACAGGGTATATGCATTTTCGTGAAAATTACGAGCAAAGAATATAAATTCTACCTCTTTCATAGTTCTGTTTGTTGTTTTAATTCTATATTTCATATTATATGTTTTGTCATCTTTCATATAATTAGACTTACTGAAAGCTGCCTATGTATAGATCCAAAATCTTTTCTCAGAATTCATGTTACTTTAAGTTTCTTCTTTCCATCTCCATCTATTTTGGAAACCAGACCAAGCATGAAAATTTTCAGCCAGAAAAAATGTTTATGCTACTAGTCAGGGCACAACATGTACCTATGTGTATGCAAACACTCCCTCTTGCTGCACAGGATTGCAACTTTTTTCCAACTTTGTAGATCTTTATTAGAAAGTTGATTAATGGATAAAGCTGATCCAAATGAGAGCAGTCATGGCAGTTAAATTAGGTGTAGCACCATTTGTTTTGGGGGCAGAATAAGTCTTGCATAGCTAGTTTTCGCCTTCTGTTTTAAGTATTGTCTATCAATGTTACCTGCTAAGGAGTTTCTCTTTTCCACCTCAGTTGAATTTGGGTTTTTTCATTTAGATAAAAACCAGAAAACTGGAGTGGAAGGGGACTTACATATTTAAGTGTCCAATACTGACTTGCAGTCCAAGGAAAAAGAAAGCTTCTGGTCAAAAGCAGCTGAGGATCAATTACCCGTGAATCCTCTGAAAAATCCCAGCCCAAACCGTGTGAATACTCTGTACTGTACAGCTAACCCCCATTCCCAGCTTCCCTAAATCAGTGTGGAATGACACCAGCTCGGGTAGCATGTGTTTAAATGGTGGAGCAAAGGGCAACTTATTAGCTGCCTGTGATAGCTGTAAGATTTCTGCTCCATCATGTTATCTTAGTTCTGTATTATCTAATTATAGAAATCCTTCTGAATGTTTATCATACAGTTTAAAGTGGATTTCATACTCTGTTAGCCACATACCTTAATGATAGATTTAAAATTAGAGAAGAAATTAAAAATCAGGTGTTTCCTACATGGTCAAGGCTCTTTTTAGTTGTGTCTATGAGAGAACCACAAGTTATTTTTAAATAAAAAGCTCTGTTTATTTTCTTTTCTTTCTATAAATTCTCCAGAGAAAGGAAGTCTTTACCAGAAGGCTCCTCAGGTCGGTTTTTCTTTTTAGTGGCATAAGAGATGTCATTTGATGGTTTGCCTTGAAACCGATTTCAAACATCTCATCACTGCCTGTCCAGGCCTTCCTCCAGAGTAACTTCATCAGCCAGATTAAAATGTGAACAACATGAAACATTCATAAAAGTCTGGCACGTGATACACTGAGTGTTTCTCAGGACACCGTTTTTCTAATGTTGCTCTCCTGAACTGTCAGAGATGTGACAGGGCCATGGAAAGGAGATTACTGAACAATGTCAAGCACTGGGAAAATTAAAGAGAGAAAGGAGAAAAACCTCTCTGGTAGTAGGGAACTGAGGTCTTCAAAGACAAAGAGTGTCTTTGTGACACAAAAAGACACTGAAAAAGAAAAAAATCTTTCACAATAATCATAAGTGATTTTATCCAAGTATCACAATTTAAGTTTGTTAAACTATGTATTATTTTGGGGTAAAAACTTTATCAAATTAATACAAATAATATGCCTTGCACAATGAGCTGCAAAAATTCAATGAAACAACACAAGGAATGAAAAAAGAAAAAAAAAAAAAGTAGGGTATTATTTAAAGTATTGGAACTTTGAGAAAAAGGGCTGAAGGGTTGTAGGGGGTAAAACCAGTTTTCCAGCGCCTTGGTCACACGTCTTCTGAGAAATGCATCCACCTCTGGGGTCCCCAGCACAGGAAGGACAACAGCCTGTTGGAGTGAGTCCAGAGGAGGGTCACCAGGTTGATTAGAGGGATGCAACAACTCTCAGGGCTGAGAGAATTGGTAGTGTTCAGTCTGTAGAAGAGAAGTTTTTGGTGTCTGCCAGTACCTGAAGGGAGCCTACGAGAAAGATAGTCTATTTACATAGGCATGCAGTGACAGAACAAAGGGCAACGGCTTCAAACTGAAAGACAGGTTTAGATTAGATATTAGGAAGAAATTCTTTACTGTGAGGGTGGTGAGGCACTGGAACAGATTGTCCAGGGAAACTGAGGATTCCCCATTCCTGGAGATGTTCAAGGCAAGTTTAGATGGAACACTGAGCAACCTGGTCTAGTGAAAGATGTCCCTGCCCATGGCATGGGGCTTGGAACTAGATGATCTTTAAGGTCCCTTCCAACCCAAACCATTCTATGATTTCTGAAAGTCTCTCCTGGAGACCCCCAGTGATGCACCCTCACATGCTGCCCATCCCTGTCTCCACATCGGAGTGTGGTGGAGGTGGTGTGACAACAAATCCCTTAGAGAGCCCTCTGTCCACACAAGCGCTCTGGTCTCCCCGTGTGTCTGTGGGCAGCGGCAGCCCCCCGAGGAGAGCAGCTGAAGCTCTGACGCTCTGCAGGAGGCAGCTCTGCCCGGGGGCAGCACATCCGTAAGCCCGCCTGGGCCAACATCCCTCTGTCATTCCCCAGCTGGCCCCGAGGAAAGAGCTTTTTCCCATACCATACGGGCCGTACGGGTCTGTCGGGACTGAGCAGTTGGAAACCTCCCCATGGAGCCATAGCTTTGCCGTCCCTGCTGCTTCCTTCAAACGCCTGCGGCGGATAGGGGCGCGGGCAGCCCAGCTCCCGTCCCTCTCCCCAGGGGAGATCCGCCGGGAATGCGGCGCGCGGAGCGCGGGACGGGCCCAGCCTCCCCCGGGCGCCCCCTGCCGGCCGCGCCCGCCGGCCGTGTGGGACTGCGGCAGGATCGGCTATCCTGGCGGGATGGGCTGTCCCGCCGCGGCCCTGGAGCTCCCCGTGTCCCGTTCATTCTGGGGGGAGGGAGGCGCCAAGAAGGGCTGTACCTCCGCCAGAGCGCCCTGCGACGCTGAAGCGCCAAGGCCGCCTCAGCGAGCCACAGCGCTCGGCTGGAGGCTTGGGTGAAGCGGAGGGTGCTGCGGCCCCCAGAGCCCCCGACTTTCACACTGCACCCTTTCCGTAGGCTTTTCTCCCGGACGTGCCTGTTTTTCCTGGATTGAACATCCCGATTGCTAACCTTACCTATGTTTTGAAGTTATTTGCAGGAAAGCTTTGCCTTCTCGCTGCAGGTCCCCGGGTGCCCCGTGCAGTCTGTTCTCGGTGATGTGGCTGGATCACCGGCCCTGCCAGCACAGTCGTGCCACCTGGAATTCTGGTCCTGCTGATTCTCCTGCCCTGTTCTGCTTTGGCTTGTTCACAGCTGTTTGTGACCCATGTCCGGTTGTTGCTCAAAACAGAAGTGCCACAGGGAAGGGACTGTGAGTTTACTGCCACCATCAGCTCCCAGCAAGCCCTAGAGGGACATCCCGAATGAACTGACCCTCCCGGGAGTCCTCTCGTCAGAGGAGCAAGGCCCACACAATGGCTTTTGGGAAAGCTTTGTCAGCGTGACTGCTTCCGGACAGAGTATGTAGGGACCACATTACCCCCGAGGAGGGAGATAACCAAGAGTAGGTGCAGAACTTTCAGATGCAGAAGTGCACAGCTGAGACCACCGGCCATCAGCTGGAGTCACAGCAACACAGTCCATGAAGGAGGTGCTGATGGGCCATACGGGAGCAATGAAGTGCGCTCTGCCCTGGGGAGAACTGCAACCCTCCATGTCTACTAGAACGGCTGGTCAGTGCAGGCAAAGCTGTGGTTATAAAGCCAAACTCCAAGCGCCCTGTATTCAGGTAATATTCAGATAAAAATTCAGATATACGCTGTATTCAGGTAATGTGAGTGAGAGATGATTATGAGATCATGACGCTTTCCATGGCTGTCCATGAGGAGGAATCCCTTTTAAAGACCTAACAGCCCCGACCACTTTGTAATACTCACTGCCTCTCTGAAAACACTGGGTGTATCATCTGGTGCATATTTAGAGTGACCCTTCTGATTTAACTTACTCAAAAATTAAGCAAGTTCACACTTACCAAAACTTTCTGCAATACAAAACAATGGTGCTAGTCACATGTGACATACATAACTTTGAACTGATCTTCACACTGACAATGAAGTTTACCTTGTTCTGCATATGTCAGAGTAATTTCTCACAAATCCTGGTGCCCACCTGCTGAACTCCCAGCTGCTTTTCTTATTGAATTGTTGGCAGGTGTGTACTTCTCCTGCCACTTGCAAGCTCAGTTAAAGGCAAAAAAATTGCATATTAAACCTACCTCTTTCCTTTATGTCAACACCAAGGTTGTGACTCAGCTGCAAAAAGAAATAGGGCAGGTACAATGGGCTCACAACTGTGCTGCCTAAGGTTCCTTGTACCCTCTTCTGCATCCTCCTTGCCTGTGCCATTGGGGCAGCCCCAAAGAAACCACAGAGTTTTAGTGGCAATGCACAAAACCACCCTAGGACAATCCCTTTCCAGACAGACAAAGACCTTTGTTTTTTTCTAATCCTCATACAGTCTGAAAGGTGAATATAAACACAAAGTTGTGGCTGTGGACATGTACATAAGTTAAGCCATGGAAATCACTAAAAACCTGCAAATATTTGACATTGCCACAACAAATCTATGCATCAAGTTTTGCTTCCCAAAATGGGGGACATTAAGAGGTAGAGAGTCTGCACATGAACCAAACACCACCAAGAAAACAAACACCTACCTTTCATTCACTTTTTAAGACCTTTATAATTTTAATGAAGGAATAACTTGACAGAGAAGGCAACAGCTGAATGCAAATACCAGCTGTAGAACTAAAGAATTCCTCACATCACTACAGCTTATAGTTTTGTCAATCAAGAATAATACAGTATTTTCAAAGACATTTTAATGGGATGCTGAGTCTAAAATGTAAAATATTCCCCTCCATTAACTTCAATGATGTAAAAGCATCCCATATTTTAGTGTTGGTACATGCTCACAGTTACCAGATTGGAATTCGTTAGAGGACACCCAAAGCTGGTTTTCTTCCCAGTTATACAGGTGCAACACCTGTGTTACATGTGACAGAATATGCTTACCCACACTGTAGATATACTTAAGAATGTAAAGAGCTTTAATGAAAAAAAATAGATAAGAGGCCAAAATGACAAACCATGCGGTGCCATTCTTTCTTCTACCAACCACAGATATCCTTCTTTTTAAGATTCCATTTCTAGAGATATTATGAAACTTCTGTTTCAAAGACACAGTTCGAAACTGGCTAGCCAAACTAAAGATTTTCTGTATGAATTGCTGCAAGATCCATGACAGCCCTTACATTCATACAATTTTGCTGTGCAAGACATACATCAGCAACATGTGAGAGGTTGGTCTCAGGTTTTTTTGCAAAAGTTTTTTTAAAAATGCAAGATATTTCACACAAAAAAATCCTGAGCAACTTTTTGTTTGAGCCCAATGAACCAATAGATAACACAGAGCTACAAGGAGGACAAGTTTGTTCTTAGTTAAAAAAAAGAACTTTTTTATTGTTGTTGATTACAAAAGCCCAAATTTAGACTATTTTATTTTTATTGGTAGGATATACCTTAAATCAATATTTGCCAAAGATTATTAAGAACCCACTTCAGAATGGCATAATATCAAAAGTGAAATCAACAGAAACAGCATCCCCAGCTGTCCTGAGAAGGAACCCTCCTTCTGGACTAGAGGAGCATTTGAATTCAGGAGAAAAAGAAATGCCTTGATTTTTAACTACGAACTGAAATTGAGATTTCTGGCATTAAAACAGCGTTGATAGGAAAGATGGTTAAGATTCCTTCCACTGGATATAATGAGATATTTTTGGAACTCTTTATTGGAGATATCCCACAGAGGAAAATGGGCCAACCATATGGTTGCTATCTCCATGGCAGCAGCTAGCATAGGGCAGTCTTGGTGGGCAGTAATTCCTGTGGAGACAGGAGGATTATATCACAAATGACAAAATCTTTTAGACAATTTCTTTGAAATAATGTGGAGTTTCCAGAGCCTGAATCATAAAACGCCCACAGATGAGCTGAAAGTAGTGATCTAGTATACCACAACTTCCATGCTATAGGAAGCATAATGCTATATACAAACCCCACCCTAATATCTGAAAAGCAGTTCCAATTAGGCAATATCAAAATTGTGGACAAGAAATTGTTAACCTGCAGGTGATCAATGGTTGTCACATCTCTGTTGGGTGCAATATTGGCCATGCAGAAAACTAAGCATTCACTGAAAAGCCCAGTGCTTGGGATCAGTATGAATTTACAGAAGGAAAGGCCTGACTTCTGGGGAGATCTGAGGTCTGTGTTGGATCCCGCAAAGGTTTAATGATGCTTGAAGTTCTGCACTGAGCAAGAGCCCAACCTGGCCAAATAGGTAACTCCAATAGCTACAGCCCCATCACGCTCTAGAAACCTGATCCATCCACACCGCTGGAATACCCTAAAACCCAGCAGCTGCAGGCAGAGTACATTTGACTCTCATCAAGTGGATCTAGCTCTCAGAGTGTGCAATGACAGTCATTAAAAAATGCCTACAAGGGTGTCAATCACCATTTTATATCACAAGAGCACATTTCTTTTAAAAGAGAGTGACCTACTCCTTATCTTGAGCATCAAGTCAGGTTCTGTGGCCCCAGCTGTGCAGCCAAGCTTTCCTGTATTTTTTTTTCTTCTCTTTTTTTTTTCTTTTTTTTTTTTTGGCTTCTAAGTGACCCAGTTTCAGCAGAAGGATCAGAGGAATAGGGTGTCCCCAGAGTTTCCAGGCATTTAACCCTCTGTGGTATATTGTTCTGTGTGAGTTTGCAGGTAGGTTTTCTTTTAAAATCTGATTGAAGAAAAATACTGCATTTTATTCTCATTCAGTGTGGTGGGGAAAAAAAGCTGTAAAAGGTTTCTGGGCTTCTAAAATTCACATGATAGAGCATGTTAACATAGAATCATACAATTATTACGGTTGCAAAAGACCTCTAAGATCACTGAGTACAACATGTGACCATCCAGACTTCTGTCTGAGATTGACACCAACTCATTCCTCATTCCAGCCCAGACCTCCAGCAACTAAGCCAAAGGATTAATTTCAGGACCTTTTAGCAATGACAAATTATTGCTCATTTTTACTCTAGTGGGCTGCATGTATAAAAAAAATCCTCAAATTATTGTCCTAAGATTTCAATGGAGATGTTTAATTGGAAAACTTTAAACTGACTTGGTCGACATGGAAATTGTTAAAGGAGGTAGATTTATCAGGACCTGTTGCAATAGGACAAGGGGTAATGGCTTTAAACTGAAAGAGGATCAGTTTAGATTAGAGATAAGGAAGAAGATTTTTACAATGAGGGTGGTGAAACACTGGAACAGGTTGCCCAGACAGGTGGTAGATGCCACATCCCTGGGAGCATTCAAGGGCAGGTTGGACCTGATCTAGTTGAATATGTCCCTGCTTACTTCAGGGGATTGACTAGACAACCTTTTAAGGTCCCTTCCAACACAAACTATTTTATGATGATTTTCCTTGAGGAAATGTGTCATGGATGCCCATTGCAAGTCAACAGTCCTGCAATTGCATCTGTGGTCTAAAACACTTGACCAAATTATTTTGAGAGGAATCTTTCTTTTCTAACAATTTTGCTAAAGTCCTTCTTATGAAGGAAATTTTCTTTCATGCCTTTCCTGAGAATAGACTGTTTCTCAGTCAAGATCAGCTCCTTTTAGGTTTTACAATTCCCTTCTGCAAAAGTGCTCAGTTATTTCTCTCAGTAGCAACCTTCCAGCCTTTCAGTCTGAAGACGTACAATTTAGCCCATCAGAAAGACCTGTACTAAAAAAAGAAGGAAAAAAAATCATGCAATGTAAGAAAACCGTTATTTCAAAAGTGATTGGAAAAGAGGATTCAAATAACTAGCATAGACATCACAGGTTACAGTGATGATTTGGCAAAAAGGCAGACTGTCCTAACACCAAGCTGGTATCTGTAGCTACTTGCTGACTATTCACTTTTAATGATATTAAATCACCAATCCTTGGCTCAGCTATCCAGGTGTTGTCTGAGCAATGCAAACAAATCTCTGGGTGCTACACAGACATGAATGGATCTCCCAACAGTTGTGTGTCTAGCATTGCACAGAGATGAAATCACTTACCACAGCAGCTGGGTAACTGCATTTTTGCGGTTCCTAGTCCAGACTTTGGTCACAAACACCAATCTGCCAGAGTGGATTGATATAAAAAAGTTTGTGATTTGTAAAAGCTTGAAAGCAGAAGCTCCTCCTATCTGGTCTATCCGCTCTGTTCTATGCTGTTCCTGCTTTAAAAGACAAAATGAAGAAGAAACAGTGCTCTTTTTCATTGGGAATTTTTGGCTTTTTTGTTTACTCGCCAGCACTGAATTAATCAGAGAGAGCATTTGTAAACGGCTGTGTTAATATGGACTTCCTCTGCTGGCTTTCCAGTAACTGAACACGATTTCTAAGATTTTATGTAAACAAAGGATTAAACTGGCTTTGGGGTTAAATCTTCCTATTGCAGCATAATTCATCAGACTGCAGTGAATGGCCAGAGAAAGCTATTAATTGGGAGTGCATGGATACACTTTCTCAGGGTGATGGTGCTGGTCATCTAAAATAAGATGTTTACCATTAACTTACAAATCCCTGTAACTTCAAATGTGAATTCCTGAGAAAGGCTTAGGCAGATATATATTGGTATGAAGACAGGAACTGCCAAGACCCATATATACTAAAAAATCTATTTTACATGAGTTATATAAATCTGCAGTTGTTTGCATTCTTCACTGTCAGATGTACCTGCCTTAAGCTCTCCAGAATTGGGTTCTAGGCACTCTGTCAACCATGAAATTATAGGCCAGCTAAATTCTCTCTCTGTGTAACTTACTCTTTTTAAGTCTTCCCTCTGAATTTGAATCCCAAAAGCAAAAATGTCCATTCTCATTTTATAAGTAGACCATTTTAGGCTGAATTCTGCACAGGCAAAAACTGCATTCTCTGAAACTCCAAAAAGATTTTAATCTCTAATCTTCCCTGTTTTTGTTAAACCACTTTCTTCTCACTTTGCCTTTCTGCTTTTCTTTGTTTGCATTTTCCTGCCTCTCTCACAGTTCTGTCCTCAGTGACTCGTTCAAGTTTCTTCTTCTTTACCCCTCGAGAATTTTTTTTTATGGTTCCTCTGTTCAGTGCTGCTTTTCTACTATACCTCCTGCAATTTGTCCTTCACTGCTCATCTGTTTGTGTGTTCTTCTGTCTCACTCTTGATCTCCAGTGTGCACTGGTTGTTTAGATAAGAAAAAACCTTATATTTCTTAAGGCATCATAGTGGGCATTACAAGAAGGATCATTTAAAAACAATTGGAGTTCCTTGTCAGATTTTTCAGAAACAACATGATTTGCAAATAAAGGTAAATCAGGTGCTGTGGACTTCTGATAGTTTTCTTCAAATTGTCTAGTTTTTCTTCAGTGCAAACCAAGAAGTTTTGACAGCATGTCAACAGGCAGTTACATTGCACATCAAAGCTTGGCCTTTTCAGACTAAAATTAAAGAGCAATCCTGCAAGATGCTGAGTACTTTCATAAATTCCCGTTGACTTCCACGATCAGACTCCTGTAAGACTTACTTTTCAGGCTAAAAGCCTGAAGTATCTTTTCACCCTCAGGTTAGTTTTGGTTATATCTACTCCAGAATACTTTATATTTGCTGCCACAAGTGTGAAGTTTCAATACCGGAACAGATTTTCTGAAGCACTACTGGGCCTCTGAAAAGTAAGAAATGCTTTTTTTCAGAAGCAAGCTTTCTGACCATTATTAACAATCTTTATGTGACTGCTGCTTAAATGTTTGTGTCAAAGCTTGTGAAATTTGTGGCCCAAACTCCTCCTGGCATAGAGTATGGATGGTGCCAATTCTTTCTTCAAAAGGATTGATGACCAGCTTTCCAAAAGGAAGAGCAGCACCTGACAGTGGCTTCTGAGGCCTGGACTGAGCATGGCAGCTGGAAGGACCCTGGAAGCACTGAAGGTGCTACCAGCTTTGGTGAATGTCAGTATTGTCTTTGAACATCACCAGGACCATTGGGGAACTCTGGACAATTAGCACACCAAGCAACATTTTCTATGTACAGCTGCAAAATGTAAGTCTCAGAATTCCTGCGTTATCACTGGAAATGAAGCTATTTATAGAGAGATGTCCTGGTGGATACAAACATTTCTGAGAAACAGCAGAAAGAAGATAAGGTATTAACGCTCTTGCAACTAATCACATTGATAGTTTCACGGGATGTGCTTTCATGGTCTGTGCTCATGGAAAGATAGGACGAACTGGCATGTCCTGAGTGCCCTCCTGCCAGAGGGATATTGTACCAGTTAGTTTGAAACCCTTACATTGAAAAGTATAGTTACTTCAACAATCCCATTTTATTCCTAGCATAGGTTAAAACATTTAAAGCTGCACTTAACTGTGGCAAATATCATGTGTAAAGCAGGCCACGATCCCTGTGAAAACTAATGCAGGACAGTTCTGAGCAATGTTATTAAAAAAACTCTGAAAAACAAAAATCCAACCTACGCAGAAGGTCACTTTAGAAATAATACACATCAGCAACACTACAGTGAACTCAGGTACCTGGATGAGACATAGCAGTGTTGCAAAGTTAACAAATGAAAAATAATTATCTGGGAGAAAATAATTTGTCACAGTTTATTTCCATTCTCCTGAATTCAGACAGCAAAGGCTGAATGTCATTGAAGAGTCACAGCTGAACCCAGAGAGCTCCTTGAGCAGATGAGGTCACTGGTTTGCTATGTTTATGCTGTAGCCCTGCCTCACATTTCTCACAGGCATCTGAAGCCTGTTTTATCAGAAGGAGCCTTGGCATCCAGCACAATGACATGTTTATGTTAAAAAGAAAGGGTCCCACTCACGAGGGGCAGGACGAGGGATGCCGGTAGGAGTGGCAGCAGTGGCTTCCTATGCCCCAGGCTGGCATGGGGAGAGGGGGAAATGAGACACTGTGGCTCACACTGCAGAACAGAAACTGCAGCTCACAGAGATTAACACACATAGGCCAGTGATCATTTTCCACATCCCCCCAGCTAGGAAAAAGCTGATATGTGGATTTTGAGTACAGCCCTTGTAACTATTTCTTGGAGAAAAGCTTGTAGGTTTTTCCTAGTGCACCCAGGATCATAGCAGCCAGTGAAAGCTTCTGAACAACCAAGGTTTTGGGGGGTAATACCTTCACTGAGCCTGACTCTGTGACAGACCTTTATTCAAAAGCTCCTGGAGACTCTGTAGCAACCACTCAAGTTTCCCATTTCCCACCTGAGCAGTGCTGGAGGAGATGATGGAGGTGTCCTTGGTAAGCTGTGCTTGGTGCTGCACAGGAGGTGACACCCAGCCCAGCGTGCCTGATGAACACCTGAAGATGGTACCAAACAGGGCGCAGTTCAGACACCTCTGAGAACTGCCACAGCCATGCCATAGGCAAATGCAGCCAGGATGGGTAGTCAGGGGTGGAAGAAAGTATAGCAAATTATTTTACTGGCCTAGGCATCAGAATGGGGTTCAGCACACATGGCTGCTGCCAGCTCTCAGTCAGTGGGGTTCCTGATGTCTACAGTGCTGCAAAAGAATGTAGGTCCCACCTGAGTCACTGCCATCCAGGAGGACTCTGACCAAAGTGGTGTGGTTAGATGTGGGCATGGTGGGACCCCTCCCTGCTGTTTTACAGTGTTGCCTTCTGTATCAGAATGTCAGATATTCAGGATGTATATGCTTCTTCAAAATATCATTCTGGGAATTAACCTCACAGTCTTTCCCACACATAACCCAAGAAAAAGGGGGTGGGTGATGTGGCACACTGTGAACTGGATGTTAACAGTGCATGATGTACTCCATTCCTTGAGTCACTATTTATTTGCTTCATAATTCTGAGATGAAATTCATTGACATTTTCTTGTTGGGCATACAGTTGGTTTTGACACAGTAATTGAAAGCCAGCACAGTCCAAAGCACCATGCTAATTACTGAACTCTCTCAAGCAAGGGAAACAGTAAATTATTTGAACAGTGGAAAGGGAAATAAATTGGTTGAAAAATATGATTTTGTTAGCCGATACCGGATTTGACAATATGATGTTGGCAAGAAAGAAAGGAATCCTGCTTCAGTTTTGAAAAAGGTATATTTTTCACAGACAACATGTCTCTTCTGGGAATCTTTAATTTAATGTACACTGGTTTCCTATTTTAAGAAAACAATTTGCCATTAAACACTATGCCAGCCAGACTAATATTTTTTTAAGCAAAAACTCTTTGTCCTAGAGTATTTAATGGCCTAAAGTGCAGGAAATTGGCTGTGACATTTCACTTTTTCCATTCTAAAGGGAAAATGGTCTAAGGTCTAAAAATATCCCTGGAAAACACCCTCTTTCTCATCACTGTAATATACCATAAGCCATGTGACAACAAAGACATTTCTTTCTGAGCCTATCATTGCTTTTAATCAGCTAAATTGGCAATTAAGACTGTTTTCGTGTTACACCGCTGACTCAAATAAAAAATTTTGTTTACTGATTTAACCTGACTAATGACCTATTCTGCAGTACTGTGTCTCCAGTTCATCCCCCTTCCTTTGCCTGAACACAAATGACATTGGTCTGAATTGCATATTCATCTGGGGAAAGTCTTAGCAGGCTTTGTACTGTGGGGCTGTTTTATTGTTAGGCACTGTTCAGCTCCATTTACTGTTTGCACATCCATCCTAGAGGAATACTGAACACGTATTGGTACATCTTTTTGGCCTGTGGCCAGGAATGGACAGGTGAGGTAGAGGGTACATGAAAATAAGGTTAACAAAATGCATCCTGTGGGAGATTAATGCCAAGAAGTATGTTACGGAGATCAAAGATGAGGGCCTTATCATTACACCTAGGTACCCAGCAGAACTGAAACGGAGTCTTGGTATTCAGATCATTTGCCCAGCAGTAAATTCAGACATGTGAGTGAATCACAAGGTACTTGTTTATTGTCAACTCAGAAAAAAATAAAGCGAGATTGGCTTATGTGTAGACAGACTGAGGCCAGTGTGGAGACATTCCTAGACAGGGTGGAGCCCACAAGGCAAGCGGTGCTGTCACTGGGGAGGCAGCAGGTCCCAGTCTGCACGGAAGCTGGAGACGAGCTCTGCGATATGATCTCTTCAGTGGTGAAATTTGCTTGAGAGGTTTTTGCCCCTTATCTCTCTACCTCAAAGCCCTGACCAGTCACTCCAGTCTGCATTACAGCTTGATGCCTGTCCTCAACTGTGCTGCTACAAATGATTGTGGGGCCAGGCTATAAGGTAGTTCCCTAAAGCAATCTGTGTTAAAAATATCCTTCCAAAATATTTTTACATTTTTGAGTTTTAAACCAAGATCACTTCAGCTGCCTGATTTTACAGATAACCCTAAAAATACCTATACAAGCACAACT
Organism: Myiozetetes cayanensis; assembly: GCF_022539395.1. NCBI lineage: Eukaryota > Metazoa > Chordata > Aves > Passeriformes > Tyrannidae > Myiozetetes > Myiozetetes cayanensis. Next base: position 97,076,983 of record NW_026087742.1, on the reverse strand, counting down.
GATGGTAATAAATTGAACTACTGAAAGGTAATTTAGCTTCTCAAATTCTAAAATAAATGTGTCGTGAAAATATGCACAAAGAAACTGTCTCATTGCTGGTGAAGTAAAAGCACATAGGCTTTACTTTCCTCCAATATCAGAATCATAATGAGCACAAACATTCACTAAATTTTAATTAGTCACCCAGCCCTGAGGGATCAAGGTCAGACAGGCTTGATCCCTTTCGACCGATGGAAGTTTCACCTCTCCTTTGTTCTAATCTAAGATTAGCCTGGAGAAAAGGAGTCTCATGTGTGACCTTATAACTCACTCTCTACAACTGCTTGAAAGGAGGTTGTAGCTAGGTGGGAGTCCAGTCTCTTCTCCCAGGCAGCTAGTGACAGGACAAGAGGAAATGGCCTCAAACTGTACCAGGGGAGGTTCAGGCTGGATATCAGGAGGAATTTCTTCACTGAAAGGGTTGGCAGGTATTGGAATGCACTGCCTAGGGAGTCATCATCCTTGAAGGCATTCAGGAAACAACTGGATGTAGCACTTAGTGCCATGGTCTAGTTGATATAAAGTGATCATTAGCCAAAGACTGGACTTGTTGATCTCAGAAGTCTTTTCCAACCTAAATGTTCTGTGATTCTGTAAGATGTTTTTTCCCTATCTTTTCCTCAGGGAAGGACTGGGAGTTTTGATATAGAGTAGTATTTGGCCACAGGTTATGTTTTATCATATAAGAACCATGTGACTATCAATAGACTGGGAAAGGATGCCAAGGGTCCCATCTAGATCACTGCTCTGTCCTGAGATGGGCTCTCTCCTACATACAGTCTTCATGTACTATTTACCTAAACTTTTTTTTACCAAAACTTTATTTTAAAACCCACATATCTCCTTAGGTAATGTATTCCAGTGTTTAGCTGAGGATTTTCCTCACCATCTAGCCCATGTTTGACATACCACTAGTGTTCCATATCCACACATCAGGACAGTGAACATCATCTCTGGTGGAAATAACAGTGGCAGCAGCACAGAAACTTGGCATGTACATGATGGTGTTTGTTCTTTTTTTTTTTTTTTTTTTTTTTGGCCAAGAAGAATATATGTCATTTGAATCCAATAATTTAATGAATACAGGTAAGAAATACAGTTGGGGTTTTTGATATTTCTGTGCATATGTTAACTCAACAAGAGTTGAAGAAGTGGCAATTTTCTGTTAAAGTTCTAATTCCTCGACAGGGAATATTGGTAGCTTACTAGTGTGGAGAAATGTTGGCACAAACACATGGATAGGTCTCTTTTTTCCTTACAACCACAATACAATATAATCTAATCTTATTGTAGGCCCTGTAGGAAGAGATAACAGTTCTGTTGATTTGCACCTTTAAAACCAAAACCTACCAACATTGTAAAGGATGTACATTAGAAATGAAACTGGAAACAATATGTAATAAACAAACTATTTAACCGCCTTCATTGAAACACCACTTGAAAGTGCTTTACAGCATTGTAAACAGTCAAAAGATAAATTCTCGCAGCAATGAAAAAATTACCAATGATGAGATAAGCTGCTGTTTCAGAAGAGACTGGAGAGGAAATGAAGGTGCTGTGGAGTTTCTACACAGTCAGACAGTTCAGAAAAGTCAAGACCATGTGGAAGATGTGTAGGAAAAATTGAACTGCCAGGACAAGCTGGGATAATAACAGCCACCAGCAAACAATCTAGGTTGCTGGCATTGTACCTTGTCTTGTGGTGTAAAAGAATTATTACATTTTTGTTACATTTTCTTTCTCTGAATCCATGAGTATTTTAAAAAATGCAGGACAATCGAAAGAGTAAAACTAAATTACTTAGATTCCTGTAGCATTTCTTTAGAAGTGTAATAAGTTTTTGTGGACTTCTTTCAAGAGATCCTCAGTTTGTCAGCCCTGTTTGCTCATTCCTCCCAGCCTCTGAATTTATTTTTTTTTAATTGTTCTTATTGCAGCATTTGGGACATTCATCTTTTTTCTTTTTTTCTTAGGTGAAGTTTGGTTGTATGTGCCAGAGGTAGCAACGCTGGTTATTACAACCATTACAGTGGACTAAGAGAAACAGGTATTTAGGGAGCGTGTCATCTCCCAACCATCTGAGGCATCTACATCTTGAAAAAAGGCTTTGTCTCTACACTGATTGTAAACAGAGCCTGAAGTGACCGGTTTAGGTATAGATGTCTACATCAGATGAATCATACCCTGAAAGTTGCACTGAATATTCCTGGGTTTGACATCAGTTTTGTAATAACTTGTACAAGTTGTTTCTGTCTTTTGCAATACCTTTGGATTCAGTGAAGTGTCTGATGAAGAAGCAAACACTTGCAGACTTTTTGGCTCTGCCCAAGTTAGCACACCTTCCCCACAGGCAAACATATTGCAAAATAAAATGCAAACAGCTTGAAAGAAAAACAGGAGCAATAAAGACACAGCCCTTTATGTGCCCTAGAGGAAGAGGAGAAACTGGCAAGACATTTGTTAGACAATTCAGGGAAGAGTCATTTGACATAACCATGATGACACTCATATGATTGGTTTTAAAAGTCTTGACTTGTCACAAAACATACTTTACTACAGCTGTAATTAAATAATGGACAAAAGAGCTTAGTACCAACAAGGAAACAAATTCACATTTAATATATGTTATTTCACATTTTTCTAACAAGACAGTTCATTCAGAGTCAGCTCCTTGAGCATGGTTAATACTTTACACAAAAAAATAAATTAATCAGTAATGTTTGTATATACAAAAGAGGACAACTGGCAAAATTTAATCACAGTTACTGCTCAACAGCAGTTATCTCACAGATGAACATCTGGTCATATGTGACAATTAAGATGGTAACTCAGCTGGTTCATATGAGAAAATAGCTTAGCTACTATAGAAAAGAAAATTAAATTCTGCAGTTCCTTAACTATACAACCAACTGCTGTCCTTATCTCTCGACTATGCTCTTGTTCTGAAATAGCAGGAGGGGATTTGTCCTGTCAGGATTTCATGTTAGTGTTTGTGGGCCCCGAAAATCTATGTGAGAGAGAAAAAGTCCCACTTAGCAGCAGGAGGATGACAGCCACAATCCCAACAGGAATTGCAGCACCAGCTTCCTGAGCTACTGGACTGGAGGGCATGTAATAAGAAGGAGGAAAAGCAATGCTCCGGTTGTGCATTACAGAATAGAAATTCCAGCTCACAGGAATCAGGACACACAGACCAGCAAATACGTAGAAGAAGCCACCCACCAGGAAGAAAGGGGTAATAAGAGTCTTGTGAGTGATTCCCATATACACATTTCTCAGAGCAAATATTGTAGCAGCCAGTCCCAGCAAGCCCACGAACATGGCGATCAACAGGAGACCCTGAGCAGCATAAATTTCGTGGGGGACGAAGGACTCATAGCCACTGAATTTATGGCAGAACTGTTCTCTATAACCAGGCGAGACGTGAAGGTAACTGATGAAGCAGACTTTCCAAATCCCCACCCAGGCAACGCCAGAGGAGATGATGGTGGTGTTGTCCACGTACCACACTCTCCATTCCACCATTCCCATTGAAATGGTGCACAAGATCCATCCTACCGTGCCCAGAGCGAAGGCAGTGAGCTGGAGGTGCGAGGCACTGACCAGGGAGCTCATCCTCTGGAGGTCTGCTCTGTTGCAGACACTGCTCTCTTGCCATGTGAAGGGAGAGAAGCACTGAAAAGAAAAAAAATTAAAATTACAAAGGCAATTATTATTTGGGTGAATAGGTGAACCTGTCAGTGAAGAAGAACAATGTGTGTGTGGAGGGAGGATGGTAGTCATCTTTCCCCAGCTGTAATGAACTGCTGAAATTTAATTTCCATGGACAAATAACATATTTGTTTTAATTCTGTATATGTCATCATATCCCATGGAGCAGAAAGGGTCTCTGATTAGCTCCCCTTATAATCTTCTTTTAAGATTTGCAAAAAGAAAATTCAGGTCTTTTTCCAAGTTATTTTCTTCTTTGTTAATTAACTATTATGCTCAAAGATCCTTATACATGTTACATATAATCAGGAGCCCTAGAGTTACTGGCTAGCAGGAACTAAACCAGACAAAATCCTCAGGTCCCTGGTTGTTGCAAGAGATCCTACAAAGCAGCTACAGAATGCATGCTCTTCTCTCCTGGAAGCTGTGGTTTTGGTGCAGCAGCCCAAACTGAACAGATTTCAGCTTTTATGCTGCCCTTACCAAGAGTGGCTGGGACTGGTGTTAGACAGAAAACACCGCAGTTCAGAGGCATGAGCAAATCCAGACCACAAAGTTCTAATAATGGCCACTGAACTTTGACCATTTTTAGATTATCAACAATGAATTAGCAGAAACACTTGAATTAATCAGAAATATAATGCTCTGTGCAGGGGCTGGAGCCTGGATGTGCTGCTATTGCTTTCCCACCCTCAGACTTCAGCCAAATTTCTTTAGTGTTTTACTTTTGCAAATCCCACTAGTTCATAACCTGCCCAGCTTCCCCAGCTCAAAGACTGTGGTGGAAAATATTTTATTTATTTAGTCTAGCAAAAGATTTAAGCTTTGTTTGCTGACTGTACATTCTGAATGCAAATTAGGCTTTTATTCTAATTCAAAACGCCAAACTCATTAATTTCCCGCATCTTTTGCGCAGCTGTCTGGATAATTATATGAATGATCTGTGATCAGAGAAGATGCAACCTTGAATTTATAATGTAGATCTGAAAGATTCTAGGAATCTTTGTATTTTATACAGTATTTAAAATGCCTTTTCATCTGCTCCTATTTCATTCAAGACTGAAAAATATTGTACCAAGGCAACTGCAATAATAAGATAGATCTGCAACAGTGTTTTGTTACTAAAGCAACAACTTTTCTATTTACTGATCTTAAACTAAGCAGATTCAGCAGATGATACAACCAAGTTGCAAAAATCCCTCTGTGTAAATCTTAAACAAAAAATATCTTCGTAAATATATGGCCTTAGGCAAACACTGTCCATCTTCTTATACCAGTGCCCACTACGTACTTACTTCAGTCCTGAAGCTGATGCCAGTAACAAGAGGATGGGACCGAGTGATTTTTGATGCCAGCCAAACACAGCAACATCTGCGATTTTATCGTTTTGGCCTCCCAGTTCACCTGTGTATCTCCAATAGGATTGATTTCCTGTGGGACATATTAATCTCCATTATTGCAAGTGTACATTTAATCCTCTCTGGCATGGAGGAAATTGTTCTGGAAGAGTCTCCCATATTTTTATCTACTTAAACCGAAACCAATTGATAAATACTTTCTATATTTGCTGTGTTGTTTACAAAGTGATTATAAATCCCCCTTTCTAATTAACTGTTGTTACCAGACACAGAGCACAGTAACCCCACAGGATATTATGAATGGTTTTCTTTCTGTCCCACAGAAAGTGTGGGACAGAGTTCCACATCAAAATAGCATCTTTTCTATTTGTGTCCAGTGTTGGGAAGGTAGGAGACAGAAATGAGCATGAGCAAGGGAGTCCCATGCTGACTTCCTTCTGCTTCTACTGGAATCAGCTGAGCCCACAGATACTAAACCTGAACCATATGAAAACTTTTCAGAGTATGTTATCAGTCTGTAACTTCATTGTTGAATGTACTCACCTGCCTGCTCGCAGAATTAAATGAGATTGTATCTGTGATTCTGAGCCCCCTGTCAAATCTTCACATGCTAAGATACTTAGAATTGTCTCCAGAATTGAATTATAAAATTAAAAAATAGGAAAAGTCTTTTTCCTCTAAGATTCACAAAAATACCCCCATGGAACAAGCAAACATGCAAGATAAAAGAATTCAAGGTTTATACAAAAGTTCTGAAAACATTGGAGAATAACCAGCCAACAAACATGGGCTTTAGGTGAGTTATCAAATGTCTAGACACACAAAAAATTGCATGATTCATTTTGGCTCATTCCTCTGCACTCTGCCCACTGGAGCTTATTTGATCTAACCTGGTATCACTGACTTAGAGAAAGAACAAGTTTCAAAAGAAGTACTTCTGAGATCGATGATGAAATTGAGCTATACTTCTTATACTTGCATGTTTTGGAATATCAAAGAGAAACCTCCTGATATTAAGATTCAGCAAGAAAATAAGGAACAAAATATCAAGGAAAAATAGTTACAAGACTTTTCTTGCCATGTCAAAATTAAAACAAATCAGTTCCTGATTACAGTGTCTATCACTATGAATATTAATAAACACACTATAGGTTTTGCTGACATCATCAAAGAGAACAGATACTTATCACTTGCCAGAAGCATTGTTTTTAAAGGAAACCTTTGGCAACGAGGGTCAGGGAAACTCGTTTTCCCTCAGATGTAGTAAGATCCGTTGATTTTTCAGGACTACTGTGTCCAGTATTTCCAAAAAAGACATTTTGCTTGCAGATGCCAAGTAAAACCTTGAGTGAGCTGCAGAGGGCGTCTCCCTCCAGGATTTCACCCATCCCAGCGGCTGCTTTGCTGAGAGCTCAAGAAGGGAGGGAAGGAGGAAGAGAGAGAAGTAGGAAGGGAGGGAGGGAGGGAGGGAGGTTGTGGCAAGAAAAGCAACAGGGCCCTTGGCATGGCTGGGGTGAACAGCAGCACCTGAGTCAGGGCTTTGTAAGGTCCCTTCGAAGCCATAGACAAACTTTTTGTCTCAGCTGGACTCTGAAAAAGGTCACACCTTGGGGGTGACACTGTGCAGGTTTTCATCCACAGGAGGTAGGTGATGTAGGCGCTGAACTTGGCTAAAACACCAGCAGTACCATTCCTGTAGATTGCAAAGACAGAGACATCGCCTTTGGAAAGGAAGAATTTGATCTGCCACCAACTTGTCATTCACAAAAAAAAAAAAGATCCCGCCCCCAAAAAAAACCAAAACACAAAACCAAAACAAAAAACAACAACAAAAACAAAAAACCACCAAAAAAACCTTTTGGTCCCTGAGTAAATGTCCTTTCCAGGTTTTTGAGAGAAAAAATGTAAAAGTTTGGACCTTGCATGTTTAGAGCTATATTGGATAAAATACAGTTCAAATCCCAGATCCTATGGCAGGCTGTGCTAACACAGAAAGCAGTGGCATAATCTGTTGTCTGGTTTCATGCTTTAGTAATTCTATAAATACTTTGAATTAATTTAATTTGTGTAGAAAGATTACCTATGTGGTCTGAATAATACAGTGATGTAACAGTGTCACTACATCAAAAGTCGTAAGGCAAATGAACTCATATTCAGGCAGCTACAGAAGGTCTTCTGAGTAATCAGTTGGTGTCACTGCCATGCAGTTCTTGATTCGGGAGCTCACTCAGAGCTGTAGATTTCAGCATTCCAAGTCTGCACACAAGCTACTTCATGGGATAGAAGTCAGCCTAGAAAGGCAATCTCGCCAGGAGGAACAAGCTAGGTCTGCGTGGTGTCTGTGTCAGTGGAAGAAAAGCAAGACTGAAAATCCTTTTCACCCAAAGAAGTGAGAAATGTTTTGAGAGGTGACTGTGGTGGCATCTCTCAGTGTCCCATGATTTCATCCACGTTTTCATTTAAAATCAAATCAGTCCAATCCAATAAGCACTCCAGCAGCTTCTGGGGACAGTCTTTGGAAAGTCTAGAAACAAGAGCTAAAAAAAAGAGAGCTGCTTCTACAGGTTTTTCACTCTTAGTACATTTTCTCTCTTAGTACATCTTTCATTTCCTTCATTTGGAAGGGCTTTCCTTGACACGATACTCAAAGCCTGTACTAATGCCCTAGACTCTTAAGTTTGGATGTGTCTAGAAGAGAATATCAAAAGTATTTTTTAGCCTTCTGACATCCTTGTTGCAGTACAGGTCTGCTTGAAGGGTGGCTTTATGTCTAAGGCTGTTTACTTGCTGTGGTCCTGGCCACAAGAGTTGCCAGCACTGGCTGCTAAATCAGTCTATTTCTAGCTTCTTCAAAAAACACTTAAATAAACGCTCAGTGTGGCAATTCTTTTGTTCCTAGTTTCCTAGAAATAAAGTTAGCTGCATTTATGGCCCATTCCTTGAACACAGTCTCCCTGACATTCATGAAGTCTTGAACCTTGATATCTCATGTTTAGGTTCCAGCTGTCTCTAGCACACTTATTTTCAATTAGAAAAGATAAACTAATAGGACTAGCAATTACTGGAAAAGTCATTTCCAGATAAAACATGCCTTCATCCAAATGTCTATATCCAGTGTTATAAATTCTGCTGCTTCCATTTACTCATTGTGTTTCAAAACAAGCAAACCAAAGCAATCTTTATTTCTGTTCCACGAAGTACGAATACATTGAAATTAGCTGTGTAAAAGTTCTTTGCTTATTTCAGGAAAATATTTTGATTTGCTTGGATGGTAGGATGAAGAGAAATCGATAATTTCTATATATTCTTCACTATTTTTTCGATCCTAATTTACTTTTCTGTGGTTGAGCCCACCTTAAGCTCTTGTTACTTAAGGAAATGTTGGAGGTTTGTAGGCAGTGAGATGGCAGTGGGCTCGACCCAGGACCCAGATGGCCCCATATTGTCAGAGTTTCTACAGATTGTGTTGTCTGTCTTGAAGGAAGCTCCATTTAGAACTGAAGTAGAACAGTTTAGGGATATTCCAGGAACGACAGCCCCTGAAAATCAAGGCAGATACCCTGGCTGTGTTGAGATGGCACCCTTTCAGGAAGCTTCAAAAGCAGAGAGAGCCCAAAAGCTTGCTTACTTCGTGTGTCTGGCATAGAGAAGAGAGCTCTAAGGGGTAGGTAACCCAGGCCCCAGAGAGCTCACACATGACTGGGGAGATGAGGGTACTGAATACAGCCTTGGGGCTTGGGAAGATGTCACCAGAGGCGACTCCTTCCACCCAAAAGAACAGGAATTAATGCTTCTTGGGGCCTGCAGGAGAGATTAAGAACTCCTGGGCACCTGGAGTGTCAGCCTGGACGTGCTGCACGGGCAGGGGGAAGGGCAGGGGGAAGGAGCATCGCCTGAGCCGACAGCGCGAAGGAGCTGCTGCCGAGGGGGGAACAGGAGAGCACACAACCTGCACACAGCAACCTGTTCACGAGATTTCCTCCACAGACAGTGGGTGCGTGGTTGAAAGAGGGCTTTCCAAAAGGATAGGAGGCAATCCTTGTTTCTTAGTAAATTATAGCAAAGCTAAGATAAAATTCACTAAAAAAATGTTCCAATAGACAAGCGAAGTCTGAGTCTCCCTGTCTGCAACACATCTGCCTGTCAAAAGAAAGTTTTGCTTTAGGAATTCCACTGCAACTTGTAACTTCTCTTAAAGGGAAAGTTCAAGGCAAACTCTCCTATATAAAATATGCACAAAATTATTTTTCCCAGCCAATGTAAGCAGGAATTCATTAATTTCCACTTATTTCATGTTTTAAGCAAATATTCTTGCTTTAGATATTGTTAGACATCACATGCATTTTGAAATTAACATTCAAATCCCACTTTTGTAAAGTTTTACAACCTAGATGTAGCTTTATTGGACTATACTGTACATGGTTTACTAACCAAATCCTTTGTTTGATGTAAGTCTTGCAGTAGAAAGGGAGTTTTAAAAAAGCCCCAACAGCATAGTAATTTCAAAGGTCTCTTCTTAGCAATATCCCTATGATTTAATGTTTGAAAACTTAATTCTTCAATTCCCAGTTGGAAAAGCATTCTTTATAGGAAACAAATAAATATTTAAATCTCTCCCCATCTGTTCTCTATCAGCACTTCATAAAATAAGTCATATTAAAAAAAAAGGGGGACTTACTTCTGTGAGTCTGAGGGTTGCCTAAGGCTGTGGAGCAGTGTCAGCTGGATGAAGCAAGTTCCAGAAGGGAAGTGGAAAAAAATGCCCGTGCAAATTGTCCGACTTGTTACGCTACCAAATAGGTACCTCACAGTTCCTTGTCACTCTCCCACTAAGTCAACAAAGATGTAGGAAGTAAGTTAATCATTAACATATTATAAAAATATGAAAACTTTACCATATGCCATTTATTCTAATTGCTTTAAAACACTTACCAAAGCATATAGATAATTCAGTTTTCTGTAAGATACCCGTTCAGAAAATCTGCCTTTTTGATTATATGATTTCATATCTTGAGACCACGATGCCCCTGCCTGACAGCCTGAAGGACACAGAATTCTCATCTGAAAGAGAACAAAGTGATTTCATAATCCTTTCTTCTTTGTTAGATTTTTCTTCCTGTATTTATGCAGCTCTGCAGTGGGAATAAATATAGGGGCAAAGGAGGAGGGCTTCCAAGGAGTAAAATCAAGCTGAACTGGTCTCTTGATGGACTGTGGTTGGCAGCACCCATACTTTAGTACAAATAGTACTGTGTTTGCTATCCCAGATGCTTAACAACACACACATTTTTTAGAATTATGTTTGCCTTGCTTCATGGTTTTCCCATGAATGTAAACAATGGTTCTTACAAATTGGAAGAATGTTCTTAACTCCATTCTGGTTTCTCCTCTTTGGACCCTATTCTAAACTCTGCTAAAGTCCAAATGAGGAACTGGTACTTCAGTGGGAGGACATTTCAAAGCCTGGTGTTAAAAGACGGGTAAGTTTATTTCATAGAAATATCCTGAAATGGGAAGCCTCATTGAAAAATTCTTCTTACCTGTAACATGCAACATGGTTGGTCATTGCCACCACTAAAGAAAGCTGAAAAATGTCATTAATTCATACCCTTCACTTTTCTGCATCACCTTTAATCCTCTCCTGCTCTGCCTTCCAGCCAATACTGACTCACCGGTTTCATGTGCAGGTAACGCAGCCTGGCCATGGCAGAATCTTGTCCTCTTCTGTCTTCTGCAGCTCTCCAGCCTGGAGTCTCCTCTCTGGCTGGTCACAGCTGGATGGGGTTGGTTTGTTGCACAGGCAATCTCAGCTGCTCAGGCTTTGCTGTTGCGTGACAAAAAGCCCAAGACACGACACAGGAATCCACCCGATGGGCTGCTGTCATCTGCTGGACTGAGTATGGCCTTTTGACATGCTAATGGACCTGCTGATTCAGAAGGACAGCATCCTTGGGCAGTAGGCAGCTGGCAGATAGATTCCTTTCCTTGCATTTAATAACTGTGTGAAACACAATTTGCAGGCAAAACTACTGCTGATTTTACACATGAAGCTGCTGCATGCAGCCTATTGACTAACTCTGTGATAGGAGTGGCATCCCCTACACTACTCCCAGAACAACAGTTTTTTGCTCCCCAGTTTCTGTCTGACCTATTCCTCCTCAATCAATCCTCATCAATGAAAAAAAAATCCTCTGACCAATCCTCCTCAATGAAAAAAAAATGCAAAAACCAACACAGCAACAAAATCAAACCCACTGTGATGTTTTAAACTGTACAGAAATATAATGATTTCAGTATATTTGTCAACCACCATCAGTGCAGTGAAGTTTAATTCAACTGGAAATCTACAGTGGTTAATCTGTGATAACATAACCAGCAGCATAAGCACAATCATGTTAGTGAGAAATACAATATGCACAAAATGAAATGGAATCAAGACAGGAAGCAAATGACAGCATTAAGTGCTTTTTCTTCTCAGTGTATGATTATGAGTTCCATAAACACATTCCTTTTTACTGTAATAGTGGCAAATTATTAGGAAGCAGATGGAAATTAACTAAGTTTCTGACTACTTTATTTAAAGGAACACATTTTACACATCAGACTTTATTGCTCTTTGAATGCTGATGGTTAATACTTTCTTCAGGCAGAAAACATTTGCTTTCTTCCTCCTGTGGCCTTGGCCCAAAGCACACTGAAATCAGTGGAAATAGTTCTGCTGACTTCAAAGACATTTAGATCAAGCTCGGTCCCTTCTGTGGTTTACAATTTCATTGTTCAATACCACAGAACAGGAAATATTTGTTTCAAGTTATTTTTCCTTTTATTTGCCATGCTGAAAAAACCAGCCTGAAATCAAGAGGCTGTGGAAGATACATTGCCCAACAAGCAGCAGCAGACAGAGCCTGTAAATAGCTCAGAAGCTCAGGTACAAGTACTTTCTCGCTTTTTTTTTTAAGACAAAGGTTATTTCTTCCAGGAAGCACAGCAGGCTCCCTGCATGCAGCTTGCCAGTCTGTGATCTGTGATCTGGGGATTAGAGTTGTTGCCTCCTCACTCTTGGTCACTCACTGCTTGACCTCAGTGGATAATCAGATCAATTCTTGTCCAAATCCAACACTGAATCTAAGTGTGGGCCAATAAAACCACAGCTTGAGTCTCAGAAAAATATTCACATAAACACATTTCCTAACTGTATACCTTTATAGGTGAACCAAGATGTCCTTTAAAACCTGTGAAATTCAGAGATGAGTCAACTCTACCAAACTCAACACAATTCACATCATTAAGTGCTTCACAGCCCAACAGCAGCAGAACGTTTTGCCTGTTTTGCCCATGCCTCTTCAAACATGGATCACAAATACATTCTCAACAGTATGTTAAATGACAACAAAAAGCAACAGTTAAAAGATGAAGGTGTGTTTTCAGAGAGTGCACAGTAACTTCATGCCAGTTGTTGCCCCACTGTTGAGACAAATCCCATGAAGAGCCCACTGGACAGCTGAAGAGATAAACTCCACAGCTGTTGCAATAACAACCCCCAAAGGCAAGATGGGCTTTTGAAAGGGTTAAAACCCCCTGCACTTCATAGCACACTCCTGAAGAAGGGGGAAGAAAGCCTCCAGGAGAGGGGGCCGGGAGCCCTCCAGGTGGGTTGGCTCTGATGCTCTGCAGGTGGAGGTGGCCAGAGGTGGTGGGATGAATGGAGGGAGGCTCCTTCCCGTGTTCCTAACCATGATCTTGAGGCAGTGGTGCTCTTGTCAGTGGCACGGCAAAGGGCTCAATTGTTTAACAGCTTGACTTTTGCTTTTAGAGTGATTATCACTATCTATCCTGCCAAGTCTGGCTAAGGCTGGGAGTGTGCAGCAGCCAGGCTGCCCAAGGCTTGCCCCTGAAGAGAGGCACCTACTGCCAACCTCAGTGGGCTCCACGGGGAAACACTACACATTATCAGATACTTAACTCAATCCCAAACTACACTGCCCCTGTTTACAGCTGCCAGCGGGTACTGCTTGTTTTTATGGTTAACCCCATTGGCTGGGAAGTTCTCTGGCTCCAGAGAACATGGTAATAGTTTTGTTGTGATTATGTCATTGTATTTTGGTGGCTTTGATTTCATTTCTGTTTTGTGAAGTCCCAAATAAACATTCACAATGCTCAGTCTCCACCATCCTCTGTGTTAGTTCCACTTGTATTTTTTTCTGTCCAGTGTGGGTGGGATTTAAACGTGTGTTTTAGCCTAACACTATAGTGGACTCTGACATTATATGAGGGAAATTATATGTTGTCCCTCCTAGCAAGAGAGACTGTTCAATGTCCCATTTAGGAATGGTGAGCTAGGGAGCCTGTGCTTCACCCACATCTGGACTTGCTTCCTTTCAAACAATTTTGTGCAGCGCTAATATCCTTATCAATGGTCAAATATTTTTAGTGCTTCCTCTATCTAAACTACGTCAGAGCGCTTTTGCCCACCATCTACACCACTAGTAGTGTCCTCAGAGACCCTGCTGACACACTAACATCTCTTCTTTTGTCCTTGACTTTCCCTGGATTGCCTTATAACCGAGCCAGAAGACTCCCAGAAACTTCTGCCAAAGAAGCTGACGCGTTTACTATTGGCCAATTGAAAACCAGGGAGAAGTGGGAACATACAAAACACAGCTGCCCAGACTATCTCCAGCATAGGTTGTATAGACATTTTCTTCAGAGACCAGCAACTGTAGATCCTTTAGAATGGGCTCATTATTAGTTTTTGAAGAAAAATTGAGATGACTATTACAGACTCAAGAATTTTAAGAGGGGTGATTTTACTGTGATCGTGACTCGACAAGGGGCTGATTTAAAACCAATAAGATTTGTCTCTGGCTCAGAAAGAAATCCATGGTTCTTTTCGTGGAGATGCAGAACAAAAGCTTGCATGCATGAAATGAGGGGCTGCTAAAATTAGATGCACTCTTGTGGTTTGGGCAGGCTCCTGGTTATTCCCAGATACCCAAAAGTAGGTCATTCAAAGCGTAACAAAGACATTTCCCTCAGACTTGACATTTTAGAGGCAGTGGAAAAGACCACCTGATGGGAGGATGTTATCAACATGTCACACTCGGGTTTCACTCTGCCTTGGCACTGTTTCTGCACTGTGAAAGAGCTGCACTGCTACACCACCAGGCTTTTTTCTCTTCATTGGAGCTGCTCTAGCAGCTTGTTCATATCAGCTGTTAGAAGTAACAAGAAAATCAAATAGCTATGAATTTTCATTAAAGGAAATGAAAGTAAGAGATCAATAGAAACCTTTAGCTGGTAATGTAGCATGTGGGTTTAACAGCTTTACAAAGTAACTCCCTGCACAAATGATGGGGCACTATTAAAGTACTACTTTAGAGAAACATGTGAATCATCAGTTGCTCTTTAGCTGATCATGGCCACGATCTCAGCTAGAGGATCTTCAGGATCTTTACTGACACCCTAAAAGGGTTTCTGTGCCTTTGCCCCAGTTCCTGGCTATCCTCATACCTGAACAATCACTGTGATCTTTCACCTGAGCAGTACTCTATTTAGATTATTGCAATAGGAAATAGATAGAAAAGTTCTCGTGATCCAGAACACAGATAAAATAGGATACTGCAGAAAGCAAAACAAATTTCTTATGAACAACCTTTCTGGCACAAACTGGGTGCCAGTGGAGAACAGGAAGGTGTAGTTTCATAAAGAGCTCCAGACAGGGCAAATGCCTTAAATATGTGAAGAGCAGCTGCTTTTCAAAAGCATTTTATTGCAGCAACTCTGACTCAAAAGCAAGACAGCTCTACTTTTCAGTCTTGTGCTGGTCTGTCATTTACCTGGGCACTGGGGGAAAGGAGTGTCAAACTTTCCCTCAAAGCACTCCATAGCCAGCTTACAAATTACAAGGCAAAGGAGATGAAAGGCCATGAATTCTCCAATGATGCCGGCTCCAGCACATGCAGGGGACAGTTTCAAAAAGTCAGGACAAGCATCTGGAAGAGCTGATGAAGAGGGGAACATTTTTAAGGACAGCTAAATTGGTCGGTACAGAAGTGCTGGTACAAGACTCGCTCCTACACAATCTCAGAACACATGAGAGAAAACAAAAGCAAACTTGGTTACTAATCAAACTGGTATAAAGGGAAGGGTTTATGGCAATTCCTATAGGTAAATGTGTGGAGAGTGTCTGTAATGGAAGAAAAAAGATAGTTAGAGCCATGCTGCCTGAAGTGCTCAAGCTCCATTTGCAAGCCAAGGGCTTGCAAATTCCCACCTGTTTTCCTCACCTGTCAGCCTACAGAAGCCACATGTTATAGTTACTTTTGCTCTTTTAAGACCACAGTTATAAAACTGCAGGCAATCTAAATATTTACTGAAGTAGTCACACCTTGGTATGTGACTGTGTAATGTAAAAACAGCAAACACAAAAGGTGGATTTATGGTGACCATAAAATTTTCATTCCCAACTTCCTGACTTCCAGAGGCTTTATGGCCAACCTTCACACTGCACTTTCCCTGCTGTTCATGACAGAAGCACTGCACTCCTGACATCCTTAAATATTTGCACCTAATTTCTGTTGTCATGTATCTGTCTTGTACTCACTGGTTCTTGACAGGGCTTCCTCTGCTTAAACAAGCCTCTTGTTGTATGTGATGCTCAGTAGCACAAACACAGCAACTTTTAAATCCCAGTTTAGACCAGTGAGTGCTCTTGGGTTGTGTACTCTCTCTGCTCTCTAATAATTTACATGAGTCTCTTCTCTCATTTTCCAGTTTTTCAACACCTTGGCTCTGGACATGGATAGTGAGATTAGACACAATATTTTAGAAAGTTTATGAAGTTTTCAGTAATACTGCATCACAAATTACTACTTCCCCATGTTCCACTGTTTCAGCCTTTTTCCTAGAGCTTAGAGCTCATGTGAGCTGTTCATTCACTGTGACCCCACACAGTTTTTGAGAATCACTGTTTTCTGGTCTATATGTAATCCCCCTGTCCATGTGATCACCACTTGCTTTTGATTAATTGCTTTGCGTGTCATTGTATTAAATGATAATTTGTTTGAACACACCCAGACTACCAATTTTGCTCTATACAACTTTCCTCTTCATTGTTTGCCATATATGTGGCAAACAGTGACCATTATCACTGGGCTTCTGTTGCAATCATCTCTTGTTAGCATGGTGGAACTGCCCATTGCATAAAAATGCTGGTCTAAGTAACTCCACCTTTGCAAAACTAGTGAGCCAACAAAGTTTACTCACATAGTTCTTTTTTGCCTATTGCAGCAAAAATAGAAAGCTTCTTTTTTTTTTTTTTTTTTTTAATTCTCAACCTATAATTGTATACAAACACTCAGAGGATTTGGAGAACAGGGTAGCTGAACAGAGTCTTGTAAAAACCCCTATGTCTTAAATGCCAGAGACATATCTTCTGTATTAAAACCAAAAAGATGCAGCACATGCAAGCAGTTGACAAATGGACCTGCAATTAACGCTGCACGCCACAACACCTTGGCTTCTAGAATTTAATGCTAAGTTAGGGACCCAAGGCATGGATTAATCCCACTTCTGATTTCAATGCCTAAATTAGCTTTATCTGCCAAGAGAAGGAGAGATAACTGGGGTGAATCAAGTCCTTTCAGCAACCTTACCTCAGTTTGGTTACAGAGAGAATCAAGGCTAATTAGGCTCCTAATTTAGGCCACTGGCTATATCCCAAAACTGCAATCCAGATCTAGCAGCCCATGCATGCTGAGGAGCTGGACTTTAAAACTGATATTAATATGAGTGTCTGAACTCAGGCATCTCAAACTATGAAAAAAAGCAGGACAAAGGTGCATCTGCAGTGGTATCAACAACCTTTGGCACTTAGGCTGCAATTACACAGCACTGTAAGCTTGAATTCAGAACCTGATATTATATCCTGCATCTGGAGATGGTTGAAAAGCTGGGCATGAGCCAACAGTGTGGGCTTGCAGCTCAGGAAACCAAATGTATCCCTGGGCTGCATCAAAAGCAGCGTGGCCAGCAGGGCAAGGGAGGTGATTCTGCCTGCAGTGCTGTGTCCAGCCCTGGGGTCCCCAGTGCAGGAAAGATGTGGACCTGTTAAAGTGGGTCCAGAGGAGGGCCAGGAAGATGATCAGAGAGCTGGAGCTGTTCTCCTACGATGACAGACTGAGAGGTGGGGTTGTTCAACCTGGAGAAGTGAAGGCTCCAGGGAGACCTTATAGCAGCCTTCCAGTACCTGAGGGGCGCCTACAAGAGGGCTGGAGAGGGAATTCTTACAAGGGCATACAGTGACAGAACAAAGGGGAATGGCTTTAAACTGAAAGGGGGTGGGTTTAGATTAGGTATTAAGAAGAAATTCTCTACCATGAGGGTGGTGAGGCACTGGAATAGGTTCCCCAGACAAGCTGTCAATGCTCCATCCCTGGAAATATTCAACGCCAGGTTGGATGGGGCTCTGAGCAAACTGGTCTAGTGAAAGGTGTCCCTGCCCATGGCAGGGAGTTGGAACTAGATGATCTTTAAGGTCCCTTCCAATCCAGGCCTTTCTATGATCTGGTAGGGCACTGGGGCACATTCTGGTCACCCTTCTACACGGACTATTTCTGTTTTCTAATTCACTGTTTGCCTGCCATGAACTATGTAAGATGGTCCTTGGAAACAGAAACCCAAGATCCTTCACTCACTATTGATACCCAGAGGGCAAGGCTGAATATTGAGATCTGCTTTGTTTCTTGCTGTCTAAATCACGCTTTCCTGGTAGCACATGATGATCCAGCTTAAAGAGGAACTGGGTATTGCTCTGCCCTCAACCAGACACCTGGTATTAAACTGAGCTCTGAAGAGGTGGCAATTAGGGAAGCAAAACCCCAGAGAATAAGCCTGGTCACTCACTCAGTAAATGTGCAGTGTGCTCTACACGGTGGAAAACACTCTCATCTCCCAGCCTGTGTGACTAAAGCATCTCAGCCTGCCGAGCTAGCTGGGCTATTTAGTGAATTTAGGCGGATCACAGAGAAAGGATGACTTCTTCCTCAAAGGATAACTTCCTCAATGCTCCTTAGTGCCAGAGAGCTGTGTCAGTGTCTCGTGAGCCAAGAAAGGGGCACAGAACTGAATGCACAGAACAGCATAATGGTCTCTGCACACGGTGAGATCTGAGATTCTGAAATTCCAAGCTGTTCCCTGTAACTTTGATTTTTCAAAGATGCTTTAAGGTTTTTTCACACTACAGTAATTAAAAAAGCCTGCCCTAGCATATGGAGACAGTATGGCTCTGCTGTATCACGCATGGAGAAAGAAAAACAGGAAATTCACAGTTCTGAGCACTTTACCACTGGTATAGTTTTTCTTCCTTCAGGGCACCAATCCTTCCAGGTTTTCTCGGTTTTCACTTCCCTTCGATCTGTATCACCTCATTAATAAAAAGAATGACTCCTCCACCCCTTTCCAGTCAGTGCTGGCCACTTCGATCATCACAGCTTGATTTCCCTTTTTATCTCTGGAGGAACCGTACCTGCGTGAGAAAGCTGCTGAAGCTGTAACTCCTGGGAGTGGCTATGAATAGTACTCACAGCACTCATGCTTTTCATATTTAGATACCGAGATAAACAATCTTATCTTCCATCACTTATTATTTAGCCTGTTACTGCTCATTATATTTACATTTCTCTGAGGCTGTTTAGAAGAGACACAAGCCCAATTTATCAGTAAAAAACACTATGAAGAGCAGACAGCTGGGAAGTGAAACAGACGTTGAAACTAAAGGCCTGAAAAAATCTTCACTGGAAGATTTTGTTAATTCCTCTCAGGCTTTTGGACTTTACAGCTCTGCCGAAACAGTGTTTTGGTAAAATGCTTGTAACTAGACACTCATTACCAGTTTACAGAACATGCTCTCCATCAGGTGCCCAGAACATGATGCCGTCACAAGGACATCAGCAAACGAACAACTCTTGGTAATGCCTGAGACCACAGCTTTCCCAAAGCCAATACTTGCTCCTCTTACAGAAGCTGCTTGGAATGAATAAAGTTTAGTTAACGCAGTTGCAACTTGGTATGCACTTAAGAAAAGCCTTTCTTTCACTAATCCCATTAAAATGTAGGAATACACATCTAAAATTCTTGGCTGTTCTCATCAGGGACTCGTAGCACGTAGGCTTCATTGAGATGCTGTTTTGCTGCAGATTTTATATTACTGAAAGTAAGTATGATTTTTTTTCTGTATCTTTCATCACCTTGTACATCTTCAGCTTCACAGTCACAAATCCATTTGCTTTTATTAAAATCTATTCTGTGTTAAGACAGGTAACCATGAACAGCAAATTAAAGTGTTCCAGTAAAAGAGGACGTGCAGTGGGAATCTGGATGTTCTCTAGTGGTACTTTTTTATTTCAGGTTAAGAAATAACACCTAGTGAGCAGGAGATATACACAGAATTCCTCATCCTGCTTCACCCCAGAAAAGGTGCCAGCAACCACTGCATTAGGAGTCCAGATATTCTTGGTACCCCATCCATGGCACTGGCCAGCACCACACGGCAGTCAAAAGCAGCAGCAGGCAACAGGTACTGACAGTGTTTAAGTTTCTTGTTAACTTCCCTAGTCAGCAGTTTGTTGAATCAAGGAGAATTAAGAGGAAGACAGAATTAGACTTACATGAAAAGCCTCCACTAAAATTGACACATTTGGCAATAGCAAGAGTCACAACCTAGTTACAGGGCCATCTCCCTCTGGCAAATTTAGTAGACTGCCTCCAAGACAGAGATATCAAAGCATCTAAAAATGAATATTGTGAGGATTTTTAATATAGGAGAAAAAAAAAAAAAGGCATTTTACTGGCCTTGTTCTCAGGAAAGGGTCAACTGCTGTGACTAAAATAAAACTCAGCCTAAGACACACAACTGCCCAATGGCCTACGTGGCTACAACCAAGAAAAAGGTCTTTAATGTAGCCCATCTTGAAAAGACACTTGTAGGTGTGCTGTTGTGGTCTATGTGAGAAATGACCTTCTGCTATTGAACTCCACTGAATTTATTTCAATTCAAGTTTTCCTCTGAAATGTATTAAATTAACCTACTTCAAATGGAACATTTTATTCACAGAAAGATTAACAAAACAGTAGGTAGGAAGAATGAATCCCAAGACTTCACAGGTGAGTTGCTAATCCACAGGGGTGATCCATTTTACAGTTTGTGGATCTGTAGTAAGTAAACATGATGACCAATTTACCACTGCTGACAACTGACAATATATAATCCACTACTTTAAAGATGCAACTATTAATTTTTATAACATTTACTCTGTATGTCCACCCAAGTATGTAGGAAAACCACTTTATACTCTGAAAATATCTCTAAAACTGAGAATCCCTTAATTACAATAAACCTCTGAACTTCTGCAATAAATGACTGGACACCAAAATAGGAGTTGTTATTCTACTGTGTATCAGAAGGCCTTGCGAGAGCTACTGGATTGTCAACAGGTTACTTCAGCTGTAAAAACTGAGATAATTAAGTACACCAAAATTAATCATTAGAGCTGGATTAGGAAAGAACACCATGAAATGGTGACTCTTGAAGTCTGAGGGTCTCAAACACCCTACAACAGAAAATGAAGAACCTAATTTCAGTTGAAAGACATGCAACTTTTAAAAAATTCAAATAGTACACAAAAACTAGACTGTTATTCCCCTAGGGCTGCCATCCTGGATTATACCTATTGCTCATGACAACAGGCACTAACAGGTGGGTCTGTGTACAAAGAGAGAGGGAAAAGAAAGGGGTGAAAAGGAAGTTTAGAAAAATCCTATAGATACCCAAGAATTTTTCCTTCCCTAACTTCCTTTTCGCAGATAGTTTCTTTGATAAAGACCTTCATAGAAAATTACAGACAATTAATTTCCAGGATGATTCATCAAGCTATGATCCTGTGATCTGTGGTCACCTCCAGTAAGAATTTAGGCACACTTGGCAGTGTTTCCCAATAAAGCAGAAGATTATGCAATTAATCTGAGAAACCCCATTAATTTGAAATTAAATAGTTTCTGTGGAAGTCTGTTAGAGTTGGAGAGTTCACAATGATCTGTTCTTGCAAAAAATCTTGAGCATCACTGATATACGAGGTATCCACTCTAAACATGGGATGAAGCTGGAAGAGTGTAACTGCCTAAGTGGAAAAGCCTAAACTGCTTCCCTGGTATGTACCCTATAAGTAGTGAAAGACTGATTTATTTCATCTACTTCATAACACATTTTCCTTTGTGCCATCTCCTATTCATACACTTAAAATACTAGATAGACATGAACACATTTCTGGTACTTACAGAGGGAACTTGAGAATGATCAATTGATTACTCAGCAGGTGAAATAAGTTGCAAAAAGACAACAAGCGACTTCAGACCATGAGATAACTGGCCTGGCATTTATAAGCTCAAAGCACTGTTGACAGGCGCTATGAGATGGCCAACACTGCCAAGCAAAGCAGTGGCTTTTGACATTAAAACTGTACACAGAGAGTAACTCTACATTGAAATATACAGTTTATTTTTCTCAAAGTCAAGCAATACCATTTGTCAGTAGGTACGTGTTAAGTGTCAGGCAGGAAAACTGTACATTTTCACTCTGGGCTGCAGGATCCAAACAGTTGAAGAAGCCTTGTGGAAACTTTTCACTATACAAGGAGATCTAGAATTGAGAACAACAAAGGATGAAGGAACAGCCATCCCCAGGATGCCAAAGGCAAAACATTAGCACCAGATTTTTCCAAAAAGCAACAATATAGCTATTTACAGATTTACATATAACATTGGGAGGCAACCACCTTCAGCTTTCCTAGGGTGAGAGGTTTAGAGGTCAAGAGTTTTAAAGAAGGAAAGGAAATGGTGTCTACACAACTGTTCTGTGAAAAGGATAATAGATACAGCTTTCACAATATTGCTACCTTTTATCAGAGATCTAACTCGAAGTACTGTATACAAACACATTGCAATTATATTATTATTCACATTTCACATACACATTTCAGAGTAACCACAATATGTAAAATTTTTAAAATGCCACAGATAAAACAATGCACACTTTTCTCCAAGCTAAAAGACAAGCATAATTTATGTTTAGTTTTGGGTCTGTTATGGTTAAGGGATAAGTTTAAGGACAAAGGGATCACTTGTCCTAGGAACATAGCAGCATATAACTGTGAGATGTCAGAAGACTACATTTCTGAACTAGGAGGGAGAAACTAAGGTCAGCTGTAGGTCTTGTAAGATGGTAGCTCCATTTGACCTCAACTGATACACATCAACATCATTTAATTAAAGATTTGGTCCAGGTTATACAAAGTAGTGCACTATAAGGTGGGGGCAGGGGGCAACAGTCCTTTTAATGTTTGCACCTGTTTGTAAAGGAGCTGGTTCCAGAGGACTTTTTGCTCCCCAGCTCGCAAGGAATTCACTGATCAGCACCTCTCCAGTTCTCTCCCCACAAAAGAGAGGATTTAGGTAAGAAAGACAGAAAAACTCTTGTGAATGCTGCCATACTGCAGGAGTAGTGGGAAGAAGTCTCTTCTCTCTTTTCAACAGCTGACTACTTGGATTTCCAACCAGTTTAGCTACAGACTGGCATCCACATCAGCCTTGAAAATGGCTTGTTGGGGAACCTATTTGTCTGAGGAGAGAGAAATGTTTTCCTTACTACAATGTAAATGGCATATACACAAAGTCACCCAAGACTTTGTCTGCAAAACTTTATCTTATCACAGAATGTGACATTTAGACACTACAGAATTTCTCTGTAGGCACCTAAGCAAGTGAGCATAACTGCACTAAAACATGAGTTAGCACCTCTTTTTGGAGCTACTGGAAATCATCTGTTATAAGCCAACGGCAGTATTAGGAGAACACAAGCAGTAATCTGATACTGTGAACTACCATCCTCTGCTTATTACTGTGCAATGGAAAACACAAACAAACAGCCCCACTTCTGTTCACAGTTACAAAGCAGAGTTGCTCCAAGTAATGCACAATATTTACAAGGCAGAAGTGTTTATATTGCATTCGGTAGTCTGAGAAAGAGGAATGATCAGCATTATGTAGGTCAACTTCAATAGAACTTAACTGTCTCTATAAAACCATCACACTGTTGAGCAATCAAAAGGAAAGCAGTGTCCTTAACCCACATTTATTTTCATGAAGGGTTGTGGGTTTGGGGGAAGAATAATAAAAACATGCATAAAAAGCACAAGAAAGAGCAAATGAGCCTTCTAAATAATTTAGATGAAAAATGTTTTGATCAAAATCAGCACAGTACTTCCAGCCTGTTTCTTAAATCAAGTACAACTTGGTAAAGAAAATCACTTGCACTGCATTAAAAGGGTGTACAAATATGTCTTGCAAAATAATTTAAAAAAAAAATCTTCAGCAAGGTAGCCATTAGGTGATTTGCAAGCTGTTTAAAAAGTGTTTAACTGAAACTGATCCTAAAGTTATTTTCTGCAAGGGGAAAGTGCCACTCTATATACAACATTACAAAAAAGTGTCTGATGCCACAGGATCAGAGTGACACTACATTTCAGCAACCTGAATATATTAGCTATAAGATACACGCTTCCCCTACTTAATGTGTCTTAAAAAAAAAAAACAAACAAAAAACCCCAAAAAAACCCCACTAAATGTAGAGCTTCTAAATTTGTGTGCATTCATGAATTGCTGTTGGGTTTCCCAGCAGTCTGTGCAGCATCTGAACATAAAGAAAGTATACAGCCTATTCTAAAAGTCATTGTTCGCATGCACAACTGCCACAGACTTTGAACACACTGAGCAGAAAGGTTAAGAGTCTGTCCTTTTCTGTGGAGCTTTCTGCAAGTTAGGCAATGAGAAACAGCTGTAGAGTCCAGCAATAAAAATGTGTCCTAAAAAATTAAATACATCATTCCAAAAAAAATGAAAGAGTGTTATTGCTGTTGTGAGAGCTATTTTTCTCTTGTGCACTTGTTTCTCTACCAGACACTCAGGCAACCCAAGATACTTGTTTGTATACTTGGAACCCATCCCCTTCCCTTCCTTCTTTCCCATTTTTCACATGATTGGTCAAAGAAGTCCCCTCATTTGAGCCGCTCGGGTTGGAGGCTGTCGGTCAGACACTTCAGCTGTTCTTCCCCCAGCTTGATCTTGTCCTCAAGCTCCCGCTGCTCAATGATCAGGGCCGACTTCATTTTCACAAAGTGCTCATAGTCTGCTAAGTTCTCCTCACTCAAGTAGTTTGCCAAAATGTCAAAGACAATGCGCTCTCGGCGATCCAGGTTCTCCTTCAGCTCCTTTGCATCTTCATGTTGCTGTGTCAGCAGCTTTTGCTTATCTACCAATGTCCGCTTGGGAGAAAAGAAAAAGAGTTAGAAATTCACCGGGTTCACTAGGCTGGGACAACAGCTTCAGTGTTTAAGTCTCAAGTCTGTTTTATCTGCAAAGACAAAGACTTTCCTGAATATTTAGAAAGATAGAAAAGGAGTGATCCTTTAAGTTTATTCTAACAAAATGCATTAAGAAACAGAAAAAAATGTAGTAAATCAATGAAAGATGCACCATTACTTTCTAATGGCCTCAATAGCAATTACCTCAAAGATTCCTTTACTATTTAATAGTTCAAAATAGTTGTATAAAATACAGTTGCCTTTGAAAAACAGTTCTTCAAATTAAGACTTCACTCAGCAATGTCTTACACCTTCACTACACAGCACTGACAGCTGCGGTAACAGAACCCAGAACCAGACCAACTTGTCTGTCCAACAAGAGCGATTTGTTCTTACACAGCTTCTGATACTGTACTTAGCAATTCTGCTGCATCCACACGCCTTCCCTATGAGAAGTGAAGTCGTGTGGTCTTCAGACATAAGCAAGAAAGAAAGCTGAGGCAAGAGAACAGAAGTGAAGCAAAAAATTAAAAAAAAAAAAAAAGCATTATTCACCAGAAAGGGCTGTAAACTTTCTGCTCTGTGGCTTCACAAGAGACAAAATAGGAAAAAGGGAGATTGAATGGAGAAACACACAAGGAAAGAGGACAGCAGAGGACAGCAGCTGTGCTGTCCATTCCATTCACAAATACAAGCAAGGAGGCTGAGGTTCCTCTCCCCCTGCTTACACAGTCAACCTGTCTGAGTCCCATTTGAATCATTCAGCTACACTCCTTTAGCAGCGTATGGAAAGAAAAGGAGCATCATTAATCTGACCTTTTTCAGATGTCTGCCTAGAAGTGATTGCCTTTTTCCAGTGACAGTGCATGGCTGGAATTACTGTAGAAACTCCTGAACTTAATTAAAAAGTGCCCCTAAGAGATACCAATCCGTAACTTTTAGCTTTGCTTCAGAGACGAATTCTCTTTGAGAAGCTTACTTTAAATAAACCTCAGTCTGTTCAAACAAACGCATCCATTTTATTCATTTGCACTTTCTGTTAAATCACACATGCTATTTAATAAGCCTCAAGGATTTATAGAGAAGTGTTTTTGCAGACTATATAACCGGGGCTCTTAAGATGGAAGAACAAGACAAAGGAGGATACAGACCACTCAGCTTTAATAAACCTACCTGCCAGAGCTGCACACATATCCTGTGCTGCCTCTTTTTCTACAGACAGTCCAAAGCTCAAGAGTAAAATGTTTTCAGATTTGTGCTCTCAATGTACATAAAATACACAGCCTAGATAAACTCAGGATTCAAGACAGCTAAGGAAGACAAGTCACAGAAATCACACACTATTAGAAAAAACACAGTTTAATCTCCCTTTGAGCTTATGCCAGGGGAAAAAAAAATCCCACTGCAAGTTGTAATCAGAACTATCTGCTGCAAAGAGATGGAACTACAGTTCTCCTAAATTCACCAGGACAACCAGCAGACAGGCCCAGGGAGTGTGGCTACACTGCTCTCCAGGGTAGCCTTGCCAGTGTGTACGCTGAGCAGCAGCAACAGAACTAGACAGAGTTTGATGAACACAAGAGGGCACATATCAACCAGCTGGTACCTCAGTTGTAGAGTTACCTCCATAGCCCTGTGATGACACAGCTCTGTTTTTCAAGCCACTTGTTATCATTGTCAACAGATACAAGAACAGTCAGATGTTTAGTCCTTCGTGGCAGTTCCTGAGATTTAAGTCGCATGGTTTCTTCTACCAAGCCTATGGTGTGACTTTCAGATGAACATAAATAACGCGGTACGTTCAATAAAAGCAAACACTACTTATGTTATGAACTCTGCATGACACCTTAGTACCTCTGTCCTTGTGGAGGTTTAGGGAAAACCTAAGGAAAAAGTGGGATGCAGAAAGGACAAAAGCAGATGAGATACCTCTTGAATTTGTTTTTACCTCTGTCAAAGATGACTGACACCAGAAAACCTGTTTTGAAGGGTAAAGTGAAATATATTGTAACAGGCTCAAATCACCATTCTTGAGGAGGTTCTCTGAGCAATGGGTAAATGGCTCACCCAGGCTAACAGAGTAAATGATGTCAGATGGTTT
This sequence comes from Myiozetetes cayanensis, assembly GCF_022539395.1. Taxonomy (NCBI): domain Eukaryota; kingdom Metazoa; phylum Chordata; class Aves; order Passeriformes; family Tyrannidae; genus Myiozetetes; species Myiozetetes cayanensis. The sequence continues at coordinate 97,050,362 of NW_026087742.1, read as the reverse complement.
CATTTGACCATCTTCAACCAACTAAAGCCAAGCAGAGTGCAGAAGAGTTTTTTCGCAGTTATCACTGCTCTGAAGCCCCAGCCAACATCAGCTATCTGAAGCTCCTCTGATAGAACAATCTTTCACTCTTTCTATTGAGAATCTTTCTCAAGAGCTGTTTGCTATTTTGAACCACAGCCATACAAAGGTGAACTCTCTCCACGTATCTGATTTCCCAGGATCCAGTTCCTAAATGACTATCCTTGGTACTTGTCCCTGCTCTTGCAAGTCTGGATGGTCTAGGCACCTGATCACCTCTGTGGATTCACTGCTGGTTCAGTGCTTCAGTGTTCTCAACACACAGGACAAGTAATGAGAAGTCACTGGCCTTGCTGTGTGGAACGGAGGGGGCTCTTTCTGATGAAGCCCCTTCCAGAAGCTAAACTTGAAATACCTGACACTGTTCCCTGTGGCAAAAAAAGACCTGTGACAGAGCATCTAATGGTCAGAAGTTGATTCAGCAGTGATTATTTGACTGGTTCAGAAAATTTGACTGTTCAGAAAATCTGCTAAGCTGCTGCTGATTCCTAGAAAATGGAAAGCTATCAGAGCAATATTTATTAGACAACATCAGCCAAAAAAAAAAAACAAAATCAGTGATATGATCCCCAGGGATGGAAGTAAAATCCTCTGTTTTGTTTGTATGGTACATTAGTGGTTCACCAAATATTATCATTTGACCTACGAGATACTAAAGGACAACCAAAAAAGCCACAAGTACCAGTCCAAATTCCAAGAAATGCACATGTAACTCTACATGATTTGTAGTCAAAATACCCCAGGACGTGATCCATCTGAGAAGCATCTCTGACCAACACTTCTAGATATATTTCATAGAACTATAGAATGGTTTGGGTTGGAAGAGACCTTAAAGATCATCTAGTTCCAACCTCCCTGTCATGGGTAGGAACACCTTTCACAAGACCACGTTGCTCAAAGCCCCATCCAACCTCATCTTGAACATTTCCAGGGATGGGGAGTCTACAGCCTCTTTGGACAACCTGTTCCAGTGCCTCACCACCCCTCAGTAAAGAATTTCTTCCTAATATCTAATCTAAACCTGCCCTCCTTCAACTTAAGGCCATCTCCCCTTGTATTATTGCTACATGACCTTGTAAAAAGTCCCTCTCCAGCCCTCTTGTAAGCTCCCCTTAGGTACTGGAAGGTTGCTCTAAGATCTCCCTGGTATTTTCTTCTCTGGACTGAACAGCCCCAGTTCTCTCTCTGTCTTCATAGGACAGGTGGCTCCAGCCCTCTGATCAACTTTTAGTGGCCTCCTCTGGACATGTTCCATGGACATGGTCAACGTCTTTCTTGTGTTGTGGGCCCCAGAGCTGGATGCAGAACTCCAGGTAGGGTCTCACAAGAGCAGAATCCCCTCCCTCACCCTGCTGGTGATGCAGCCCAGGGCATATTTGGCTCTCTGAACTGCAAGGGCACATTGTCGAGGAATCCACAAACACCCCCAAGTCTTTCTTTCCAGGTCTAGTCTCAATCCACCTCTGGATGGATCTCTCCTGATGATTTCTGATGGGTTTCTGATGCTACTATGGCAAGACTTCGCTGTCAGTGGATGAGAAGATGAATGGAGATTAAAATACGTTAGGGATTTGGACTTCTGTCAGTATAAATTTGACAGCAGAGCACACAGACAATTTCTGACTGTCCTTACTATACCACCTCCTCACCACCTTCCTTTTCCAGACCTAGCCAGTAAGCTATTTTTATCACAGCTCTCAAACTGTGTTTCCTATATACACATATCATCTGGTAGCTCTTTCCCCATTAGGCAACTGCAACCACATTTAAAAAAAGTCTAATGAGGGATTAAATTTCTTTAAGTGCCAGAAACTTTGATCTGCCCTCTAATAAGCTGTCAAATACCTTCCCTTCACCTCAGTCAGAGAGGGGGCTGAACTGCCATTAAACAAGTATGTTAGGTCCAAACAGCAAAAGCACAGCTTCAGATTAGTCCCAGCCCTGACTGGTTCTTATGGGTGAAACAGTGGCTGAACAAACACACCATGAAGCCACAGCCTGTGGAAAAAATTCTGTTACAACACTTAGGTGGACTGTTGGCATTTCAGTCCACAGCTACAAGCCAAAAATCCTACTTCACATTCATTAAACCGTAGAAGTTAAAATCACTTGACACACAAACACCCTCCACCCTCACTATTTATTTTAGCCTAAGTTTCACACATATTTACATCTCTCCTTCAGTGGGTATCTGCATTGCCAGCTATCTTCTTCCCAGCTAAGGCCTGATGGGATTCGAAGATAAACAAACTGCTGCAAGCAGAGGTGGGATCCAGGAGGTAAGGGCACCTTGAATGTTCCTTCTCCTGAAATTTTTACATCTATGGGATTCCTCCACATCACTACCAGGCTATTCTGCATGTGTAAAACATGTTTTCTAGTAAAAAATTCTTTTTGCAATGCCTACCCTCTGCAGCACCCTCCTCTGGTTTTGATTGCTTTTGTTCCTTGCTGGGCATTATGGAGGAAGCTGTAGTAGCCGAGAAATGCTTTCTTTGTATCAACCTTCCAGATTTGTATCAAGATCGTTGAGTATAAAGAAGTCCATAAGGTGCATTACAACACGAACACTCCTTTTCCCATCTTGAATTGTTAGAATACTTTTTGTTTGCCTCCCTTCTGTGCTTTCATCAGGAGACCCCCTCTTTCTTTAACTTTTGCCACGAAGTCTGTTTTCCAGTATGGTGCACCCCTAACCCACTTTTCTTAGCAAGCCACTTGTAGTTTTAGTATTCCAAGAAAACCAAGGTAAAGAGAAAAGTTTTAAGAAATCTAAAACAAATGGCCTGATGAGATTTATCCACTCATTATCCCTCCTCTTGAGCTCTGCAATTTAGATAAACAAAACCAAACAAAACCCCCCACACCAGCTTCACTAAATGCAGCAATATTATTGTTGGCTTTTCTCACCCGTTCTTCTGGAGCAGTGCTGTCATCCAGGTTATTAAGGGCATTTTCCACGCGGGCCAGACGACCGGACAGTGACAGCAGGAGGTTAACCACTTTGTCAAGGTCACCAATAAACATCTTGAATTTGTCAAACTCATTTGGTTTGCAAACTTCTTTCACAATGGCCTCTACCTCCTCCCCCAGAATATTGTTTGCTTGGATGTCTTCCAGAAGTGTCTCCCGTGCTTCTCTCAGCACCTGCAGCTTCCTGCTAATGCTGTCAATAAGTTCTTGCTGTGGAAAATAAAGGAGATAAGAATTTATTAGCACTACTGTATTTTTCCCTACTTTTGAAACTCATGTCAGCTGGCACTTTAATACATTTTAAATTCCCATGAGGCTTTGACAGTGAGTGTATTACAAATAAATACATAACTAAGTATATGTCTAAGGTCTATACCTCTGGATTCAAAGGTTCAGGACACAGCTCTACAATGCTCAGCCTGAGACCTGTATTAAAGCAAATTACCTTGGTTGCAAAAGATGAAGGAATTCCACCCCATCAACAAGCATTCCTGCTTCTTCTTTAAACAGCTTCAAAGCCTGCTATGGAACAGTATAAAGCACAGCACACCCTTTTCTCTCTAAATCATCATCATGGCTAGGCTTCGCAAACGAAGATTTGAGAAGGGCTCTACCCACATTTGCTACAAGTGTGCTGATCTCTCTAAATACCAGGTCCATAACACCTTGCTGAAGAACTGCACTTAGGAACATACACAGTACCAAAAACACAGTCCTGTATTTTCCATGTGATGCAGTTAAAACTAGGGCACTGTGCAGCCTTTTTTTCTTTTTTGCATAATATTAGTGTTCCTCCAACAGCAACCCTTCCACTCAGAGAAAATCTTAGCGATAACAGTGCCTTCCAACATTTCTGTAGGGAAATCATAATCCCTATGGCACAGAACAGGAACAAAAGCCACTGTATCGTACAAAGCAGCCCTGTCCAAAGCTGTGCAAAGTCGCTCTGCCAAAGGACCAAACAAGAGTCTCTGGCTGCCACTGTCCCGTGCCAGGTGGATATACCACCTCACTTGCAGTTTGGGAGGGGCTTCTGTACTATAGTCCCCCACTGCCTGAGAAGCACATGCACTGCCTTAGAAAAAACATGTCAGGTGCATCACAGGCAGAACCAGACAAAGAATGCATATCTTCTCCCTCAAGTGAACCTGTGGTCAATCTGTGCTGCCCAGTTACTTCCCTGCATTTGGGTAAGAAGTCCTGGTCCTCAGCCACCCACCAGCTCTCACTTGTGCACAAAGGGTGGAAGTCAATTCAGTTAGTTATCTACCTTAACATGAGATGAACCACACCCTAAAAATGCCTCATTCATTTAAATGTAGATGCCTATTTGGTCTTCAGCTAATTTCAGGTAAAAAAAAAAAATTCCCAAAGCATTCTCTAAACATACACCTCAGTGCAATTTCTGAATGAAAATTACATCCTTTAAAACGGTCATTATTTCACAGTACCCATTGCCTTTTTTTTTTTTTTTTTTTTAATTACTTATGGCATTCTTTAGGAACTCTGGTTTCTATATGCAAATCTGATTACAAGCCTTAGTGATTACTGAGAAACATACTGATAGCAGCTGCCACTGAATAGTCATTGCCAATTTATTTTGGGAACAAAAAAAACCCCAAAAAAACCAGTCTGCCATCTTAACAGAAAGCAACTACACCCTGAAAATTCAGCAGCCTTTTTGAAAGTAGAAATTCAACCCATGGATTATCCACACTGGTTTTCTCCTTTTTGATTTAATGTACTCAGTCCAGGTTAAGCAGGATTTGGGCTATCTGTTAGTTCGGGTGCCCGAAAGATTAAGGTAGTAAGCAGTTCTACAGATGCCTGCTTTACTGACTGATTAATCTGCAGGATTTGATTTCCCCCCCTTCCCTCAATGCAAATGCAGTTTGATTTGGATTATGTAGGTCACAGTGCTACGCTCCCATTTCCCTCAGATGACATGCACTATGCTGCTGTTTCACCATTTAAAACACAACAGGATACCATTGTGCCCTATGTTATTATTTCAAGTTTTTCACTTCTGCAGCTGTGCTGCAACTTTCTCTAATGGAAAAAAAAGCCGTATGTGTGCTCCATATTTACTGATCTGATCTGACAGTCCAGATCAGCTCTCTCAGTTTCTGTCTCTCAAAAAGAGAAAGAAGCCATTTTCCCAGTAACATCATGTTTAGGTGTCCCCAAGCATCCTAAGCCAGCCTCTAAGGGACTGATTTTGCAGGTGAGAAGGCCATAAATACTAAGCCTGTCATATCTATTAAGAATTGGATTATGATCCCCGATTGCCTCCTACCCAGATGAAACAGCCTCTGTATGCAGTAACCGTGTGCTCATTCTGCTTTTGCTAACCAGCAGAAAACCTGTATTGTGTTTAGTATCTGTTGAGCCAGAAGAGCTGCAATCTACATCTTGAAACTGGCAGATGAATAATTTATAGCTGTGACTTCTGTACCAGTATACAAGGAAATAATAAAACCTATTTTTTCCCCAGTAATTCTTGCTGATCTGACTAGCAACACAGAAAGTAGCTCAGCAGAGTGCTGCTCAGGTGGTTCGCTGCTTGGTATGCTTTACATAAATTATCCTCTGCTCTCAGCTCACCACCCCATTCCTAATGAGTTCAAGCCTAAAACCAGAAAAAACTTGGTACTCTTCAATTATTTTTATACTCTTCAGAAGCTGTCAAAACTTTCCTACAAGCAAAGGGGAAACTTCCTACTCAGTCACACATAGATTTTCGTTACTACAAAAAACACTCTTACAGCACCTTCAACATCTGATCAGTATTTTATAATTGTGGCAAACTACATTAAACTCAGTACATGAGACAAATACATTCTATTCCTGCTAGCTGGGAATACAGGGATCGACCAAAAATAAAACTAAAAAAATGAACAACTCTATATGAAATTCCTTTACTTATTTCAAAAGTAAAAAAAGAAGCACCACACATTTCTGGTTTGCAAAGCAGAGAATGACAAATACTGCAATCATTCCACAGTGGACTGCAATTAAGATATCTCATAACAGAACTGCCCAGTTTCTAGGAATCAAATAACAGGTTCTGGGTGTATGCCCCCTCTAAAATAAGTAAAGTGGTAAAGTGTTCAAGTCCTTAACGATCCCTTGTTAAACTGTTGCCAAATACATGAAGCTGGGCCAAGCTATATACTCTGTTTCATAAAAGATGCCTTGACCCACTTACCATGAGTTTTATATGTTTTCTGACAAGATCCATGATGAAAGCCCACTGAACTGAGTGCTCCATCGTACTGCATGGGGAGGAGCAGGGAGAGAAGTGAGCAGCAGTGTGTGTGTGGCTGCAACAACATGTGTACTTAGAGAAGATGGGAGAGTTCTGCTAAAAGTTCTTCATGAACAATTTTCTCTCTTATGGTTAGTGTTGTGCAACTGAAGCTGGGGGGATGGATAGAAGAGTATGAAAAGGGTAAACATGATTCTCCTGTTAAGAAACCAACACAAATAAATGGTACTTTTGCTTATAAAAGTTTTAGTATTTAGTTTGTTGGGCAAACAAGAAAGGTTCAGTTTTCCCTCTCCTACATTAATGAGAATGAAACTAATTCTTGCAAAAATCATAAATGTGATCATTATGTGTGGCACCAGATAAAATAATTATACTTAAAATTAAGGAAAATCCTAATTTTTCTAAATAGTACATCTGTTGGATTCAGTGGCTGTGGAGCAGGAGGGTAAAGGAAGGCCTCCTGTTGCAGACACACCATGCCCCTGGCAATGTATGGCGTATTGAACTGTGCAATGCAGAGGCGGCAGAGGGAGGTTAAAATAAAACAGAGGTAACAGAAAACACAACAGCCCCCTCAAATATAGTGGCAGCCACTCCTGCACTGAACCAGAGATGGGAATCTTCTATGAAATCTCTCATTCTTAGTATAAGTATATATAACTAAGTATATCCGTAATTATTAAAAGATGTGTCTGTGGGACTGGATTATCAAGTACACCCTGACAGCTGATTATTAAGCAGAGAGCTGACTTCAACAGAAAAGGTCTGCACACCACTGCATTACTGGTTTATGTAAACAGAGGTAAACTACACTACGTTACTTGATCAAACAGACCATTTCTTCCAGTTTATCTGTACTGGGGTGTCTGATTAAAATATTTTGAGCCAAATCACTATTGAGATGAGTGCAATGATTTTAACATAGGACACCACTTCCTCAAACCACAGAAATGTCAGATCGTCATTTTAATATCATGGGGATTATGTTGACCTTCTATCAGAAATAAAACACCTAAGGATGGGGAGAAACAAGAGTGGAGAAGGCTGCCTCCTCTGTGATGAGTAAGTTCCACTGAATCCACCAAGCTGATTAGCTATCTCCCACAATGGTTATTAATTTGGGAAGTAGGAAAAATGGAGGGCCAAGTGGTTTGCTGCTCATAGAAATAAATGGGGAGAAAAAAAAATAAAAATGAAGAGGGATGTGTGTGTATGTTCCTTTTCTCTTGAGACAAACCCAATCCCTGCACATAAATTTCCAAAGAATGGAACAACTAAAACCACCACCAGCTACAGTGGGATACATACTGGTGTTTCTTTGTACCTAGTAAGTGTGAGAAACGCAGAAGAACCTCAAATGGAAATTGATATTTCAAAATAACCTCCCCAAAACTTCTCCTGTTGAGACTTTCCAAAACCTGCATCAAATTGCAAGAAGCACCTAATTCCTGAATTCGCAGTTGGACATTTAATTCACCCCCAAAAACTTAAAAAAACCCACAAACGCTCACCTGATTTTTCTAAGTCATCCTGTACCTCTAAAAGGGCTTTTATTGAGGGGTGTTTAACCTAACAAATGTGTCCCGTTACGCTTTTAGAAACGTTTTTACCTTCTTCTCTGACAAGTCGTGATCCAGCTCATCTTCAGAATCATCCTCACTCTGCTGCTGTTGCTGCTGCTCCTGCATGTCCTTCATTTTAATCAGCAGCTCTGCCTTTGGTGCAGATGTGCTGTAGTAAGTAGAATTGGTTGTCAGGGAGATGGCAGACGGCACGCTCTGCTCCTCTTTCCTGGGGAAAAGTCAAAACTTTCATTAACTGCTTTACACACTAATCAATGAAAAGAAAGGACAATCTTTTAGAGCCATCATTTCACCGAGGAAGCAGGGGGTTCAACAGAAAGCCATTACCTCTGCAAACAGGACAAATAAATGCTGTCTGTAAAGAAAATTTATATCAACTCAGTACGCGACCAGTAAAAGCTAAGACTGAAGTTGTACAGAAGACCTTTCACCACTACAAGAGGTGAAGTGGATCTAAGCTACCTCATCTGGAAACAAAATCCAAAGTTACATTTTACAAAGTCCTATGAAGACCTCCAGTGTCATAGAGAGTATCCTTTCAGACTGCCAAATGTGGGACACTACAACGTAACATAAGTATTAACTTTTTGATTACCACATGACACACTGACTTCTCTAGAAGGCTACAACTTATCTGATAACTTGTATCAAGAAAACAAAAACCATGGGACATCAACATGGAAGGAATTTAATTTTTTTCTTACTTTGATCTCATTCAATTCCAGGAAATGCCTCATGCCTGCTTCAAGCTGTCTTTGTAAATTTTCATCACATAAAAAAGGCTTGAATATTCTCTATCCAGATACTAGACTGGATGACTTTGGCACAATATATAATCACTATGAAATGGGAAATATTAATTTTTCCTTAAGTTGTCAAATAATGGTTTTCAACTACTTGTTCGGAAATTTTTCATATTGTACAACATTGTTCTGTTTCTGTCGTTAATGGCATTGTTAGTAGATAATGCTTGACTAATATTCTGGTGAAAAAGTCTTACAAAAGACCCAAATCTCAATAGTAGGAAGAACCTCACCTTCAGCCCCACAGGAATATTGGCACACTTTGGAAAGAAGCTTACAAGGATACACTAGCTTACATAAAATAATACTCACTTCTCTTCTGAAATTTTTGGAGAAGGAACTTTTGGCAGGAGCTTCCTGCGTTGCTGAGCTTCTTCTAGGAGATGTTCATCTTTAGGGAATATACCAACCATCAGATCCATTGTTGTTTTGATTTTCACATTAGGATCTAATATGTCTGCTAGAGATTTATCTCTTCCCACAATCTCTCTGGCAAGTTCTTCTGACTTCCAGTCTTCGAAGCTCTTTTCTTTGGCCTTTACATAGCTGGCTGCTTGTGTGGCAGCATTGCTGTCCTTCAAGTTGCTCCCAGGTTCTTCAGCTGGTTGAGGGTCAGCTGGTTTGGTTCTGGCTTCTAGCTCTGGTTCTACACCTTGCCTGGTGTAAGCACAGAATCGGGAATAGGACTGCTCAGAAGTGCTGAGTGTTTTAATCTGGTCCTTTTCCAAACCACTGGGTAAAGCAGGAGGCTCCATAGTACTGACAAGACTCTGCCGACTCTCCTTCTCTGCGTTGCTCTCAGAATGAACTATTTTGATGGGAACCATTTTCACCGTAGTATTGTTGTCTATAACCCTTTCAATTCTGGAAAATAAACAAAATTCATCTTTAGAAATGGAAGAACCTTACATCTCAATTCACATCTCCAAATCAGAGGGGAAGTCCAAATATGAAAAAAAACCAGACCAAAGTAATGGAATATGCCTTGCACTGTGTCTAACCCTAAGTCTGCATGTTTTCTGTCCACACGTTTTAAATAGTATTATTAGTTCATCTGTAAGTAGTCCTAAGACTTAAGTCCTAAGCAGTCTTGCACAATACTCATGATACAGGACTTATGTTTGTTTCCATGAACATGAGGGTCCAATCTCAGCATCCAGGCCCCAGATTTCAGGCAGTGCTGCTGAACCACCTTTTACTCCTTTGTTGCCACACATATAGAGGAAAACACACCTCGAGCTCAACCTCACTGACTCACACACATCCAACAGCAGCCTCGGTTTTTGGCCTGACAGGCAGTTTAGCTGCCTGGGGAGTTTGTGCCCTCACATCAATTCTCAGCGCTTCCAAGGGAAGAGACAACAGACCAGATGGAAGCATCCCGCAGGCTAGGCCTTTGCTGAGCTACAAGAGTAACAAATAATCACACATGGAAACCCTGGAAATCATTCAAAACTTAATTATATGATTAAAAAAAAAATCTTTATTTATAACATTACACATGATATAGAAGTTTAATAAATAGATCCCACCATAGTGTCCTGGTTTTCCACTTAAAGAAGAAAAACCGGTCACTGAAGAGGACAACACACAATTCTGGATACTCCTTTTATGGGAAGCTTATAGTAAAAATTCTGTAGAACATAGCACAAAGAACCATAAGTGGCACTTAGCCATTCAGTAAGGAAAGTTATTTAAAGAGGAGGATACTGTCCAATTCAAAAATTTGAGTTAACATGTTAAATAACATTACAGAAGCAGCTGTACTGTACGTAAACCATATACAAAACTGAAGTCTAGTTTGGTGGTTCTGAATTTGCAGAAAGTTTAAAATTATTGTCATAATGTGGGTTTGGAAGCTCTACAGGAAGTAAAGGAACATTGCCTACTAGCTAAAATATCTGGTTTCATCTGGCTGAGTAGCTCGCTGCCTTTCAGATAAGTGACCAAGACATACTACAGCGTCACTTTCCTTAAAAGTAAGCTTATAGTTTTTGATTGTTGGTAATAGCAGAATCTGTTAGACTTTGTATTTTTCAAAGGCTGTATCCTGTATTTTAAAGGTATATTTGTCTCTGAATGAATGTGCAACCCTCCCAGTAGGTATTCACTTTTCACAAGTGCTTTGTAGACATGCTTTGGCATACTAATCCAAATTTGGAGTGGGTTTTTCAGCTCATGCTGAACCTCCCCACTCCCATTTCAGTTAGGTTGTTTTCATTCAAGGTGACTGTCATTTTAAAGAGCTCACCCCCATGCCCACTGATCAGTCCCAGCTCCCTGGCTGCAGACATGGGCTCTCCTGACTGCAGCAGAGCTGGGCAAGTGGCCTGACACAACCCCAGCCTTTTCTTTTTCTTGTTTTTAAATAAAACCCACACCTTTTCAACTCCACCAGACTGTCAAGAGGAACACATCTTGGAATCTGGGGGAAATATGAGTGCATAAGTGTGTGGGGGGCAACTGGAAAAGAAGTGAGCTGACTGCAATTCTTCACCTAAAATGCCCAGCATCTGTTCTGAGACTCTGAGTGCATTCCTCTCAGCCTAGTCAAAGATTTTCCAGATATTTAAGTCACCATCAAATCAAGTGATTTCAATAAGACCAAAGACAGTTCAACACCAGGTGCTCCAAAAATTCTGTTTCTGCAACCACTATCCTCCTGATTTCTGAAGGTTTTCCATTTGTGGAAAGGCAGCATGAAATTTTGACTTGTAGCAACTCCGCTTGTGGACATTCCAAAGCTTCAGCCTAACCACAAACACAGTCACTCCTTGACCTGAGCGTAGGTTTACTGGAAATCTATTGATATACACACACTGATGCACTCTTTTCATCTTTGTTATTGCTAAACAGTTGTCTTCGGCAATAGCTGGGTTCTGCACATGGTCAGTATTTCCCCGCACCACATGGTTCTCCCTAAAATGCTGCAGGAAACCCTGCACACTCACTCACTTAGGCCTGTTGATAAACAAGGCACCTTTCTTAAAGAAGAGCACCCAGTTCCATGCTGACATCATCAAACATCAGCTGCCCACAGCATGCAAACTAACATGTCCAAAATCTCATATGCAAGAAGCCAACTGACATAATAAACCCAGTCAGATTAACTGAATATCAAGGTAAATCTACTTAACATATTTTAAACATATGAAATAAATACCTTATAGAAAGTTCAGAGGTTTGGCCCCCATGCCTGGCTTTTTTGGCCAAACCTATTTTAGTGAGCAATTTAATTATTAACCAAGGACAAGAGCTGTCCGGCCCTAAAAATTTTGAATGTTATCAGAAGATTTGCAGGGTAAGTATATTATCATTCAGATATGGGCATATAATTAGGCACACCTCAGTGCTCATTTCAACATTAAAGCTAGCAAAAAGGAAGGATAAATACAATTACCTTTCTATGCATCCTTAGTAGCTATTCATAAAGCAATACATTAAGGAAGTCATTACTGTCACTACCTTAGCACATGGATGCTAGGGTTCACATGGCATGTTGCACTTTTCATTATAAATTATATTATTACTTCATGTTAAAAACACTACAGGGTGAAATCTCATTTTTTCCTCCAATCATAAAAGGAAAAACATCAAGGCCTATTTAGGAAAAAAAAAGTGATTCAGGTTTTCTATGTCATAAGGCACACTGGAAAACAGCATGATTGAGTCTGTTCAACCATTTGCATTAGACTAGAGAAAAACTACACCAACTACTTTTGCTCAGAGAAGCACCCTCTGCATGAATTCAGCTCAGAGGCTTTGTTTTTGTTCTTTAACCATGAATTATAGTGCTGAAAAATTTAAAACCAAGATTCCTTCGCTTCCTGGAAGAGTTTGTTATCTTATGGGAGAATAACCTTTCATGACGTTAGCAGTATATGACAGACACAGCAACTAATTAATTTCAGTTGGTTTGTCTAATTCTGAGTTTATCTTGTGCTGAGTCTTCAGTCCATGTCAACACAAAGTGCTGTGGAACCCTTCACAGACTACCCAGAGTACCACATTTCATTGTAAAAGTATCACAAAAACAGTCATGAGTTGGCAGTGCATGTTACTGTGTGTGTTTTCAAAACAGATGTTCTCCCAAAGGATCCAGCTTCCCTTCCCACATCTGCTTTGTCCCTAAACCAATTCATATTTATATACAGATTTGGGAAGGGGTAATGATAACAGGTAATCTTCTGATTTTGCCTGGACTTACAGTGGAAAATCCTTTAGAATCCCTCCCTTGCATTTCCTACCATCAGCTGTAACAACTGAGAAGCAAGAGTCAACTAAAGAAACCATGAACCAGTTGAAGGACATAAATGGCACCAAATGCAATTTTACACGAGTCTTTGGTCTCTTTAGGACATGCTGCAATGGCTCACACTTAATGAACTTGAAGGGTGTGTAAAGAAAATGAACAGACAACATTAATGAGATCTAACTGGCCAAAAAGTGTTAATATAATAAAGGAGTTACATCTAGTACCTGGCTGGGTTGTCATCCTGTACGGACACAGGAGGTTTATCAGTGAGCTTCTGTGGTGCAAACTGGGGAGAAGGAGACCTTGATGACTCCATGCCAGGATTTTGAAGATACCGATACTTGGAAGACTCAGACCTAAGGTTAGTTTTTCCTTCTAAGTGCTGACAAACATTCTCTGTGGATGACACTTGCTGGAGCTGCTGTGGATTAGCACTCTTCAGTTTTCCATTGAAAGCTGCAGGACTCTGAGAGAGAGAGGAGTGACCAGTAAAGACTTCGGCAGAGCTGGGGGATGAGGACAGAAAGGGTTGGCTGGTTGCTGCCAGCAGAGATTCAGAAGAGGTGCCAAGTGATGGTGCAGAATTATCTGGTCGCCTGTATTTATCTATTTTAGGTGGTGGTGGCCTCTGAGGAGCAGGTCCACGCTTCTTGTTCAGCAGCACCGGCTCTATCCTATGGTTTTCCTCTCCTTTGCCCCGGGACAGACAGGAGTGGTTCTCGTTTAAGGTCTGTGGCTCAGAGCAGGGGAGATGAGGCAGGCTACGATCTTTGCTCCTCTCACTCACGTTTTCCTGAGAGTATCTGTAATCACTGGGCAAGGTCCCAGACCTGCCCCGACTCTCGAGAGGCAGAACTGTAGGTTCTTGCACATGCAAAGGTCTGACAGATGCCTTCCACTTCTGGCCTAAATTCTGGTCCAGCTGATCCCTCTTCTCTTGTGAGTTTTCCCTTAGGGCCCCAGTGTCAGCTTGCCTAGAGAAAAGAACACGTTGTTAGATGCTGCTGATTCACTTCCTTCAGAGCAAGGCTACCACCCCAACTCAGGACCCTTGAACACTGAGATCACATCCAACATTTAACACCAATTCCTCCAACCTATGGTAACTGTACAGCACAAAAACATCCTCTCGTATATGGCAACACACAGGGTACCTAATTTAATGTGATGAGTCTAAACATAATGTCAGGTTAAATTAGGGTATGGAGCACCACAGGACACAACACAACGTTCAGGTAACCTGAGGCACTGCAGTGGGCATGGCTTAGTCAAATGCACAGCACACCTCCTGTGGCACAATCAGATGTCCAAATGTTGGTAGAAAATACAGCTGTCTCCTGAAGAGGAATCCTAATACTAAAATTTAATTCTCTTTTTGCTCCAGAGGCCGTAACAAAGTGTGAGAAACAAGTTTCTTACCTAGGTGCAAAACTACTTACTCTAGTGTAATTTTTAAATATGAATTGAATACCATGGACTTTAATTACAAATCTGGAGGTTGAATTTTTGTATAACTGCTGAAAAATGAAACAAGTGCAAACAAAATGTTTGCTAAAGCTAAAAAACTGGGAAATGGAAAATTAGGATCTCCTGAAACTAAGAGAGAAACGGAAATTTAGAAAAGATAGTATTTTCCTTATTTTAAACTTGAACTTCTTTTACCCTGTCAGCACAAATGACAAACAATAGCCAAAAAACCTTATCTTAAAAATACTTTTGGTTTTATTCTAATTTTACACTCTCTTTCTCTAGTCAAGAAACAGGCTTTTGCAGCTCCAGGCTTGTACTTTGCCACAAAACAGGTAGTACATTTGTGCTCACCAGATAAGGACAAACTGGGAAAGGAACAGAAGGCAGCAAAAAAAAGTACCTCTGGAGCCCTAAGAGGAGACAGGTTTGCTCTCTGCTTAAAGGATGCTGGAGAGACACTGTGAGCTTAAAAAAGAAGCTGCAACAAAGAAGTAAAAGGCTTCAGAGAGCTACTAATATCATTTATGCTACTGACAGCACTGGTCTCTGTATTTTTAAATAGTAACCCTGTAGACTGTACTGCCCAAGCTTTCTTTTGAGGGGATTGTGAAAGAGGCATCTTTCCCGGACTTGAATTTTCAATGGAAACATCTTATTAATATCACTGTACCAGTTTTGAGAATGCCTACAGGCAGTTAAGACCATTGCGTAGGAAAACAAAATTTGAGATAAAAGCACATAAAATAACTAATAGCTTAAAATCTATTATAAATTCAAGAAAAAAAATGGAGTAATTATACACTGCATTACTGTTTTAATTAAATTAAAACAAATATTTAAAATTAAGTATTGTAGAAAGACAACTGATTAGATGTGGATTCCTGAACAGTCACATACACAATCTCTCTCTCTCTCTCTCATGTGGAGTGCTAAATCTTAAAATTCAATTTTAGCGGGTAAATTTTCAATTTAACATGAATGAGGAGATTAGTGTTGTTGACATTCAGGTCTCTTCATGTTGTTCTTACCAAAGAGCAGTTGGTTCAGACAATTTCAAGTCATCTGACAAATTTAGAGTCAATTCTGTTTTACCAATCAGTATGTATTGAATCCTATTTTAACACTAGATGAAGGACAGTTTTATGAAGTAAAAAATTATATAAAAGGCCATAAAGACAATGCTATTCAGATTTGGTTGTGTGGCATTTAAAGAGTCAGCTGGTTTTCCCTAGTGAGTTCGATGTAAACAAAACCAGGTCTGTAAATAGCTCCACTAATTTTAATTGAAATATTTACCAAATGAAGATTGCAGGCCTAAAGTATGAAATATTGTGTTATGATCAGCATTTTTCATTGTTGACATAACCCATGAAGAGCACAATTTTCTTCTAGTTAACCCATGCAAAAATTCTTCAGGCCTCCCTATTCATCTTCACATCCATAAGCCATAACATAAGACAAAGTAATAGATGCGCTCAGGTGCACAGAAGAATCAAGGGTATGGCACAAAATGTCTCAAAGACTTCAATCACATGCATTACCTCAGCCAATTGCAAAGTATGCTATGAACTTGGCATGCACATTGGGAGCGGGAGTGCTGGTGGAAGCAAACAGGACAGAGTACACCACCAATATGACACATCTGCATATCCAAAACATGTAACCTATATACATATATATATATATATAAATATATATATATAACCCTGCCTCAGAAGCATTGAATGCTTTGGTAGTCCTGTTACCTTCCAAAACTGAGCAAAAGGAAATAAAAGAATTACAGCACAGAGACATTTAGAGATGCCACGTTTGCAACATGGAGATACAATTCAGAGATTACAGATGTGCCTCATATAGCTTCCACAAAATTAATCAAAAGTTTTGCAGTGTCACAGATAATGGTCTGAGGAAAGGTGGTGGCTACATTCAACACTGAGGCTAGTTTGCATTCAGTGTGAGTGGACCCTCATGCAAAACATGCTTGTCACATTATTTTAGAGACATTCAAGCTTACTGTTCAGAAAGGAGGAAAAGAAAAGAAGTTTCAAGCCCCAGGAGAACACAGTGGCAAGAACCTGTAAAGGCGTTACATTATTATCAATACCAAGAAGTCCACTAAGCTGCTTTACATCTGCTGGTGCATCATGTAATAAAGTGCCCAGAATACAGCTGGTTTGGAAATGAGGCTCATAGCATTATGCAAGGATAACATACCACTGAAAGGAATTTATCATTTATAATCAAGCATCACAAAATGAGAGAGAAAGAACAGTTTTAAGTCACCTGAAAACATGACAATTGACTTAATTACTGTTTTCATTCTAGATAACAAACCAGTCAACATCAAAAACATTAAACTCCTAGTTATCTTCAAACCCAAATCTCCCCCATCCCCATAATACAATGCCACAATTCCCCAAACACAAGAGCCTTTCTGAGGCAACAGAACAGGTGGCTCACACCACATTCCCCACCCCTGGCATGCCATGATGTTACAACTTGGACTGTCAGACAACTTACACCCCTCACTTAACCTGAACTGCAAAGGAAGTGAAATTAAGAGTCTTTGTTAATACAAAGTGGTATTCAGTAAGGGTGAGTCTAGTCCAGGAGTCTAACATGAACCTTTTTTACTGCATCTGCTTTTGGTATTTAGCTATAGGGGCCTCCATATATAAATGGGGCAGGGTAGAAAACCAATGTATGCTTTTAAGTGAAAAGAAGGCACTGCTTCATTACACAAACCAGTCCTCCATGTTTTTGAGAATCTCTTTTAGAAGAGGGTTCAGTATTCTCAGAGGGGGTCTGTGTGGAGAGACAAGAGGCTCTGCACTCACAGGCCAGGTAAGCAAGGGAGGAGCTCTGCTCTGTGGTTCACAGGTTTCACACAACAGCCACAGCCACCCAACACACCACCACTTACTGCCATGGGGGTGGGAATGTGTATCTCCATACTGGCACTAAGTGTTTTCTATCTAAATGGATAAGCACACCTCTCTGTTTCCTTCTGGCTCCATTAGCCTGGGGCATACATGCTCAAGACTGAAACGTAAAGGCCAAATAAAGACTAAGCTGGGAAAAAACCCTCCAAAGTCTCATCCCCAGTCTGGACACCCCCAAACTCCCAAGCAATAATACAACAGGTTATTCTAACAAACCAGAGACAGATAACAGTAATGTAAGCTCTTACAAGAAAGTTAAACCATATTTATGTACATATACACACACACATTAATAGGAACCTGCCAGTGGAGTCAATGAGCAATTACAAAAATGAATCACTATGTATAGATGTCTATCAGAAGAATAACATTTTTGGTTGCCATAAAAAACAATCCCAAACCATTTCCTTCATTTGCCCCACACTCAGGATTTGACTAAATCTAGACAGAGGTAGAATGATTTGACTGAATATTGTACCTCAAGAAATGAAAGTGACTTCAATCAACTAAATGTGTCTGATTCTTATCTGTCTGATTTACAGTTTCTTGGCAATGCTTCAGGCCAACCCAAACAGTGCCACAAGACACTCCAACTTCAACACAGCAGACTAGATAAACTTCACAAAAATGCATTAGCCAACATTTGAAAAATGTATCATTTGTTACAGACCTGACCCCTGTGCAAAAGTTTCACTATAAAACATAAATATAGTTATGTAAGCAACAATGTGTCTTGCACTAACTCACTGGCAAAAGAGAGCAAGTGGAGTGGCTGTTTCTGATTTAATTTAAATTCCTTCTCAAGAACTACAAGCTACATTGGAAAAAGGCCTTTATCTTCATACCTGAGAATGACTCCTCCATAAAAGTCCTCACCCTGCAATAACAAAAATGCCCTCAAAATCAAGGCCAAAGTTTTGCAGTCCCTTTAAAGTGACCTAATGCAGGTATTTTGCCAGAAGAGGCTGCCTCCTTCTTAGGCCATTTTGAGTCTTCCCACTCTCTCCATTGTACTAACAGTACAGCCTCACATAAAACTGGATCAAGGACCTGACCTGGCTTGAAACAGATAATTATGTGGCTTAAAGTAATTGTGAAATACTGTCTTTGCATATGACAAAATCCTGTTTATAGGCACAGCCCTTGCCAATATGTTACTTTTTCAGCTACAAACTTTATGTGCTGAAACTGTGTTTTCATTGTGTATTTGCCTGGCACATGGCACAGTGGGATCCAAAAGCACTTCTGCAATGGTCCACAAAAATGGGTCATTTCTTCTAAACAGTATAAGTCTGCTTGAGACAACAACATAGGTTCTTCAAAGATTTCAGAAACTTTAAAGATTCAAAGGCATCCGTTCCCCTAAGAGGTGGCAGCTGGAAGCCCAGTGGGATATGCTGGGCTATCTCAGATCTCACTAACACCTGTGTCTAGCCAACTGTTTAGCCAACTTAGAATCACACCCAAGTTCTCTATGGATTATAACTTGAGTCAGTACTTCACTTGCATGTATACATCTCACTTTTATTAAGTATCTCAATCCTCATCTGAGTCAAACACATCTTTTCTTTCAGAGGCTCCAGGACCCCAAAAGTTTTGAAGCCTTTAAATTGGTTTCAAGATTGCAATGCCAAGGAGACACTGATGGCACACCACCACAATGTTGACACCCAATACTGGGGTAATTACATTACCAGTGGTTCATTTTTCTGATGAACACTCTGTCTACTATCACTACTGAGTTAGTACAGCAACTCAAGTCATCAGATAGTGACACATGAAGCATACTCCAAGGATTCTAAATGATAACTTGGGCTATGAAACTAGTTAGAAATCTTCAAAGGCAAATGCAAAGAATAAGGGACCCTCTAAAAACCAGGTAATTTAATGACCATGATGGCTGTACCCTAACAGTCATGCCAGGAAGAGGCACAACACACAAGCCACTATAAAGAAGCAGAGCTGTTCACTGCCTTGGTCTGAAGAGACAGATGATGGCAATGACCATCCAGGAAGCACTACTGAAGCAAACAGTCCCAAACCCAAAGCATGTGCTAAGGTGAAAAGAATAATGAATGATGAATGATGAGAGAATGCTTTCTCTCTCTCTCTCAAAAAAAAGGAAAGAAAAAAGAAAGGCCTGATATACTTCAGAAGACAACTGAAGGTACAAAACCAGCACGATATTTCACAAAGTATATCCCATGGCACATCACTGTTACACCACAACCCGTTTATCACAATGCGAGTCTTGGTTTTCAGTTCTGTCTGTGAATGCCTGTTACCATTATCTGTGCCTCAACGGCAGCTATCTGTTTAGTCAGTCACAGTAAATACAGCTTAGTTGTTGCACCCAATGTGATAAAGCAAAGTGTCACTCTAGCTTAACAACCCTTGCATTATCACCTGGCTTTATCACAGAGTGAAATATGATAACAGACGCTGCTTGCAAGTCCATCAATCCCACCAGAATTTCTCTCCTCTCCTGCCTGCATGGCAACATACACATGGCAATGTTTTCATCTCTCATTCTCTCTCTCTAAAAATATTACCTGTCTCCTCATGAAAATCAGAAATAAATTCAACAGACCCACTCTAATTCTGCAGTACCTAAACAAAGTTATATTGATGGATGAATGTAGGCCAGTCAGTCATGGGTAACAGCAAAAGGCATGGGCCCACAATAAAAATCAAATCCAATTAAAATTAAATTTCTTAGAGCAGCACAGGGACCTTTATGCAGAAGGGAAGAATCTTGTGGGAAAGGGCAGAGGGAGGGATGTTTTCCTTTCCTTAGTTCAGAACACAAAAGCCCTTCCTCCATTCTGCTGCACATCAAAAATAAATGATAAAAGATAAAGCAAGTAGGAATACAGCCATAAAAATTATCTATTGCATGCTTGTCCTAGCACACAGGGGATTACCTGCATGGAATTAAAATGACTTCTACTCACTTAAGTCAACCAGTTAATGTGTTCTGTACTTACACATCGAATTCAATCATCAGAATATCCCAACAGTACAACGAGAGCCATCATATTACACAAATGGCAACCATTGCAGAGACAAAAGACAATACTTTCCAACACTGCTAACAGGGAAATCACAGTCACATTAAAAAAAGCTCGAAGAAGAATGATTGTTTTGTCAATTTACTCAAAAACCCCCTACATTCCAGTTGCCATTCCTTTGATTCTTTTTCATCTATTTTTTCCTGATATGCTGTTGCTATTTCTTGTTGCTATTGCTACTGAAAACAGCTGCTTGCAGCTGAACAAAAATTAGGTAACAGAAGAAAAGCTATAAAATGAAACACTCTGAATAACAGCTAGGTCACCTGGGTTTCTCAGGCAGGCATAAAATGAACACAGCTCATCTCTAAAGGAAAAAAAATCCTAAACCAGTTATTTAAATTAATTAGCATGCATATGCACACATTTCAATAGCCATCTTTTCACTCAGAGCCACACTCACCGCTTGCTTCCAATAGTCACATCCAATTCTCTTACACTCCCAGCTAATAGCTCCTGCTGCTGTGGAAAAGGTCTTCGTGCAAGCCTGCACTCCCAGTAACAGGCTTGCCAGGAAAATAACAAGATGAAAAGCTCTCGCACCACCCCTAGCCGAGAGGAACCCCGAGCCTGGCACCCTGAGCCACAACAACGGCACTGCAGCCCTCAGTCCAGAAAACAAGTATTTTCGAAAGGCACTGCCTTCTAATTCCAGTGTGCATGATGCCAACTGTGAAAACAAAAGCTGCTAAAAACAGCGCGTGTGTGCGAGCATATGCACACAGAGCATCTTAGCTGGAATTAACTCACGTTTTCCCCCTATTCTCCCAACCCATCAGCAAACAGATCAG
This sequence comes from Myiozetetes cayanensis, assembly GCF_022539395.1. Classification (NCBI taxonomy): domain Eukaryota; kingdom Metazoa; phylum Chordata; class Aves; order Passeriformes; family Tyrannidae; genus Myiozetetes; species Myiozetetes cayanensis. Next base: position 97,029,125 of record NW_026087742.1, on the reverse strand, counting down.
TCGATTACACAAGGCAAAATAAAATCTTGCACCACGCATTGCATCGTTTCTAATTTGCTACTGATAGGGACAGAAGATGCAGCCTGTGCTCAAAGACCTGAAGAACAAAAGAAATACTGTATGAATTAATACTGCTAATTTCTGTATAGAGCTACCAAAAAAGGTAAATAAGGCACACACCTCTAGCCCTTTCTCTCACGCTTTAACACTAAAGACAAGACAATCTTACCAGGATTTACAGCTTTTTACCCATATTCACTGGATACGTGAGCTTTGCATCCTTGCAAACGTGCCAGCCAGTTTGAAAGCCTCGCAGAACTGAATCTGTCTCAACCTCTGCGTTTCATTTACTGTAACACAGAGGATTTTCAAAGCCATGCCTCACAACAGCTGGCTTGTTTTTGCCTGCTTCCTATGATTGACAAGTTCATACAAGCTCCGTCAACTTTAACCTTGATAAGTGAAGGCTTAGTCTGTATTGTATGTTACATCACCAGAAACTTCTGACCTCAGGGAAAAGATCTCAGAGACTTCAAAGCCTTTTCTTTCCCCCACCCCCACCCCTGGATTTGGCTGTTTAAAAAAATAAAATTTGAAAGTCCTTTAATTTTTAAGGGTTTTTCTTCTAATTTGTGAAAATCATGATCCGCATTTTCGCAACTACAGCTCTGCAAGTTTTAAATATTTACAATGATTCTAAAAGCTCAGTGTGTTACTAGGCTGCTTTCTGAACAATGTTCAAATAACCAAGTCTTTAATTTTAGAGGAGAGTCTTCATCAACAGCCCTCCAGCTTGAATTTTTTCGCATGTGTTGTGTGTACAGGCGTTCTCTCTTGCAGGAGATTCTGCAGGGAAAGAACTAAATGCTTTCATGCTCCATGAGCAAATTGCCACCCCCACGCTCCATCTTTAGAAACCAAAAGCATCGTGGCCTTCATCAGAGCAAAGCTCAAGCTCATTTTTTCTGCACATTAAAGACTTAATAGAGAAGCTGTAGATGAGGCTTTAATATGTATTAAAAGATAATTTTAAAGATGACTACTTTAAGAGGAAAATGTTATTTAAACTGCACACAAAAATAACAGAGAGCAGTTAATAAACCCTTTAAAATTTTTCTGCCTCCCAAAGCTGCCTATTTGATTTCAAGGGAGAGAGAGAATGATTTCAAGAAAACACACCCATTTGCACAATACAACACAACTGGTTAACAGACTGTAGCAAGTCTGATTGGCCCATGAAGAGAAATGGAAGTTATAGCTGTCACGTTACTTTTTAGCACAAAACTTCACTCAAATTTACTGGCATAAACAGTCTCCTGCGTGACAGCAAATCATAACCACGTTGCCTAAGGGCTTATAGCAGAAAGTGAACATTTCACAGGCTAGCTTTTAGTACCACAACACCATAAAGCCACTCCATATGTCAGAAACACACAAACTGCTCCACTGAGGAGACAAATCAGTCACCTATTTCCAATGATGCTTTTCATCAAATAAGGGAAAATAAAATCTACAGTACATCAGCACATGATGCTTTTATGACTCTAACAACGGGAGGCTATATCTTACATTATCTCTAATTGCTCTACTCAACTGTTATCATTAACAGGGCCATAAGAATATAGCTGGATTTCAAGCAACGCAACAAAAAAGTATGTCTTTAGATGGTTCTCATTCTAATCCTCTTTACAGGGAAAGCAGTAAAATTAAACCAGAACACAAAAATGAACTACTCAGTTTCTCTCTCCACAAACTTTTTTGTGTGTTTTTCCTTTCACTCACTCCCAATTTCAGTACCTTCAGAATCATGTTTAGGAGTTCTTCCAGTTTCTCATTCTTGGTAACACATTTAGGGGCAGGGGAGGAAACTTCGCATAAGAAGAAACTACTATCCAACACTTCCTTTTATCAGCCCATGATGGCCTCATATACCCCCCAGCTGTCACTGCACGCACAGTGGAGAACAGATGTGCCAAGAGCAACTAAGCAAAAGTTATTACTCAGTAATAGGAAGCTGCAAGTAGAAAAAAAAAGGGGATCTATGAAGTGGGGATGACCACCTTTAAGTTTAGAAATGGGTATTCAAAATACAGCTAACAAAGGTAGAGAGAGAATCCACATTTTCAAGGGTGCGAAGAATGAGCAAATTGGATGGGGGAGAAACAGGGCTGGATTACTGTAGCATTCTGTAAACCAAGCACAGGTTTTGGAGGCAGTCCAGCACCCATTTAATGAGATGCAGCAGTTGCTGGTGAGCCAGAGCAGAGCATCACACCAACCTGTAGGCCACGCACCTGACAGCCCCTGGGATGAGTCCTGCCAGGAGACTGAGGAATGGGGAGGCAATGGCAGGAGCCTGCAAGTTTTAACACTCTCATTTAGCCACAACCAACCCCAAATCCTAAAATGATGCATTTGTGATGCTCTCAAAGAACCACGTATCTCTCAGCTCAAGCAGCCTGAAAGTTTTAAAATGGTCAACAAGAGGAAGAAAAAGACTTCAAGTGGGACAAGACATCATGCAACTTCTACCTTGACCCTGAGGTATGAGAAAAATCTGGTTCCAAACTTTACTACTTGGAGAGCTACCCTGTGCCAGTGGCCATGTGTACTTTGATAAATCATTCCTGAAAGATCAAGCGTCCACACTGTGGTATTTGATTTTGAAAAGGGCATTTACATACAGGAGATGAATATTTTTAAAAAGAACAAGCCAGATGGTATAATGCTAAGAGATAACATGCAACTGAAGATACAATATATGAAACTCAGGGAAAATGTGTAACACCTACCAAAACACTCGATCACTCCTTTCTTTCCCACTCACTGTTCCCTCCAAAGGTTGAATTAAATAGCAATTACAAGGATATCCACCAATGAACTAAAGTCCTACCCAAATGAGGAAAATCCAGAACTAATCAAACTAATCGAGCAAACCAGATGTATAAACAAATAAGATAAAAAAAGCTTAGAAAAAGGAAAGAAAAAGCAGAGGTACAAATCCTTACGGGTGTTAGAACAACAAAAAAAAAAAAAAACCACCCCAAATAAACAAACAAACAAACAAAAACCAAAACAAAAAACAAACAAACAAAAAATACACTTTTTCAAACACAGATATCTGTTCCAAACAGATTGTAGGGAAAAAAATACAGTAGTAAGAATACAAAGCAAATAAGGCCACAGCAAAAAATGGACATGAACTCCCCTTCACATCTCCATGAGCAAAGAACAGCCTATGCTGGAATGGTTTTCAGATGCTGCACACCATTGAAAGTGGGCAGTCATGAGTTACTTGGACTGTATGATAATTACCCTAAACTTCTATACATGCCGAAATAGTAGCTGTAATGTACAACTATCCTCTGATACTTGGGCAACTGCTTGAGTAAACTGACACCTGAAATGTTTGGAAGGGAAGGTGTGAGGGTGCTGAAGAGAGACAATGAGAGAAAGAGAGCAAGAATAAAAAAAATATTCATTATGAATCTGCAGAACTTCAGAACCATAAGCTTAACATCTAAATTAAGGAAAGAAGTAGAAATTTTATGAAGAGATTCAGCAGTTGCATTAACTAGTGTGTAAAAATGACAAAGAATAATTGGACTAGTGCAGAAAAGTTGTGTCTTGGATGCATTAATAATCTTAGAGTCACTACACATATGGACAATAGTAATCTGGATGACGGACACTTCAGATTTTTAGAAGATTCTAGAAGAGACAATTAAAATTTATCCTCATCAGAGACTTTTAAAAACTTGACTGTCATGAGACAGAGTCCTCACTTGCCTCATCACATCATTCACAGAACTGGTAAGATCCAGATGATTTACAAAAGGGCAAAAAACAAGATGAAAAGAGTTGCTGCAATGAGAAAATTATTCTGAATAATAAAGACACCAAACTAAGAGTTCCTATCATTGAAGGAATGGACAATAAAACAATAGATGAAATTCAGATTTAATAAATGCAGAGTAACCCAGAAGACAGCTTTTCCAGTGCTTCACCAACAGATACAATGATGTATAACTGAAATAACGGCTATGCAGAAAGGAAAAGCTGAATTTCACAGACTGTGCTATGAACATAATCTCTGTACTTCACAGCATTAAAAAACCAAAACCAACCAACACCCCTGAAAATAAAACAAAGCTGAAAGATGGACAGACTAACAGAGGCTGGACAAGATACCCAGCAGCATGGCTCCTCATTTGCCCCGGTTTTATGTTCCCCAAGCATCTCCTATTGGCTGTCAGAAAAAGAAAACTCACATAGGTAGACCTTTGGTCTGTGTTCTAAAGCATCAATATCCATCAACTTCCATCATGTACCAGTGATTCAAGGTAACACTGTCTCAAAGCATGATATTTGTTTATCTGTTATTAGTTAGTCACATACAGCTAGTATTGGGAAGACATAGTGGTTCATGGCAATGAAACTTGTACTATTTACAAGTACTCACAGAAATCTAAGGAAGATGAAAGCTGACAGGGCACTTCTCATATATGAATACATGCTTTTGGACTCTCTCTCCTCTATATGCATGGGAAGAGCCACAGTAGTATTTTCCCATTTTCAGACAAAATAGAAACTTTGTAACAGCCCAGACTGTACTGCATCATTGCCAGATGACACATACAATGACATAACTAGAAAAAAAACTTGTCTGAAAGATGCCTTAATAATCCTTATCTCATGATAAAGAAATGTTAAGGACATGGACCTGCTGGAACACGTCCAGAGGAGGGTCAGGAACGCCTCTCCTACGAAGACAGGATGAAAGAGTTGGGATTGTTCAGCCTGGAGAAGAGAAGGCCCCATGGAGACCTTATTGTAGCCTTCCAGTACCTAAAGGGGGCCTACAATAAATGTGGAGAGGGACTTTTACAAGGGCGTGTAGTCATAGGACAAGGGGTAATGGCTTTACACTGAGAGAGGAGAGATTTAGATTAAATTTTAGGAAGAAAGGGTGAGGGCGGTGAGGTACTGGTACAGGTTGCACAGAGAAGCTGTCGATGCCCCATCCCTAGTAGTGTCAAGATCAGGTTGGATAGGCCTTTGAGCATCATGGTCTAGTGAAAGATATTCTTGTCCATGGCAGGGGGGTTGGAATTACATGGTCTTTAAGGTCCCTTCCAACCCAAGCCACTCTATGATTCCAATGTAAACAAAAAGGGCTTCAGAAGCTCACACACTTGAAGTATTTTTTAATAGCTAAGAGCCTGTGAGCGTGGACATTGGCTCTTCTGCACTTCTTTCAGATGACAACAAATAGTTGCACACAACCTGCTGGAAAGGGAAAACTGCAATTTTTAAGTTTTTTTTTTTATTTTCAACTTCATGCAAGAAGATGTTTTCACATGCAAATTTATTACCATTAGGAATTCAGATACCTGAAGCATTACTTCAATCAAACTGCTGTGTTCAGGCTACACAGAAAGCATGTTTTCTTCTCCCTTTAACTGAATAACTAACCTTCCTCAAACAAGAGCACTTAAACATTTAAACAGTCCTTATTTTACTAAAACTGATTGAAAAAAGAGAACACTTCACTTTAAAGGCTCTTGAATAAAATAAACATAGACATTGATAGTACACTGAACATTTGCTAAAAAAAAAAAAGATGCATTTTTATAATTTGTTTTCTACAAAATACTACTTGTTAGGTCATTCCACACTTAACAAGTTGATATTTATTTGCTTTAGAAGAATTAATGTGAAAAATTACATCAGTTGTAGGTGAAGTGTAGAGAAGTTGGACTTCTTTTGCAACAGAAAATATTGAAGGTTGTTAACACATGCATGAAAATGTTTGCCAAAGTAATTTTTTCAGTGATTTCTAAAGAAGCAGTTGCACAAGATCATACTATTTCTTCCTCATGAGGAAAAGGGAAGAGGGTGAAAACATTTTGCTTACATAGTTCTGGCAATGTCTTTGTAAGTCCTGCAATGACTGAGACATACTTGCCCCACAGTGTTTATTCCAGAAGAACTTCTCAATTTGACTGTAGCAACGTATATAAAGTAAATGACATAAATGAGTAAAGTAACCTCATGGAGTTCAATGAGGCCAAGTGCCAGGTCGTGTACCTGAGTCAGGGCAATCCCAAGCACAACTACAGGTTGAGAATGGATCAGGGTTAGCCCTGGAGAGAAAGACTTGGGGGTGTTTATGGACAAAAAGCTCAATAATGACTCTGCAATGTGCACTCCCAGCCCAGGAAGCCGAATGTGCCCTGGGCTGCATCACCAGTAGCGTGGCCAGCAGGGCGAGGGAGGGGATTCTTCCCCTCTACTCTGCTTTTGTGAAAATCTATCTTGATTACTGCATCCAGCTCTAGGGTCCTCAACAGAAGAAAGACATGGACCCGTTGGAATGAGTCCAGAGGAGGGCCACTAAGTTGATCAGAGGGCTAGAACACCTTCCCATTGAGGAAAGGCTCAGAGAGCTGAAACTGTTCAGCCTGGAGAAGAGAAGGCTCAGGAGGACCTTACAGCAGCCTTCTGCTACGTAAAGGAGGCTACAAGAACACTGGAGAGGGACTTTTCACAAGGTTATGTAGTGATAGGACAAGGGAGTATGGCCTTAAGCTAAAGGAAGGCAGGTTTAGATTAGATATTAGGAAGAAATTCTTCACTGTGAGGGTAGTGAGGTACTGGAACACGTTATCCAGAGAGACTATGGATTCCCCATCCCTGGAGGTGTCAAGGACCAAGTTGGATGGGGCTCTGAGTAACCCAGACTAGTGGAAGGTCCCCTGCCCACGACAGGAGGGTTGGAACTAGATGATCGTTAAGGTCCCTTCCAACCCAAACCATTCTAGAATTTTATAATTCTAAATAAAGAAGACAAGTTTTAAATAGCTGTATGGCACAAGGCCTGCAAGCAGAGTTCTGATCAACTATTTAAGCAAATGGCCTTTTTGCTTCATACAAAAACCCCCAATCCTTCAAGTCTTGCATTTCAGTAGCTAAGTTCCCAGTTAAGCTGATACTAACAGTGTATATTGGTACTATATTAATTTGAGATCACAGTAGAAAAAAACAAAAACAAACAACAGAATTTAAAGCTACTGGAGTTATGAAAAACTGTGTAGTTCCCAAGAATATTTCCAATCTCTAATTTATTTTCCAATGTCTATTTTACACCACCTATCATTGTACACATGAGAAACTAATTTGTCCAAGTGTGTATTGTGGATTGTTGAGGAGTTTTTCCCCACTGCTAATTAGTCCTCGTAGATATGTAGCCCCAACCCCTATAATGGTAACAAACTAGAAAAAGCTAAGAGAAATAACTATCAAAACATGCATGTATGTTTTATATGTGTGTATATACATACAAGCATCCATATATGCATGATAGATATAAACACATATGTAAATGGACTACTAGCCATTTGTAAATTCTTTTCCATTTGACTCGATTCAGAAGACATAAGATCATTCATGCTCCTGTATTGCTGAAGGTCCTCTTTCTTCCTCCCACAATAATTTGCTGCTGCACCACCTGGTGAGCATGGAGCCTAAATATTCAGCAGGTCTTCCTTATGAAGAGCCTAATAAAGAACTTGGGAATCTCTCCATAGGCTCCTGCTTCTGGCTTGTCAAAGGTTTTTCTAGAATATTACACTTGGGTATTTAGGTCAACTTAGGCATTAAGAATTTATTTTACTTTGGTTTTGTATGGTAAAGGCTATTCCTCCATCTTCAAGAGCTCAACTCAAACAGGAGTAACTACTAAGGTATGAAAGAACTGAAAGAAGCATTTTGCAGTGTTTAATTGGAGTTGAGTCATGCCATGGTCCTACATTTGACAGGCACACACTCTTGGACTTGACACCTATTAAATGTTGAAATACTTTCTGCAAACTGCGATCTTATATATCCTTTTTCACTTTTTGAAATTATGTAACTTTAACAGACATCACAGGAACAAATTAATAGAGTTAGAAGTCAAATGTTCTTAGAAACTAAACAAAAGCAATGACTGTAAACATATCTAGTAGCAGATGGCAACCTTAAGAATTAGATCATAAAGCACGATTCTTTTGATGCCAAATGACTTTTACAAGTGCATGTCATACTGCAGGAAGCCAGAGACTACTGGTCAGAGCAGACATTTTTGTCTTTAACCTTTTGAAAATCTGTGTCAGTTTAGAAATTCTGAAGACTTTTATAAGCAGTATAAGTCACTTTACAAATGCAGAAAGAGAGCCATGTTTAAAGAAGCGCAGACTTTACATCTGTAAAAAGGTAAGCTTTTCTAACTAATTTGAAATCGAAAGAGTAGCATTGTTAAAAATAAAAAAGCACCAATTTTTGTTTTACAGATCAGCAGAATAGTGTAATGCTTTTAAACCATCCTAAAGTTAAGAACATACACAGAATCACATCAAAACTCAGTATAAAAATACTCATCTCATGTTAGATAACTGCTGGTACTCCTGCAAGTTCATAACAAGAGCAGTTTGATTCTTCCGTGGGAGATGATAATGGCTGCTATGGACTAGTACTTTCTTTTCCTATAAAAATAATACCCTAAACTATTAAATATTGCAGTTCAGGAGATGTTGTAGCTCTTTTAAAATGGGAGATGAAACAACCTGAATTCATTGGAAAGCACTCATTAACCTCAGAAGGGAAAAACAGAGCTCAAAGATGAAAGAGGTTCACAAATGATCTTCATCAACTCAACCCCTGCACATCTAACCCCCACAAATGCTGAAAGGCCACTCCCATGTCCAGCCTGGTCACACTGGTTTTGGTAGTAAAAAGGCAACCATAGCACACAGGCCTCAGTAGCACAAAACAACAGCTGCCACCAATTTGTTCCAAACCCAGATTTTAAAAGGAAATATTAAATATGACCACAGAGAAGACGTTAAGCTTGGTTACTATTCAAGTTCTAGAATATACCATGAATTAGATAGATTTGCTAGCCATTTGCAGATTGCTAGCTTCCAAAAATAGAAAACTAAATGCCTTTAGGGTAGCTCAGAAATCATAAAATCAATTCATGTCATCCTGAGTCCAGTTCCTTTTGAGGACAAGAATGCCTTGTTAAAAAAAGAACACATGGAAATGCATATTCTTTCCCATAGTGCAGTCATTCATCATCACACGTTGGTAGTTCACAACACAGGAATTAAATGCCCAAAAGGGGATTCTATTTTGTTGGCTTACAGAAGGCATATCAACACTCTGCATATCAGTGTTCAGGGAAAGACTGTGAGAGAGACCATTTTACAAAACCTCCTGTAGTGCAGTAAAATGGCCAAATGCTACATCTGAAACTGCACGTCAAAATACAATTTAAAAAAAAAAAAAGTTGCTGCAGCTGGTGCCCAGTCATGTGATTTTCATGGATTCCATGATTATAAAGCAAGAATTGTGCTGCACAAACACTGCTAAAATGCTGGCGTAGGAGTATTATTCACATGCTTTTGTGACTCGGCTTCAGCACTGGTGGAGGGAAATCATTTTACTTGTCAAGAGATGCTGCCTGCCTACAGCAGCTTGTCTGCTCCCGGCTGGTTGTGCTGCCACCTCCCCCTCCCTCCAGCCCATCGCCCTCCACACGCGTGCGCACATGTTCACACCCTCCTGGGCTATTCATTTTGAAATCACTATGGTAAGTACAAAGGGCTACAAAAAATTAGAAAAACTAGCAGATGGTCTCTTCAGCTGAGCCATAAGCAAGGCAAAATACAATCATATAAACCCACAAATAAATACTAATATTTTACAAGATTTTATGGTCACGATTAGCGTTTGTGTTTGGTACCGTTCATAATTTCCTCTCCCCTTGGGAGATAATTGCCACTTCTAGAACCAAGGAAAGCCCACAGAAGTTCTTTTTCCTATACATGTGTTCCTTCTGTTACAAAACCAGGAGCTGTCAGAGCTGGTGACAGCAGTGTGTGCACAACCTCAGCTCAGCTGCCACACACCACTTCAGCAGCCACAGTACCAATGACTGCTGAAATCGCTGCTCACACCGCAACAGGCCAGGAGGGGGGCAACCCCCTGCAAGGCAGTCGTTTAAAGGATTTTAACTACATTGTACATACAGCCCCTACGTTTGAAAAGGGTCTGAAAACACTGTACAGTTTTAATTAGAGACCAAATAACAGAGAAAATTGGAGTTGATAAAATGGAAAAACAAATTTTAGTGGTTTCTATTTACGTACGGCATTTTGCAAAGGCACAAGAAAAGTCCAACTTACAGCACTACTGTGTTCCAGTAGCATTCTGTCTTTGCCAAGGATAATACAGAAAAATTCTTTTGGGAAACCTCAAGCCATCCCCCAAAAACCTGTAACTATTGTTTCATGCACACAAATAAGAATCATCTACCTCTGAACAAACTGTAGTATGCTCAACACTCGACAGTTTCTTCAAGCTGAAGAAACTGGTCCCAAGAAATTTGGTCCCAAAATTAATTCTGTCATGCACATTGAAGTATGTGGGGAAAAGGGGGGAAACAAGGGGAAAAGGCATTGCAGAAACTCTGAAATCATCATAGCAAAATTTCCAGTTTGGGTCAGGAAAAGATCAGATCAGAGTTATCAAAAATAAATCTTTCAAAGACAGAAATTAAGAAATACTTACCTTACAGTGCAGTTCCTTTCATCCAGTTTGTTGACTTTAGAGAAAATACACTCCCCATCTTCCTTTAAATCTTCTGCTTGCCTCCTTACTTCAACTGAAACTTCCTAGAAGTGGTTTATAGTACAAATAAGAGACCAAGTCATCGTGTTTCAGACTCTTGAAAAATCTGTGATTATGGAACCTCTTATTTGTGGGTTTGCTCTGTTTGAATATACATGAGGTCAACAGCATAGCATGTTTGAAGCTTGTTTGGTTTTAAGCAGTTCAGTATGCTCTGTGACCTCTTGCACAGCACTCCCGACCTGGCTGTGCTCAGGTTACTGCTCTGCTGATCTACAGAAGAGCTGAACATTTATATAAAACTCTTGCAACTTCCATTTGGCAAAGACAAAAAAAAAATATTAAAAAAAAGAGGGAAAGAAGTTACAGAAGAGCTGCTCACGTTTTAGAAGATGCAAGTACGCACCAGCTTTTGAATCCCCGTGCGTGTACTTTAGTTTCTCAGTAAAACACACAACATTGCTGTTCCAGAATGTTATTATCTCACTATCTTCAAACAACCCCACCCAAAGCATAGCTTTGCATTACAAACACTGAACCTACAGGAAATTTAACTGCACATTAGCAATGGAATAATCTGAATCACATATGCAAAACAACATCTTTATTTACTTCAGTCTGTTGTAAGTATCTTCAATGCACTTATCACCATATTTTCCAGGTGCCTAAACAGGTGTCTGCTTTTTGCCCCAGGAGGCCTATACTGAACTTAAAGGCACTGACTAATAAACCAGAAATGCACACTGGGAATAGATGATATGATTTTTCTGCTGGGTAGGCAATTATTTAATAATTTAGTGCATTTAATTTTCAAAATAACTTCCAGGTGAATATTTTCAGTGCTTGGAATCTCTACCCTAGTAAATTGTCTGCATAGTTAAGTCTGCACATAGAGTTCAAAAATAACTTGTGCAAAACTTAAAAACACAAAAAAACCTTACAGAAAGACAGCCCACAACTTTTAGAGATCAACATTTTTGTTTCTTTTTGAGGTATTCTCATTTTACTCCATGTCTACATGCGCACACACACACACAGAGGTGACGTGTGTATGCATGCAACGGTTTTAGTAGCAGGGGAAAAAAGGAGGAAAAACTAATATACACAACTCCATTGTTTCTAATCTTTTCTTGCATAAGGCGAAGTTCAACACAAGTTGAACACACTGTGACTCCTTGGAAATATCAGACAATCTTGTAGCAGCTTGAACAACATCTTTTAACAGAGAACTAAAGAAACTTGGTTTCTCTGTTTACTTGCAGTGCCACCTGCCAACCATTCCCTGGCCTGCTCAGTTAATTTTTAACTTAATATTTACTTTTAAGTTGAACAGACATTTGGCATCTCTCTAAGGAATAAATGTATACATCTTAAATCAAACAAACTGACATAAAACACTAAGTAGTTTCATTTGTTGCTGTAGTGTAACTTTAACATTAGCAGGCATATTTGTAATCTCTAAACTTTATTAGGCAGAAGTTTTATCCTATGCACCTTTTGTAGCAAGCCAATTTAGAAGAGGAAATCCATGGAAATTATTAGACCATTAACAAAATTGGACAAAAGTACATATTATTTCCCTTAGCAATATTCTTCTTCATCATTTCAGAGAATTGAAAACCTTAAAATGGGGAAGTCAGCCACACAACAAAAAAATAACTCTGGGTGAAGATTGCTTTGATCCACCTAGATCTCTACTGTAAAAAAGAGAATATTATTCAATCAACCACCTTGTTTTCTTCCATCTGGTTACAACACACAAGAAATTACTTGATCTAATTGCTGTTGTGCAGTAAAATATTTGATCTTCCTCATTTTACTTACGAGAGCTACCCACAAAATTTATTCATTGTTTGACCAAAGGCAAACACCAAATTAGACTGTATTCCTAAAGTGGAAATTTTCATAAAAATTCTCTTTCCCCCTCCACACCTCTCCTGTCCCCCACTGCCTTAGGTAGTTTAAAGGATAACGCAAAAGGCACTTGTACCTGTTTGTAGAAATCAGTGGAAGGGGATGATCTAGACCTCTCATGGGTGTATTGGGATTTCCCATGTTGTTCGTGGCCTGCATCAAGGATGTTATCAGCTGAATGGTACCTTCCTGAGCTCCTTGGCTCTATTGGCTTCCGCTGCTCTTTCCATGATGCCTCATACTCTGCAAAGGTTCCCAGGCGCTGTGGCTGTGCAGATTTCACAATCCAATCAGCAGCCTTATTGCTGCTGCTATGGTGAATACTATCTTTTGAAACATGAGCAGTTTCAAGTCCAGCAGAGGCCACCCGAGCCCTTCTCTCATACCACAACTCCTCTCCCTCTTGTCCACCATGAGCTTTCCTCTCAGGCTGTCCCTCTGCTAGACCATGGGGAATTGGTTTCTGTGATGATGATTTTCTAAATGTAGGTTTACTTGTTTCTTCAAAAAATTTCCACCTGTCTGCAAATGAGCCCAGGGCCTCCTCTGGTATATCTGGATGACAATGAGCATGACACTCATCCTCTGACATCCCCACCTCATTCATCTTCTCCGGTTCAGAGTAAGACTTCAGCTTTTGCTCTGTTGTGAACCTCTTCCGGGCTCCAATGCGAGAAACATGATGAGTGCCACTCCCTGCAGGGTTCGGTTTAGCTTGTGTAGCCTCAAAGAATCCAGACACATCTTCAGAAACCAAAGCCAATAACGAAGAGTTGTGACTACCAGTTTTCCGCTCAGGTGACCGGGGCAGATATTCGGCGGGGTTGGGCTCCAAGTCCCGACGTTTGAAGGACGTTGCCCTCAGTACCCTGGCCTGTGCTTCCTTGAGGTGATCTTTGTAGGTGCTGGTAAAGTTTGTGTCTGGGGAGGTGGTGACGTTCTCTGCTGAATCTGGTTTCCAGGAGTCATTGCACTCCTCTGCTTCAGATGACCCTACTAATGTAGCAGTACTTCTACTTTTCTGCAGCTTTGCTCTTCTCATTTGGATCTCATTTCTCAGGGTTGTTGCAAAACGATCACTCCTTCTTGCCTGTTTAGACAAGTGAGTGTCAAATGGGGCCTGTCGTTCTGTTACTGCTTCTTGGTTGCTGTCAGACTGCTTTTTCCCTTCCTGAGCTAAAGAGTGCAACATTGGAGTCTTCTGAGGAGAAATCTTGCTACTCTCATCTTTACCCCACCTAAAATCTTTCTGAGAGGATCTGTTTTCAGTGGTAAGGACACAACCCTTTACATACTCCTGCTGACCCTGCCTAGTTTCACTTTCCTCAGAGCTGCTCTCACAGTTTTTCTTTTGTCCAGACTTCTCAGTATGATTGGGTTTTTTAGCTTCTTCTATTACATCCCGCTCTCTGTCCAGCAGGTAATGACTACTGTTATCACACCTTTTCAGTGAAGATTCAATAGGTTGTTGAGGTAGATAGTATTTTGGGGTTTGGGCCATTGTGATAACTGCAGGATTTTCATGAGGTCCAAGCAATACATCAGTTCCCACTGCAGGTTTCCAGCTGTCATCCTTGAGTTGTAGTGGCTTTGAGCTTCCCTGAGCAGGCTGTTTTGCTGTCACACAATAATATCGACTCTGTCCAGTGTTTTCCACCTTCTGTTCAGCAGCACTGTTCAAAGAGGAAGTGTTGAGCAGGCTGGCTTGGTTTGGACTGTAGCCATGAAAATGATCTGTAGATAACTCCCGAATGCCACTGTAGGACAGATAATGTTGCTGATCTTTAGGTGCAGCTAAGACTCTTGCACTGTGAAAAAAAGTGCTTTCATCGCTGTACTGGTGCTGGTGGTGGTAAGTGTAAGCAGGCTGTGCAAACCGAACGTCGGTGCTGGACAAGGATGACTGCAGTCTGTTCACAGGTCCTGCATTACTATTGTACCTTTCACCAGCTGAAGAAAAGGCATGTTCTGAACTGAGATCGGATTTATAATTTGAGCTGCTGATCCTCCTGTCGCATGCTCTGGAGAGACGTCGCTGCTGCTCCAGAGTTTCCAAGCTCCAATCGTTCCTGGGCTGAGAGCGGTTCAGGGCTGTAAAGTGCTGCGTGCTGGCACCCTCTGAGTATGCAGGGCCATGGGCTTTCTCATGGCCTTTGGTAGCAGCAAAGCTGTCGCTACGAAGAGGTGGGGGTGGGGGGGGAGGAGATGAAGACTTCTTTTTATCAGGAACATACCAGACAGGTCCAAAACTGGATCTTCCAGAGCTAGTGAGCTTGCTATCTGGGTGTTCCTCTATTCTAGGACTTTTGTTGTTCTCATATTGAATGGGAGTTGGCAAATACCCAGGTTTGTCCTCTATTCCACTGCTGTCATTCAAAAACTGGCCAGACTTGCTTCCATGCTTAGCAGTCTCCCAGTGGCCCACTTTGTATAGCATGTTCTCTGTTGAAGAAGTGTCTGCGCTGGACAGAGTGTGGTCAGGGGTGCTGGAACTCGTGGAGAAAGACCCATAGGCTGAATCCCGCTTACTCTGGCTCCCTAGATGATCAATGCTACTATTAGACCTTGCAGAAGAAAGTCTTCCATACTGGGTTACTTGTGGAGTGTGGTCCCAGCTGTCCATACTTCCCAAAGAGCTGAATTGGTCAGAAGTGCGATATAGACTTGACTGGTCCCACGAGTTTGACAGGTCATGAGAAGAACAGCTACTGTAGGAAATGAAGAAAAGTATCAAAATAAACAAACCAATCAAAAAAAAGACACAACTTTTATATATAGCCACCCATATTAATAACCTTGGTTAAGATCCATATGCGCAGGAGGTAAGGACAAACAACCTAATAAAATTGAAAGTTTGAACACAAAGTCAACTCTGCCACTGATTCAAAGCTTGAAATCCTAGTAACTAACTCAACTTCCCTATGTAAGTTCACCAGTAAGTAATATGCATTTATCTTCTTGAAGGTTTCCCTCTCTCTCTGCAACTTGTTGATTTTGCTGACTTTGCTTTTAGAAAAATAGTTTGAGCTTCATTAGCTTCCTCTTTCCCAGGACAAGCATCAACTTATTTTCCAGGCACCCCAATTCTTCCAGCTATTAATGTACTTCCCTCCTCATCTCTGTAAATGACACTCTAAATGTCTTCAGCACATAAAGTTATTCCCTTGTTATAAAGTTATTCCCATAAGTTAAATCCAAATCTGCCCATTCATTTGATATTCTGACTTTTAGGCGGAGGTTCACTAAATACATTTGTCTCAAACCCCACCATTTCAGTTGTGAGCATGCATCTTATCAGTGTGGTTTCAAACCAGTCTCAGGTTGACACCCTTAGAACAATGTAATTCTATTCCACCCAGTTCTACAACACTGACAGGAAAACTTCAGGAGAAGATGCCAGAGCAACATAAGCTCTGCGTGGTCGAAGTTATACTTCTGACCTTCCTGCAAGAACCCTTACTGCCTCTAGTTTCTCCCTGCCACTCTTTCATTTACAGAAACATCATCTTTGACACTGTACTTTCTCTGGGTCTTTTACCAAGGACACTATTCCAAAATCTTGCTGCTTCTCATCCTTTCCTACCCAATGAGTTCTCCATTTTCTTTCATTTCTTTTCTCTCTCACAGCATCCATCTCCTGTCAACCCAACACACTGATGCTGAGGTAACAGTCTTCCCAATTATTCTCATCACATCTCCCTGTTTGAACTTCACTGGCAGCTCCTCCTGCTTTTGTGTACCAAATTCAAATTCTTGCCCTTGCATGCAAAGCCTCTTGGTAGAAATTCCCAGAATTATTCTACTTCCCTACAGCTATAATTACATGAAGCATCTATCAAATCCAGTGCAGTAAAGAAACCTGTGAAAGCTAGCAATGAAATTAGATTAGTCCACATAAAAAATACAAAGATTTATACAGATGTTTTCTTCTGTCAAAAAATATTGCAAAGGTCAACTCAACAGTTCTTTGGAATTTAGTACTAACAGGAGAATTGCTTTTCCCCCCTTTTGTGGTCAAAAACAATGTATATGAAATAAGATATACTTTATGCTTATATTCTAAAAGCATTTTATTAACAAAATACAATAACATTGGCCTCCTCTTGTGGGGTTTTTTGTTCTTTCATTCATTTATTTTCAGCATTTAAAACATCTAGCTGAATCCCCCAAAAGGTCTTAAACGTCATCTTAGGTTGATAGACTGTTTCATGCAAAAAGTGTCTTGGTCATTACTAGGATTTCCTTTGCCAATGAATAATGCAAGCCAGATATTACTAAGAATTGTTGACATTTACCCACCCTCTTCAGCACTAAGGAGATTATAGAACTGTTAAGGTTGAAAAAGACCCTTGGGATCATAAAATCCAACCAGATACTTGGCATTGATTAAAATAAAGATGACACTTGTGCAGGAAAGCCTCAATTTACAAACTACAGGTCTCACGTAAATCTGCCGCTATCACATGTGCAGCAGAGATCATCAGTGTAATAGGTCAAAGCCCTGCCAGAAAACGCCAAATGGAAACCCAGCAGATGCATCAAATACTTTAAAGGAAGGACAGGCAGATTTCTGATGGCATGTTACTGCAAAGCATGGCCTCCTGCAGGGCAATCCTCCTATGAACCCTGACATGGAAGTCAAAAAGCCAATTCTATGACTGAGCCTGGCATCCCAGGATACCTTTCTCTCAACAGCTTTTTTAGAGTGGATTCACAAGACCATTGTGGATTCACACTGCTGGTCAAAGTTTGGCAAGTGAAATTCAGAAATAATCTAAAAACACCATCCTTGGCCACTTTGGCCAAAAAGCACCTCACCCAACTCTGGGGCATGAGTTTCTGCTTCTGGGCCCTTACAGAAATGACATCATCTCAGTAAATCAGACCACATTCAACTGTATGGGATTACAAATCAGATGTACCTGATCCTAACTGCCCCAAAACCTCAGTTTAAGCAGCCTTCTAAAAGTATAGTTGCCTCACAAACACACCTGTAAGGCACGAACAAAGTAAAATAGGTTGTTGGCTGCAACTGTACAGCCAAGGGCACAGAAAAAAGCCAAAGCCTGTAGGGTCCTCTATTTTAGTATATCCTACTGGAAGAAAGTACAGAGTTTAAACTTGCAACAACTTAAGAAAGTTCCTATACACACCTCCCAGAAAAGTGCGCTCAGCCTTATTTAGGATGGGTTAGGAATAAAGCCTGTGTCCCTGTTTTTAAGGTATGACCTCTGTGAAAAAGACTAAAGGCTCACAGAGGGAAATGAAGACACCAAAAGCGTTACAAGTTTTACCTCTCTAGCCTTGCATGAGAAGCACCTAGACCTAGCCTAGTGCTCCCAAGATAGCTTACAGTTTTTGAATTAAAGTCACACCATAAAAACCCTCCACATACAGTGCTGGATGTGGAGGGCTGTGCTCCAGAACTACCCTCTCTCCTATATATAGGCTCTTCTGATTTGTCTGCCTTCCTCTAACTTCATGCACCTTCTCAAAGGTTCAAATTCATCAGGCCACCTAAAAAATCCAAACCATCAATATCAACCAAACAGCAATTAAAAAAACCCAAACCCAATCCAAATCAAATTGCCTACCTTAATCTCTCACCTACCTAGATAGTAAGGACAAACTTCAGGGGTCTGTTTTGGTCAGCTGTGCCCCATTCCACCAACACAAAAATTCCAGGTATATCTTGCCTGGAAGAGAGCAAAAGCATCTCTCCCTCTAAATGAACTCCCCATGTTTTACAAGTGATTTTGTGAATTTTCATACTCACAGAGAGAATGCAGGCAGGCACATTCAGAGGAGATTTTAGGCTGTGAATACCAGTCTCAGATGCTTAGCTCAATGAAGGACAGAAACAGCCCAGGGATGGGATGCTTGGGCTAGAAATATCCCCTCCTCAGGCTATTTTCCTTATCTCCTTGCATATGGATGCTTTCAGCTACTGATTGCTGTGCCTCCCGATCAGCTCATTGCTTCTCTGTTTTGTGAATTGTACTTTAAAAGTGGGGAATCCCTGATGCTGCTCACCTCTTTCTGCAGATCAGCAAGCTCAAAGAAACCCCCTCTGCAAGTCTGATCCTCAAAAGACCCAAATCCTTGGGCTGCCATTTTGGGAATGCTGGGCCCCTCGAGCAGCTGCAGTCTGAAACCAGCTCTGCCACTGAAACTGTCTTGGACAACAGACACCGGGTCTGACAAAGCTCCCCAATACATCACCTTTCAGTTGGGCAGCAAAGGCAGCCAAGGGGTTCAGGATAGCAGTGACCTGGGAACCCTGCTATTAGACTGTGCTAAAGCCACTAAATCTTTGGTCAGCATCTGAGAAAAAATGAGAAAGAATTTACCCTTCTTATTAATATTAGTCTACCAGTAATTGCTATTTCTGATACCCCCCTCTCTTCCTTAATACACACAATTTCCTGACCAAACCTCATTTCAAACTGGCCTTGAACCGATATTTTTTTTCCTCTTCCAAGTATTGGGGCACACCCAGTTCCTATCAAATCACACCTCGAGACACGTGTCTTGTAGTATTTTACTTTCACAAGGTAAAAGGACAACCACCAGGAAGAGCAGGAAGAATTAACTGATTTACAGTTCAGTTAGACGACTCATTAATAGTAGAAATACTCTTGAGCTATAGTATTGCAATGAGGAACACAGTAGAAGTTTTTAGAAGTTTCTGAATTTTCTTTCTGTGTACAAGGACTTCTACTGTCTTCAGATCTATAAATCTAAATCAACCCATCTACACAATATTTAAATACAAACTTTATATCAGTGTAAGCCAGCAGCAACTATAATCAAGGATTTGCTAAAACTTCTGCTAATATAGTATTACAAAAAACATTTAAAAACATTTCTGCCTAATGTTAACATTGATACTTTCTTCAAGAGCAGACAGTAAGTGATTTTAAAAACAGCAAGAAGCTTCCAAAGAAAACAATGTAAAAACAACTGTAAAAATGTAAATAATGCTCTTTTGTTTTGACCACCACAATAAATTAAAATCAAGAAGTAAGGATGGACAATGTACAGCAGTCAGTATAGAAAACAGAAGTCTACTTCTCAAACTGGGATTGTAAACAAGACTCATTTTCTTTAATGCTTGGTGTAACTATGCCCCAATAGGAACTGAAAAGTAAAAAGTAACAAAAAGAAAAAAACCAAACGAACAAAAAACCCACAACACCCTCCCCCCCCAACAAACAAACAACAGCCAAATAACCCCTTGGGAAATGCTAAAGAATGTCATCTACGAGCAGGAAGCAAAACAAGAACCTGTACCCAGGCACAAACAGCCATGACCCAAAGGTTTACAGTTGCACAGTTCAACCTGTATGGGTGCTAGCCTTTCTCCCTTAGTGTTGAACGAGACCTAACAAATATTAAGGGGTTTTAAACAGGGACTGAAAATCATTGGTCTTATTACCTCTCTACACAAGCAGGATCACAGGTGTAGGGAAGATCAGATTACAGAAAGACAGTTTAACTAATAAACCCAATAATATCTTTAAGTCCAACAGTAAAACATTCCACACCCTCCCTTTAGAAAAAGCCCTTTTAATTGTCTGAAACAATATTCTTCAATTTCTTCTCCCTTTCCTATTTCACGTTATGAATGTTAATTTTGAGGGTTTCTTTGCCTTAGGATTTTACCAGTGGACACTGAAAGGAAATGCAGAACAAGAAGCAGAACATTTTGACTGCCTAGAAAGATAATTTCCTACCTTTCAGTCATATGCAGGTATCACATACTGTTTCTGAAATCCACTCATCCGTATGTCAAACTTCCCAAACTCCCCCCTTAAGCACTAAAAGCACAGGCAAAACTAAAGAACTATAATACAACAATTCTGCATTTGTTGTTTTAAAAAAAACCCCACTCAACGACATGACCAACATTATTATTGTGTCAGTGTTAGAGCTTAATGTGTGTAACTTTAAGCAGAGACTCACCTTGCATGATAGCGCGAGTGCCAGGCGGCGCAGGCATTAGACGAGGAAAGGTGTGACGTGGCTGTCTCAGGCTGACTTTCCGTAAATTTGGTTGCGTGCCAGGAGTGTGGCCTACAGGCTAGGTCATTTCTCCTGAAAAGAAGAGAGGTAGAGTGTACTAGTTTAATGCAAACAGTTCAATAAGGTGATTACGCAGCAAAAAAATCTACCAGGGTGGTAGTAAAATGTTTCACAGATAGGACAAAGGCATAATGACATAAGGACAGGAAAACTTTCTGCATGCATGCCAGTTTGAAAAGACATCACCATTTATTCAAAATGCTTGAGATGCACTGAAATGCCAATACTCTCCCAAGTCTGTGTTTGGATAGTTTCTTGGATTTTTGTTTCCCTTTTTTGGTTTATTTTATTTAGTTTATTTTTTTGGAGGGGGGGGAGGGGGTGGGTGTTTTTCACAATGCACAGAGGCAGATAAATAAATTTTAAAGTATGACACATATCCAGAGCTTTAACAGTTAAAGCTAATACTGAGAGTTAAGACTTGTTTACAACTTGACAACAGTAGGGCTTTGGTAAGGTTTTACTGTAGGTAGGTGCATATGGGAGGAGCTGGGAAGAAAAGTGGTAATGACAGGAAGGATTAAAGCCACGTATATTGTTTCATAGTAATAGTGATATAACTAATCATTTTAACTCCAGCCAAGTTCTGCTTCAGCTCTTGAAATGTTTGGCACCCCAGAAACGTGGTGGGGGGGGGTGTTTGGTCTGGGGTTTTCTGGATTTGTCCTTTAAAGATTACATCTCAAAAACAATTCAGCAAAGCATGTAAGTTCCACAAATATTTACTTGGATATCATCTCCAAGCATACATGGTCACTTAACTGAAGAGATCCCTTCTAAGAAGTGCAACAGTAAGTTCTTAGAGCTTTGCACCTTAAAAACTGTTCTGCAAAACTGCTCCATGCTCCATACTCCTCTACCCCTTCCTTCTACTCAGGAATTAGTAACAACAGCTTGTACTTCCTTCCAAGGACTTGCTCTTTGTAACACCTCTCAGCACTCATGAAATAAGTGCATTCTTTTTTTCCCCCAAGGTTAAATAAACCTCCTGGGTGGAATCCAGCTACTTCTGTTTTAGTGAGCAGATGCCAAGTACAGGCCATTTGTCTAGACCCTCTCAGTCACCTGGGAATGAAGCAGGAACTTCTTTGAAGGTAATTCATCCTGCTTTTCTCCTTGGTTCATCCTGGAGGAAGTGTAATTTAAAATTTAGATGAGGTATAAGGTTTGATAAATCCCATCCTTCCAAGGCAGAGTCTGAAATAAAGGCTTACAGGACCTTAGTTCTTGAGATTTTTTTAACGCACTTATGTTTTCACAAAATTTATTACTTCAAGGTTTAGTCATTTGTCTGAGTTACAGAAGTAATTTGCTACACTGAGAAAGTGTTCCCTATTTTCAATTTGAACTTTAAAGGTAGTTCTAGTTGTTTTTTAACTCATTCTCCCTTTTTATAAATTTAAGTTACCAGACAGCCACTGGATTTAGAGACCAAAACTAAAGCTCATTGTAGACCAAATATCTTTGAAACAGGTCAAATTTGAGTACATGGCTTTTCACAGTATATTCATGAAGATCTGAAGAAATCAATGATGAATTGCCTTTCCAAGCTTTGCATGCAGGATCACAAAAGGAGAATAATAATTCTACAGGGAAACTGTAATTTCACTGTCACTAAAAAAAGAAGTAATTGTTTCCATAAACAAAAGTCTACTCTTCACAGCATGACAAAAGAGAAAACAGTGAAGCAGAGCATCACTATGTTGTCCATTCTTGGTAGGACACGTTATTCAGAGAGGAGAGGAGCCCCAATATTCTTAGTGCAAACAAATGCAAAGATTCTGCTCAGCTATGCGATGACAGGCTCCAGAAGGTCCTTGTGTGTTACAAGCCTGTGTGAAGGTATGGAAAACAAATCATATCACTGTTCAGCTGCACAGAACATTGAATGTTTTTTCCCCACCACTACTCATTTCTAAGGTGCTGACACCAACTCAGCAAACTACAAATACCTACTGAGCACATTCAACAGACATCTTAGGCATCAATTCAGCTAAAAAGGTTTATGTATTATGAGACAATTACTTTTCTATGATGCACTACCAAGGAAACACAAGACTAGAAAACTAGCACAATATAAGCAGCATTTGGAGCATAAGGAACACAGGGTTGGGAAGAGGGCTTCTGCGATGGTTTGGGCTTGGCAAATGGTAGGAGGAATCCAATCACTGGGAAGAAACAGAAGGGATGCATATGTAAAGTCTGTACTGTACCTCATGGAACTTCTCAAGATCTTCATAAGATAGTTCCTCGCTACATGAATATCATTTTCAGATGGCATTTTCTGTGCTACAATATCCACCACCACTTTCATCTTCCTGAACAGCCAAGCAAGGGGAGGAACAGACTGGACTGAGTTGTGACATAAGGCAAGCCAAGTGGACAAAAATTTACAAATTCTGTTTAATGTTTTGTATTTGTGCACACAGAGATATTTTTGAGAGGTTTAGGGTTTTTTTGACATAATTGTCTCAATGGCCTAGAAATACTGGTGGGATACCTAGAAGGTGGAATCATGTAGACACCTGCTTTTGTTGTGAAGTTCTGTGCATACTCAAAAATGCTTTCTGATGGATTCTCAACATTTAACTACAATTACTATGCCCTGCACTTCAAGAAACAATTTTTTCTAAAAAGTGAAGTGCAGCATAAATATCGATTCCAAAACTTAGCAAAATGGGTAGATTAAAAGATTCAAAACAGGAATATTTTGCAGGCAACTAAAGAAGCTGGAAGTTGAGCATTTATATTCTAATGTAATAGCTCTGTACTAATTCTGAGTGACAGAATGAGATCATCTGAACCTACAACCCAGAAAACCTCTAGCAATAATGGAAGCATTATTAAAAGCATTTCACTGAAAGTGTCTTTCCACCAGTGCTTTTATAGAAGCTGCTGGAAGGAAAATGTTGATAAGTATTGAAGAAGATATATTACAAAGGAAAAAAGATAACAGGCTAGCAGATACAGCAACATAGGCATTTATTTCCCCAGCACCACCTTTAACAACAGAATTTGTTTTATTCTTATCTACCAAACAGCACCTCTGTTGTAACCCTGTCATACAGGCTTTTGCATTTGGAATAACCAAAGCAAAAAGGTGACAGGCATTTCCAGGTAGAAAACAACCGCTAGAATTTATTTCATAGAAACACAGAATGGTTTGGGTTGGAAGGGACCGTAAAGATCACTCAGTTCCAACCCCCCGCACCACGGGCAGGGGCACCTTCCACTAGTCAGGTTTCCCAAAACCCCACCCACCCTGGCTTTGAACACTCCCAGGGATGGGGCATCCACAACCGCACAACCTGTTCCAGTGCCTCCCCACCCTCACGGTAAAGAATTTCTTCCTAATATGTAATTTGTCTGTTAACGTTTCATTCCCAGCCCCCTGCTGAATCGGCAAAGGGCTGACTGCTGGCTCACACATAAGCCTGAGGCTGCACCTTTCGCTGCAAGCAGCGGCAGCATCACACGACAGGGGCTATATGTGTCGTAGTTCTGAATCAAAAAACTGGCTTTTCATTCCTTTTTAAAGGCTATCTTTTGTTATTTCTCGTCCTTACGCTGCCCCAAATTTACCGATCCCTACGATCACATTTCACATTAAATCTATACAATTCTTCAAAATGGCTGAGTTCGTCGGGGGAGGAGGGCGGGGGAGAGGATGAAACCCGTTTTGCCTTCACCCAAAAGCCGCCCACCCTTCCCGCGCTGCCCTCCGGGGATGTGGCATCCCAAAGCCCTGCCGGCGCTGCCCTGCGGGGATGTGGCATCCCAAAGCCCTGCCGGCGCTGCCCTGCGGGGGTGCCCCATCCCGACCCCAGCGCGGCGCTGCGGGGCGGGCGGCGGGGGCGGCCCACAGCCCCCCCTGCCGGCCGCGCCCTCGGCGGGCAGGCCCCGGCACGGCCGCTCGGTGTCCCGAACTGCCGCTCGCTGTGGTCGCTACTGTGCTCACTCCTCGCGTTGTTCAAGCGTTCCTCAGGCCGTCAGAGCGGCACGCTGCCCTGTGACCCCGGAACGACACACGGTAGTATTTTTTTCTCCCTGGTGACTGCAGAATTCCGCTCCCCATCAGCAGTAATCGTTTCTAGCCAGGGCTCCCCGTAGCACAATAAACTAGAAGTGGGCATTAGATGCCAGCCCTTGCAAATGCAGTGCTTCCTACTGTTCATCTGTATCACCTGTGCCAGGAAATAAATAATGGAATCAATCAAAGAATGGCCTGTGTTGGAAGGGACCTTACAGATCATCTAGTTCCAATCCCCCTGCCACAGGCAGTGACATCTTTCACTAGACCAGGTTGCTCAGAGCTCTGTCCAGCCTGCCCTTGAACACATTAAGGGATGGGGCATCCACAACTTCTCTGGGCAACCTGTTCCAGTGCCTCACCATCCTCAGAGTAAAGAATTTTTTCCTAACATCTAATCTAAACCCACTGTCTTTCAGTTTGAAGCCATTCCCCCTGTCCTGTCACTACATGTCCTTGTAAATAGTGTCTCTCCATCTTTCTTGTAGGCCCCTTAAGGTTCTGGAAGACTGCAATTAGGTCAGCCTTCTCCTCTCCAGGCTGAACATTCCCAATTTTCTTAGCCTTTCCTCACAGGAGAGGTGCTCCATCTGTCTAATGAACTTAGCGGCCCTCCTCTAGACTCACTCCAACAGGTCCATGTCCTTCCTGTACTAGAGATGCCAAAGCTGAACACAGTACTCAAGGTGTGGTCTCACCATAATAAAACCTAGGTTCAGGCAAGAAATTCCAATTTTCTAATTTAAAAGGAAAGATCAGTCAGTGGTTTCAGTCAGAAATGAGCTGAGTCTACAACTGAGCTGAGTCTGCAGAAGCATCAATTTTCTTTTACTCTTCATGTTACACACTATCAGCCCTAATTATCTGAGTTAAAACTCTTGTAGCAATTATTTATATTAAAGATTCTTTTTTAAAAAATATATTCAGTTTTCAGTCAAATTTCTACAGAAAGCTGCAGACTGCTGTTTCACAGTCTAGTCCATGTGTTTCAAAGAATACCACGCAAACACCAGAATTAGGGAACCAGTCAGTGCAGTGACACTGAACAGCAGCTATCAAAATAAAACTATTCTCCCTTCATTCACCACGATGCAACACAAGACTTTTCAGCAGTGCAGCAAAGCCTCTCTCCAGCACTTTGTTTTTAAAGTAGCCCAAGTTCACTTTTTCGCAGTTACAGCAGGACGTCCAAACTACTGACAGTCATTTTAAACCTTGTCCATAACCAGAAATTTGTCCCAATCCCAGTGTAACTGGCTACAAGACTGTGCCAAGGATGCAAGGCTAAGGAGGTGCAGAAAGGCTGCAAGCCTTGAGATAAAATGGAAACCTGCACAAGCTTAAAGGTCAAATGAACAATTCATTGGCATTCTCAAATAAGAAACACTCTCAGGCACTGCACATACTGAGAGGTACAGCTCACAAGGTGCCCTTAGGTTGTTTCAAAGCCAAATAAACCAAACCATGCTGCACTTGTTTGTCCTACAGAAACATATGACCAGTTACAAACAGTGCTGCCCCATGCCAGCCGTGCAAGTCAGTGAACAGGGCTCCAGCTTTTGGGATGTCCTCAGCAAGCCACTCATATATTGATTTTTAGTCCATGTAGAGAAAATGTCAAG